>NC_052614.1:5722558-6322558 GCF_016545825.1 Eucalyptus grandis | reverse complement strand
TTCCGTTCGGCGTTCGTTGTTGGTGTGTCTGAACTAGAGGTCTGACGCTTGTGGGACTCGTACTGTAGAACATCCGAACCGACTTGTTTCAAAGCGCGCTTCTAGAGGTATTTCATTTAACTCCCCTTTTATGTTTAGATTTTTGATTAAAACGCACGAACAACGCCTTAGGAGAATCATGTGTAAAATATATCTTTGTTTCCGCTGCGTTTATTTCGTTAATTTTCTTATACATGATTCATGAAACACCAACAGTGGTATCAGAGCCAACCTTAGGCGTTTTCGTGCGTTTAATTGATTTATAGTTCAAATATATTTTTGCATTCTAATGGCCAATTTATTTTTGTTAAGAGAATTGGTTCTCTTGCTCTTATGTGGCCTATAGAAGTTGATTAATTTATGTGATAAATTTAATCAACTAAGCAAAAATTAGAACTAAATCAATTTTGAATCAAAAATCTATAACTTGTTATACTTTGTGTTTATATTCTACAAATGATATGCAGAATTTTATGCATGCCTTCCAGAGCTTTAAATTTTGAATTTATGGCTCGTAAGGAAGGGTGGTGATCATGGAAAAATCCTAATTATTGTGATTGTTGTATGGATGAATGTATGATGATTACAGGTATTCTTTTTGGGGATGTAATTATTAAATGGAGGCTGCGTCCTTCCTTTTATATTTATTTTTATGAAATGTAATTTTAGTATAGTTTAGTATTTCAATTATTGATGTAAATACTACAAGAGAGGAGGAGCCATTGGAGGAGCCATTAAACCGGTGAGCTCTTTGGGCCCGGTCTTTGAAGAGTTCAAAGATTGAAGAAAAAGTGAAGAGCAGGTCCATATTATTAAAACATTAAAATGGCTAAATGGGTCTCTTTGGCTCGAGACCCATTGAACCATAATTCCATGATCACCACATAGGATAGATATTATGTGATATCTATTTATTTATTGTGTTTATGATATCGTGCATGTTAAACCGGTTAATGTGCAAAGTGAGACCGTTAATAACGACCCAAATCTCCTTACAAAGAATATTAAGTCGAAACGGGTTTCGGACTCGTGGCCTTCCATCGTCGTGGTTTGATCCAATATTATAGTGGTTAATTAACCGGTTATGGATACATAGGGGTTAATTACCATTTATAATATTGGACCACTCCATTATGCATATGATGTTGTGGGGTTGGAGCCAAATGATTTCCAATAACTGTTAGGTGAGGGAATCATTTGTGTTTTCAATACTTGCATGAGACGATGGGCTAGACTTAACTATGATCATGATGCCAATAACTGTTAGGTGAGGCTTTCATGGTCTAGAGGCCGAAGTTATGATTGGGACTCGCATATGATGCGTTGAACAAGCTGGTTCACTCACTAAGTTCATAGGACACCAATAACTGTTAGGTGAGGTGGACTTTGGGCTAGTGGGACTCCAATCCCCACTAGTAATCTTTACCCAACAAAGATTACCGCTTCCCATCTTAAGGAGTATGGGATTCGAATATAAATTTAGTGGGAGGATCTATTTCATTTAAAGACCAAAATGAAATAGTTATTTGAAAAGTACAACGGCTAACAATTTATTTTCTGCAACAGATATATTATTACTCTGAAAAATGGTGACCACAAACCCACTCGCTTCTATACTTGACAAGAATTGTTTGACTGGACCCAATTTCACTGACTGGGTGAGGAATTTGAGAATTGTTCTCAATTCAGAAAAAATTGGGTATGTGCTTGATGAAAAGATGCCAACCTCCTTTCCCGAGGGTGGGACCCAAGAGGAGCGTGTCACTTATGATAAGTGGCGTGATGATGACTTAAAAGTTAGGTCATATATGCTTGCTTCTATGAATAATGAATTACAAAAGAAGTATGAATCTATGGAAGATGCTTTGGGTCGATCATTTTGCACTTAAAGGAATACTTTGATGAGAATGGTCGAACCTCTAGATATGAGATATCTAAGGCATTGTACCGTATGAGGATGGCTGAAGGATCATCTGTTAATGATCATGCTTTGAAAATGATCGGCACATTGAAGAATTGGCTAGGCTGAATCTTGTTATGGACAATGAGTTAGCTGTGGATTTGATCCTCCAATCTTTACCCGATTCCTTCTCTGGTTTTGTCCAAAACTTCCACATGCATAAGATGGAGAAAACTCTTGCTGAGTTACATAGCATGTTGGTAGTTTATGAGAAGGAAATGCATAACACGAGGCCAAATGTAGTGGCTATGGCTAAGGCTTCTTCTTCAAAGGGTAAGATTGTTTTAAAGAAGAATAAATGGAAGAGGCCTGCCAAACCTGTTGTGCAACCAAAACCCATGATTGATAAAGGGAAATGTCATTATTGTGGTGTCAAAGGGCATTGGAGGAGGAACTATAAGAGGTACCTCGCGAGCTTGAAGGTCAAGCCCAAGAACCGACCTTATGAAGGTATGGTGTCTATGCTTATTGAAACCAATCTTATGGTTAGTGCTGAATCCAGCTCATGGGTTCTAGATTCTGCTGCAACTTCACATATTTGTATGTCTTTGCAGAATCTGGAAATAAGCAGGATGCTAAGGCGAAATGAGATTGTCCTAACGTTTGCCAATGGAGCAAGAGTTGCTGCATTAGCTATAGGGACTTTTCGTTTATGTTTGCCTTCTGGACATGTAATGGTTTTAAAGAACTGTTTGCATTATAAGAATGCTGTTAGGAACATCATCTCTATACCTCGTTTGGGTAAAGAGAATTATGAATTTTCTTTTGCTGATGATGTATGTTCTATTTATCATAATAGAATATGTGTTGGTTCTAGCTTATTAACCAACAATCTTTATACCATTACAATGTCCGGTAATGTGATTACCAATGTCAATAAGCAAAATAGAATTGATATAAATGCCATAACTAATAAACGCCCTAGAGACGGTCCAAATAAAAAGTATGTTTGGCATCTCCGATTAGGTCATATTGGAGAAGACAGAATTAACAAGTTGAGTAATGATGGATACATTGATCCTTCAAATTTTGAGTCATACTCGACTTGTGAGGCATGTCTTCTAGGAAAAATGACCAAAGCGCCTTTTGTGGGACAAAGTGCGCGAGCTGCTGACATATTAGAATTAATACATACAGATGTATGTGGACCAATTAATGAAACTGCTAGAGGTGGTTATAATTACTTCATTACCTTCACCGATGATCAATCACGGTATGGTTATTTATACCTCATGAAGTATAAATCTGAATCCTTTGAAAAGTTCAAGGAATTCAAGGCTGAAGTTGAGAAACAAACAGGAAAATGTATTAAGGCTCTTCGATCGGATCGAGGAGGTGAATACCTTAGTACTGAATTCTGGACTATCTTAAAGAGAATGGCATTTTATCACAATGGACACCTCCCGGAACTCCAGAACATAATGGTGTATCTGAACGAAGAAATCGTACTTTATTAGATATGGTACGGTCTATGATGAGTTACACCGATTTGCCAATATCCCTTTGGGGATATGCCCTTGAGACTGCTGTATATATACTGAATAGAGTGCCGTCCAAATCTGTTCCAACTACGCCCTATGAGATATGGCATAGTAGGAAACCTAGTCTTAATCATATTAAGATTTGGGGTTGTCCAGCTTTCGTGAAAAAGCTGAAAATGGAAAAATTGGAGGCAAGATCTGAACAAGGTCGCTTCATTGGATATCCAAAGGAAACTCTTGGATATTATTTCTATTTTCATTCAAACCAAAGAATTTTGGTATGCAAGCACGCTTCTTTTTGGAGAATCAGTTCATCCAAGAAAGTGGTGTTGGGCGGAAAATAGTCTTACAAGAAGAAAATAATGAAGTGCCAAACAACCGAGTTCGAGATACCAATCTCGATTCGGTGGGAGCTTCGATACACAACCTCTTAGGAGAAGTGCGAGAACGTCTCGCCCACCTGCTTGTTATAGACACTCGGTTGATCATATTGAACCATTATTCATTGTGAATGATAGTGATCAACCCGGTGATCCTAAAACCTATGAGGAGGCGATGTTGGACATCGATTCTGGTAAATGGCTAGAGGCCATGAAATCCGAAATGGATTCAATGTATTCCAATGAGGTTTGGACCTTGATTGACCTACCTGATGGTATTGTACCAATTGGCTGTAAATGGATCTTCAAGAGGAAGATGAATGTTGAAGGTCAAATTGGAATTTACAAAGCACGGCTGGTGGCGAAAGGATATCGTCAAAAAGAAGGAATTGATTATGACGAAACTTTCTCACCTATGTGGCCATGCTAAAATCCATTCGGATTATGTTGGCTATAGCTGCACACCTTGATTATGAGATATTTCAAATGGATGTCAAAACGGCTTTTCTAAATGGTTTTCTCGATGAGGACATCTATATGGAACAGCCACGGGGTTTTGAATCCAATAGTGAAAAACAGAAGGTGTGTAAGCTTAAGAGATCCATTTATGGACTCAAACAAGCCTCCAGAAGTTGGAACATTCGTTTTGATGAGGTAGTCAAATCGTTTGGCTTCATCAAAAATCCGGATGAACCTTGTGTATATAAGAAGATCGGTGGGAGTGCAATTGCATTTCTGGTTTTGTATGTCGATGATATACTTTTGATTGGAAATGATGTACCAATGATATCATCGATAAAACTATTCTTGTCACAGAAATTCTCCATGAAAGATTTAGGAGAGGCAACCTACATTTTAGGTATCAAGATCTATAGAGATAGATCAAGACGATTGATTGGCCTCTCACAATCTACGTACATAGACAAAGTGTTAACACGGTTTAACATGCAATGTTCCAAGAGAGGATTATTGCCTTTTAGGCAAGGGATCCGTCTTTCTAAGGAGATGTGTCCCAACACTCTTGAAGAAAGAGAGCGGATGGCAAAGATACCATATGCATCCGCTATTGGAAGCATAATGTATGATATGCTATGTACTAGACCTGATATTGCGCATGCTGTAAGTATTACCAGCGAGATATCGGTCGATCCAGAGAAGAGCACTAGATAGCAATCAAGAATATTCTTAAGTACTTGCGAAGGACTAAAGATTTATTCTTGATATATGGAGAAGGAGAATTTAAAGTTGTAGCTTATACGATTCCGATTTTCAATCGGATCCTAATGATTATAAGTCTACATCCGGGTTTGTCTTCACATTCAATGGTGGTGCGGTTAGTTGGAAAAGTTCCAAACAAAGCATAACTGCCGATTCCACCACCGAGGCGAGTATGTAGGCGCTTCAAGCAGCAAAGGAAGCCGCTTGGATGAAGAAGTTTATTTCTGAACTTGGAGTCGTTCCTTCAATTGAGCAACCGATCACATTGTTTTGTGACAACAATGGGGCGATAGCTCAAGCTAAGGAACCAAGGTCTCACCGAAGTCCAAGCATATTGAGAGACGCTTCCATCTCATCGAGAGAATTGTTGGGAGAGGTGATATCGCCTTGCAGAAAATTGCCTCGGCAGAAAACGTGGCAGATCCCTTCACTAAGGCCTTACCTCAATCTTCTTTTGAAAGACATATTGACAAAATGGGTTTGAGGTACCGGACAAGTTGGCTTTAGTGCAAGTGAGAAATTGTTGATGTATGCCCTAAAGTTGTTATGTAATAGTTACATATTAGGGATTTCAGTTGTACTTTCATTATTATTATTTAACTAATGGCAATGACGTATTCATTCATTTGTCCAATTATTTTATCTTGATGAATGATTCCATAAGATCAATTGCAACTAGACCTATTCTTGAGACGTCAAGAATATATGTGACGGGTTCATAGTTAGACTGAATCTTTAAATTGTTCCCGGTCGATGGATTATTAAGTGGATATTAATAATCCTGTTGAGACCGGTGTGTTCTTAACTTCGCCATTAAGTATTGGATACTTAAGGGAATGATGAGTCACATGTCATTGGGTATTATGATGCCTGAGTTAGAACACAGGTGTTTGTATTAGACAAATTCACTGAACGTGACGCATATGGAACGATTAGCGACATGGAAGCTTTTAGCGTGGTCAATGTCTAATTGTTCATGCTTTGGTCTTGTGTAAATAATCCTTAGACCTGAGGCACAGTGTTAACTTGTGTATCGAACAACTATGGTTCACGGGTGCACATAATGCCGGGTCGTCGATCCGTCTTTATACTTGATGGTCATAGTTTGTTCATATACGAAGTTACACGTGTGCGCAATATGGAATCTGTCTCCTTGTTATATGCAAGGTATGATAATGATGTCCTATGCGATCTAATTGTGACACTGCATTGAAATCCTCGGCCGGGGTTGTAACCGAGAATAAATTGTTTATGTCTCGAATAAAATGCATGTCAATTAGATTTGTGCATATGATCGAATTAATGACTTGACAAATATTCCATGGTCTTTGTTTGATCGGGACATAGTAAGACAGAGGGATTGAATTACACTGTAGCCAAAGCTGACAGGTTCATTATGTTCTTAAAGTATTCACACTATCTGGGTAGCCATGACATATTGCTAGATGTCAATCGTGGCTTGTAGGACCTAAAAGATTAATCGGGACAATTAATTCTTTTGGAAGTACTAATGTGTTAGTACAAGTCTTACTACTAGCTTAGTGATGAACCTAGGGATGTCACACACCATAAACAACTAGGATGACGTGGAACAAGAGAGAAATATTATTGCAAATGTGTTTGCAATTACTGAAATCGAATTGAGTCGATTTGAAATTAAATTAAATGAGATTTAATTTAATTTGTATTATAGTCACAAGCCTACTTGCATATGATGCACACACATGCCCAAAGTGGATATATGTTAACATACCAAACAAGTTGGCTTTAGTGCAAGTGGGAGATTGTTAGTAGTATGCCCTAAATTAACTTATTAATAAATAATTAAAAAGAAAAAAAAAAAATAAAGCTTCATGCATGTGCACGAATTCGTGCACATGCACGAGCGTAATGGTCAGCAGTTGCTGACCATTATGCACGAGCATGGATGGTCAGC
Organism: Eucalyptus grandis; assembly: GCF_016545825.1. Classification (NCBI taxonomy): domain Eukaryota; kingdom Viridiplantae; phylum Streptophyta; class Magnoliopsida; order Myrtales; family Myrtaceae; genus Eucalyptus; species Eucalyptus grandis. The sequence goes on along the minus strand of NC_052614.1, from coordinate 6,315,544 downwards.
AACCGCTGACCATCATGCCAAGATCGTGCATGAGCGGTTGCTCATGCACGATGGTCGTGCATGAGCAACCGCTCATGCACGATCGTCCGCTATGGACGATCAGCAACGGTTGCTGATCGTCCATCGATCAGCAACCGTTGCTGGTCATTTTATTATAAAAAATGAATGAGGGACGAGTTAAAAAAGAGCTGCTGAAAATTTGGAAAAGAGTTAGTGTGTTTTGTCTTTTGTTCCGGATCCGAAACACCATAAACAAATTTAGAGTTCTCTTTGCTGAATATTGAGAAAGAGAAATGTGTGTGTTCTTGTGTTCTTGTATTCTTTGAGAGACACGAAAAGAAGAGTGTTTTTCTCATTCGGGCTGTGACTATAATACACAAGAGGATACGTTGGATTCTTTCCACGTGATTGCTAGCACAATCGAAGTGGAGAATATCCGAAAGTTCTCTCTTCCGTTCGACGTTCGTTGTTGGTGTGTCTGAACTAGAGGTCCGACACTTGTGGGACTCGAATGTAGAACAACCGAACCGACTTGTTTCAAAGCGCGCTTCGAGAGGTATTTCGTTTAACTCCCTTTTATGTTTAGATTTTTGATTAAAACGCACGAACAACGCCTTAGGAGAATCATGTGTAAAAGATATCTTTGTTTCCGCTGCGTTCATTTCGTTAATTTTTCTTATACATGATTCATGAAACACCAACAGTGTCGCAGGTCAAGTCTGGGTGTTCCAGTAGTATCAGCACGTAGCTTTGCCTACCGGTAACGACTTTCGTTGTGATTTTGAGATTGTGAATTTGCAGGTGCACGTGATTGACGCGCAGAAGTTTGAAAGCGAGCCGATAGCCAAAATCACGCTGCCTCAAAGAGTACCCTATGGATTTCACGGTGCCTTCATTTGCGTACCGAATTGATCACCAGGAATCCAGATCTCACGTGCAAATCATAGTAGTAGGCCTTACTCTTGTCATCATATAGTAGTTTTTTTTTGCCTTTTGTGTGAGATGTTCTTTCTTTCTGAGTTCAGTTATGTGCAAGCGTTTCGTGCTTATCAGTGGCTGCATTTGCCCAATCGCTTAATCTATTGTACACAACGAACATTTAAAGTTGAGCATGTGTTAGCATGGTATCGGTTGTTTGAGCCATTGAGACTACGCGCCATATTATTATCGAGATTGCGTTTGAAAATTCTTAGTTATTATTAAACTAACTTATTAACCAATTACAATTTGCATGTGTCAGAGAAGATTGAAATCCCACCTTAACTAGAGGCTTCAAGGCCATCGGCCTCATGATATATGTACAAAATCATAAATATATAATGCTATAAGGTGATTCGAAGCATATCGAAATCTCCCATGTGAATTTTGAGGGTTTAAGATGCAAGTATTTTAGGTAAACTTTTCTTAAAAGTTATGATACTTAAGTGATTGAAAAGTAGGTTATAACATTCAAATGAACGTTATACGAAAATTATTACATTGTCTTTTTGAGCATATTGAAATCGCACTTTTGAGAAGTGTTATCAATATTCTAGTATGTGCTTAGCTGTAAGAAAGTGAAATCTATTTGTTTGAGTATAAGCAATACCAGCTTTGGGAAGAAGTGCTTGGCTAGAAATGACATATTCTATTGTAACTATTTAAAGATTGCTAGTTGAAACCGGCTAGAGGATAGAGCGCATCGTTCTCATATATTTATTACTACCCAACTTCCATTGATGGCGAAATGCCTGCTCCTGCAACCATTAGGGACCGGGCGAGCGTCCGATCTCGGTCCAATCTCTTCCCCATGTCGTCTTTTATGTCCGTGAAAGAACGTGCTTTTCCCTTTTTAGCATGTAATAAGGGGAGAGAGGGAGGAAGACCCCTTTCTGTAAAGGGTCATGTTCTTTTTATAAGTGAGATGGCCGGTGATCTTTAAGGAAAGAGGGCAGATCTTCTTTCCCTATTGGGGGATGCTTAGAAAATATCTTACTTCTTGTCGCTTTTCTTTGAACTTGTGTGTCTTCCATGTTCCCCTCTATCCTGTTTTAAAACAAAACTATATTACCTTGCATCCTTTCTTCGAAAAATCAGGGGATACTGCCACGTGTGAACGTGCTGACATACACATTTCCAATATTTAAACACACAACTTGGACGTGCTAAACAGTTCAAATATGTTCTTTATCCTCGTTCCTCACCCTCCATGATCAAAATTTGGCTACACCTAGTTAAATCGGTTCTCCAATTTTCTCTAATCAATATGTTTTTCGCCACCCTAAGATTTTGGCCATGTAATGAATTTTGGCCAAATTTTAATTTACATGGGTTTAGTCTGATCAAGATCATGACCTCCCCTGTACCAGTCCATCCATTGCTAGTTGAACTAACATGCAAATTATATGGGTTTAACAATGCATAAGAAATGTAATCTATAAGTAAATGCAATTACTTTTTTTTTTTGTTTTATTTTTTTGGTTAGGGATTGATGTCGATTCTTTAATTTTCCATGCAAGGAACAACTAAATAATTTGCCAAAATTTAGGTGCCGACACTCATCACGACTCACTCTTGCACCTCAACAAAGTCATTCATGCCTGCCCAAATATTGGTAGGAATTGAATTTGAGATCCTACGTTTGATTTTGTACAAATATCCAATAGTGTACGCGTTGGAATATTCGAAGGCCAGCAATGGCTGAATTCGATCAATGTCGCGACACTTTGAGATGCAGCACCCACCACGCCACGCCATCCCTCCTTGAACAACAGCAACTAGAGCTTTTATTGCAGACTTATTCTTACGACGCAGATCATGGGATGTAGCGTTTTATTTTGAGCTGATTTTTAAGTGCCTGAGTGCATGGATGGAAGTGTGTGTGTGTGTGTGTGTGTGATGATATATATAATCTTTCTTCTTCTCCCTTCTTCGATGAGCATGTTCTTCATCTGTCCTTTCTGGCAGAGACAAGCATGAGTGAATATCCGCCTCCGGGAAAGCGACATACCTATGTCATCGGACGAATTTTGAGGCCTCTTGTTATATATGTCGAAGGCTTATGTGTGCATCACTGTAGCCTCTCTTCATTCTCGGTAAACATCGTGATAGTCTGTTGTAGTATCGCAGAAGAAGAGGAGGAGGAAGAAGAAGAAGATGGCACTCTCTTCTCATGCTTTGCATGTCAGTGCATCTCTCCACAAGCCATCCATTTCTCAGAGTCGTAGTTTTGATCGCCTGAAGCTGTCGGTTCCCTTGGATCGGAAGGTAATACATGTAGAGAGGGTGGGTTTTGTCGTTTCTTTTGGCTGAAAGATTTGCCGTCCAATTTTTAGATTATCCATTCTATTTGTTTTTATCGATGTTTCACGTGGTTATTTTCTAGGCAAACCGTTGTCTATCCGAAAAGATCGATTCTTTACAACTTCTAAGATATGTGAATCAGTCTCGAGAACTCGCTTACCATGTAGCATCTTATCGTTTTACCAGGTCTTGCATCTATAGGGTTGAGTGCTCTTCTTCTTCTTTTGGCTCTCATGATTAGCTCCTCCTGCCTACTCTTGCTATGGAAATGAGTCCTTCGTTTTTAACTCTGTAATGATGAAAAAGAAGGGGAAAATTTTCCCCTTGTGGCTTGTCAATTGATTGCCCTCAGCTTGTTAAAGTCTTAAATGGGAGAAGGACACTAAAAGTTTTAAAAGTTATAGCCGGTACTTACTTTAGTGTTAAAGTGCCACATTTTTAAAAATAATCATTTAAGTGCCAATTTAGATTTAGGTAGCTTAAAATTCGACATTATGCCATGTTTTATTAATTTTCAATCTCGTGCTTTGTCGACGTGCCTAGTTAGTATATAACCCATAAACGACATCATTTAAAAGTTATATATATATATATATATATATATATATATATATATATATATATAGTGATAATTTGAATGCTAAATTTTGTTTAAATTGATCATTTAGTGCCAATTATTATTAAAAAATGATCACTTTAATGCCAAGCACACCACATGGAAATGCCACACGGATTGGATTTTTTAAATAATATGCCAAGTTATATAAAATTTCTAATTATAAAAGTAACGTCTTATTTTTGGCTGTAATTTCTCGCCATTGGTATTTTAGTAATTTTTTTCTTTGATATGGTATTTAAGGATGCGTATAATAACATTTCTATTTCTGGGAACAATTTTTTTAATAATTATATTACTTTTTACTTTTTTCTTTTCTTTTTTTTCCTTTTTCTTTAGCCGATCGTCGATCTCAACTAGGTTGGTGATAAGCTAGATGAGGGCCAAAGTGTCACCAGCCCCCAGTGAGGCTGAGCCTTGGCTAGTGGTTGGGTGAGGTCTAGCCCCAATGAAGCCGAGCCTTGGCTAGCGGTCGATGGGGGTTGGCCTCGCCTTGGCTTGACCTCACCCAACCAAGGTGACGCCAAGTCTTGTTAGGGGCTAGCGAGGCTCTAATGAGGTTGCTGGCCATCGCCAAGGTCAGCGACTAAAATTAGTTGGTATCCTAATATGGAGAATGCTAATTTATCAGTCAAACTAAGGACGTTAGTAAGTCACACAAATGAATCCTAGTAAATTATAAAAGTAATTGGGGGAAAAGTGGCAAAAAAGTCCTATACCTTTCACCTTTGTCCTGATTTAGTCATAAACTTTTTTTTGGTGTCGATTTAGTTCTAAACATTTTTAGGTTGTGCCAATTTAGTATTTTCCAATCAATTTTGGCCGGATTTTGCTGATTGGATGCCGGCCGACTGACATGGCCTGATCGACGCCGATGTGGACAACTTTTAATAATATTTTAATATTTTAATATATATATTTTAATTTTTTTAATTTTTTCTTCTCCTCTTCTTCTTTGGCCGCCGCCGGACCTCGGCGACCGGCCAGAGGCGATGGCTGGTGAGGTCGAGGTTGACCTCGCCGGCCACCTCGCCCGTAGTGGCCGAAGGGTGAGCCTTGCCCGCTCGGTGCGAGGCCACCCTTGAGGCCCAGGCGGTGAGGCTCGCCCTCGCCGGATTTGGGAGGGTTGAGCCTCGCCCATGGCTAGCGAGGGTGAGCCTAGCTAGCTCGCTGGATATGGTGGTGGGTTGGTGAAGTGGCGAGCATCGATGGACGGAACCGGACAGCAGCGTTGTGGCGGTGGTCTCGTGTGGCTAGGTTTCCTCGGCTTGGCCGAGAGAGGACTCTCTCTCTCTCTCTCTCTCTCTCTCTCTCTCTCTCTCTCTCTCTCTCTCTTAGGTCCCGCCTAGATTGAACACCCTCATATCTCGAATTGAATCCTTGAAGAACAATCTAGGATGTGCACAGCAAACAAAGGGAGGTCGGGGATGGAGCTTGTGCAACGGACGATTGCAAGCTCCGGCCTGGTCCGACCAACGCAAGGCTCAAAAGGACCAAGGCCTATCGGAGCTTCGGTGCTTGAAACCAGGCGTGACCGTAGGCCAACGGCTACGGCTTAGGTGCAGTGGCCGGCGGTCTACCCCTCCGACTCTCTCCCCCTACTCGAACCCCCTCACTCGCCAAATCCAGTGAGCCTCGCCACCTAGGCCTTGAGGGCGGCCTTGCGCTGGGCGAGTGAGGCTCGCCCTCGCCGGCCATGGGCGAGGCTTGTCCTCACCGATCGTTGGCTCGCGTGAGGCCGCCCTCGCAGCCATTGGCGAGGTGGCCGGCCAGGGTGACCTCGCCGGCCGTTGCCTCTGGCCGGTTGTTGAGGTCTAGTGACCGGCTGGAGGAAGGAGAGGAAAAGAAAAAAAGAAAAAGAAAAAGAAAAAGAAAAAAAAAAAAAAAAAATATTATTAAAAATTGTCCACATCGCCGATTAGGCCACGTTGGCCAGCCAGCGTTCAATCAGCAAAATCTAGCAAAATTGGCCGGAAAGGACTGAATTGGCACAACCTAAAAAGGTTTAGGATTAAATCGATACCAAAAAAAGATTTAGGACTAAATCGGCACAAAAAAATGTTTAGGACTAAATCGGTACAAAAACTAAATGTTTAAGACTTTTTTGGCTTTTTTCCCAAGTAATTGGTAATCATGGAAGTATAAATAAAGGTTTGCACTTTTCAAAACCAAGCAAGATAAAGAATTGATAAGCGACTGAAATTTGTTGATATCTTAATGGGACAAAAACTAGTAAACTGAAACAATTAAGATTGGTGATTTTATATAAAAATTAACAACTTTCAAGGTATTATTAAGTCACAAAATAGCCTTGAGTAAGAAATTTTGCTCATCTCCTTGTGGTCTTGGGTTTAAGTATTTATTGATAGCATTGAAGGGGTAAAATCTTAAATGTACTAGTTGAGGTGCAGGAAGTCGTTGGCCCAGACGCCACTTGACCCGCTAATCAAAAGAAAAGAAAAAGTGGATGTTTTCTAGGTAAGCATAAATAAAAACGCTACTTTCGAAAAGAAGTAAGATAAATATTTAATAAGTGACAAAAAATAATTGGTATCATAACGTGACAGATTTTGGCACGTTAGTCAAATTAAGATTGGTAATTTCAAATAAAAGGGTCAATAGGCCATTAAAATAGGTGTTACTACATTATTAGAGTAATTTTTGGTACTTTTCAAAATAAGTAAAATAACAATTAATAAGAGACAAAAATTATTTAGTATCATAACGTGATAGACACGTATAAACTTTCGTGTCGTTGATAAGTCATAAATTTTTTGTAAATTATTAGAAAGGTTAGTAATATTCGAAGTGTAGATAGATGTTGGTACTTGTCAAAGTATGTTGGTAAATGACTAACACTTGCGTAAGCAAGTTACCAAATACTTTACCTTTATCAGGGTTACTTGTCATTTACCAACCGGCGGATTACTAACATGAGACTGGATTCTGATAATCACAACTTTATCTAATTGCTATTCCGCATAAGATTATATGATTGCTTCATATGATCATCTAGACAGCTCAAACACAAAAGAATAAAAAAGTTGACATGATGATGAATATAATAAGAAAAAAAAAGGTTTTTCATGCTATTGTAGAAAATATTAAGTTACACATTTGAATTTTGTCAATAAAATTTCACTCATTGAGCAGTTAACATATTTTAGTTGATTTTTGAGTAAAGGATGATTCAACTGAATATATTAACGAGTTCGGACTTAAACTTTCTTTTAGCAATCACTACAAGTGAAGGTATTGAGTTTTCGTTACATGCTTTACTAGTATTGATGGGCTCGAATTTAAGCTTCATCTTGGCGATCTCCATGGATGGATGAAGGTATTGGATTTCTATTACATGCTTTCCAACAAATAATAGATTACTACAATGGGAAAGATTTGATTTTCGAGTGTCGTATGAACCGACGTAATAGAAAAGCAAGGCTGCTCAACGCCATCAATAATACAATAAGAACAGAGTAGGTGATCAAATGGGCCTGAAGCTGAAGCCCGTCCACATGCACCCAATCTCCAGCTTCCAATTTCGCTAGGATTTTTGCTTCCGTTCGTCGGTGACCAAGCAAGTGCAGATTTGCAGCGCCATGTTGACGATGATAACGGTACCGGTTCCACGCCATTTTCTCTCCCAAAAAAGCATTCTTTTTCGTCACAGTGCTCGTTCAAGCTCTGTTGTAGCGACAACCAAAGCAATGAGAGTTCTTGCTCGAATTTCTCCCGGAGGCTCGCTCTGTTCCAACTGGGTACAGGTAAATTCTCATAGAAGAGGAAACAATGTCAAGAGTTTGGACATTTCGGCTTCGGGTTTGTTCTGGTTGATGGTGACAAAATTCAACTCCACAGCATTGTTCACTACTTTATTTATTTATTTATTTTTGTCTACAGCAAGCTCTGACCGGTTCTCTCCAGTGGTTTCTTGAATGACAATTGACCAATTTTAACTGCTTTCTTATGAATATTCTGATCACTACTGGATTAGTGGTTTTTATTTCTCTTTCTTGCGGTTGTAAATAGTCAATATATAAAAATCAATGCTTGAAAATATGCCCGAAACATAGTAGTCACAGAGCTCCTATTTCATGAATAATTCATGGATTATGTAGTGATTGCATTATCTGTGACTATTCTGTAATAACCTGTTGAGTTAGCTTTTTCTACTTTGCTTCATTCTGTGATTATAATATTGTTATGTGCCACGATCTGAAGAGCTTTTGGGGAATTTCTCCAGCTATTCCTCAGTCACAAGTCTTGGGTGTAAAAGCATCTGAATTGCTTAGGCCTGCAGAAAGCATGACCGAAACAAATAACATCGGAAATGTAGCAGAAATGAACAGTAATCTCACTGAGGACAGTGCATTGCAGTGGGCTAAGAAAGACAAGCGAAGAATGCTCCATGCCGTTTATCGTGTTGGTGATTTGGACAAGACTATAAAGTATGTCCATTAACCGTTTGACCTGTAATTGCTCATATTGCTCATTTCCTCATCTAATGATGTGCCTTTCATGCAAATAGCTAATTAGCAAGATACTGCAGATTTTACACTGAATGCTTCGGAATGAAACTATTGAGAAAACGGGACATACCAGAGGAGAGATACTCGAATGCTTTTCTTGGATATGGACCTGAAGATTCCCATTTCACTGTGGAACTAACTTATAGTAAGTTGTTTCCTTTTTTTTTCCATCCTTTTTGAATTTGAAATCTTTGCTCAGATATTCCTTCTATTCTTGAGCTAATTTGCTGATGCCTAACAGATTATGGCACGGACAAGTACAATGTAGGAAATGGACTCCACTTTGGCATCACAGTGGACGATGTAAATTATCCTTCTTTGTCTAAAGTTTGTTCCTTTCTTGTGTCTATGAGACTGACAGTATCCTTGCATTCGTCTAAAAGTTTGCTATGAAATCTCAAAAGTTACTTTCTTTGTCTCTTAAATTTTGTTTTGCCCAATGAAATAGACTTATCCACTGCTCTATATTGTGGCTTATGTACCAATATTTCCTTGCAGGTAGCAAAAGCAGTGAATCTTGTAAAGGCAAAGGGAGGTAAAGTGATAAAGGAATCTGTTCTACTTGATGGAAACAGTAAAATAATTACCTATGTGGAAGATCCAGATGGATACAAATTTGAGCTGTCAGAAGCAGCAACTACTCCTGAGCCCCTACATCATGTAAAGCTTTGTGTGGGCAATCTCGATCGATCAATAAACTTTTACAAGAAGGTGATTGACTAATTATGAAGAGCTTCCTTTGTTTCCACCAGACCATGTAAGTTCTTGTCGCATATACGTGCTTAAGATAAAAATTGCTGTCCTTTTTGAACTGCAAGGCTTTTGGAATGGACCTTCTCAGCAAACAAGACAACCCTGAATACAAGGTGATTTAATGTCTCTCATCATAGCCAATCTCAACTTAATTGAACCTTGTTGAAAGCATTGAGCTTAGGCTGTCCTATGAAGTCTTAAAAGTTGGGAACGTGTGCTTGCATGTCGTATGGTGGGTGTGGTGTAATCATGCATGGGAAGGTTGTGTGGCAATGAGAATTCTGCATCTCTCTTGATCCTGAATCTTTTCATACTATCTTTTATCCTTTATCCCATGGCATGTGGTGTAAGTACGTAGGCACACTCCTTTTCTTGGTGAGTGATGATTTGTAATGTCTCAAGAAAGGTCTGCACCAAAACCATGTGTCGTTTTGTCTCTCTTCGTTCAATATCTGATGCATTGAACACATTGACCCTGTTCTGAGCACAAGTCAATGCCTTCATTTCTTTAGTTCAATTCAGGAATGCTTCTTAGTTCCTTCTTAAAGCAGTTTATTGGTTGTGGTCTGCAGATAATTTCTCTTTAAAATGGCAATGTCTCATTCTCTGATGCTTTCAGCATTTTTCTCACTTTTTAGTATTCTGAAGTTACATTGGGTTATGGTCCCGAAGACACAAACCCAGTCCTGAAACTAACTTACAATTATGGGGTCACGGTATATGATAAGGGGGACGGCTATGCCCAGGTGAGGTCTCCACCCTTATGCTCCCACCAGTCTTTCTTATCATTTGAGCAAAAGTTCACTTGGAGTCCTTGTGTTCATTCATGGTGAATCATGTGACACACCCGAGCTTTTATGTCTTTCATCAGATAGCAATTGGAACTGATGATGTTTATAAGACGGCCGAGGCAATTAAACTGTTTGATGGGATAATTGCCCTTGAACCTGGCCCGTTACCAGGTATTAATACGAAGATAACTGCTTGCTTGGACCCTGATGGTTGGAAATCGGTACGTCTTTTTCTTGTGATTTCCTTGGCCTTATGAATACTCTTCTTATAATTTTACCCAGTAGATGTTGCTGAGCAAATAAAAAGAGCTAAGTTCAACAATGAAGACCTTTATAATCTTTTCATTTGAAGATTTAATACGCATATGCATGTGGAACTCATTTTATTCTGGTGCTAAATGATTTTGAAAGCACACACACTGTATTTTCTAATTCCATTTAAATACAAGTACAAAGTTTGACTCTCTCTCACTCAGGTTTTTGTTGATAATGTCGACTTCCTCAAAGAATTGGAGTGACTGAAGCATTGATGGGGGGCAGATATTGAGGTAATTCAAATTCACCTTTGATTAGCTTTTTCATCTTGCTTTTCACTAGGTATTTGTACAGAGGTAGCCTTGGAGATTACTCCACGGCTCTTTCAGACGTTTTAATTGCTAGTCTTCTTCTCCAATCAATCTCACCATGCAGATATTTTTTATGCGGAACAAACTTTCTCTGGGCTTCTAAATTCCAACCATACCACTTTTCCCTCCAGATCATATCATGTCGGAACAGTAATTCAGCATTTGCTGGATCCCCTCAGTCCACATTTGCATGTCTCCCTTGCTTTGGCATTCAAACTCAACCACCCTGTCTGTTGTTATAATACCAAAGTAAGCCTTCTCACCGCCGTCTTCCTTTTCCCTTCCATTCCAGACTGGGATATCATGATGCACTCCAGTGACTACACCTGTAATTTGAAATTCGTTTCAGATGAAACAGAGCCGACAGGTGACAAAAGAGTTTATCATGAAAAGCATTCGCTTACATTTTTTCTTCTTTGTGAATGTTCCTGCCACATGCTTGCTTTTCAGCTTTGCTACCACCTGCCTCAAATTTTGAGCAATCGTTAGAATTGAAGATTAGAAGAATGCATTATCTATGGGTCTGATGGAGAATCGATTAGTTAACATGTTGGTTAACCGTATTCTGAAACACGGAAAAAAATCATTGGCTTATCAAATTATCTATCGAGCCATGAAAAAGATGATAATAAATTGCTCTTCATGAACACGTGGAGCTTTCTGTGTCATTTGAAGCAAATTAAGGAGGAGACAAGAAAAGGAAAGAAAAAAATTTAAGTGCACCGGTAAAATTTGATGTACCCTTCCAATTTTCTTAACATAAATGTAGTTGTTATAATATTAGGTTTGTACCTGAAAGTTTGAATTTACATTGAAAGACACTTGTTTCCAGTGGAGGGCTCCTGTCAACAGCATTTATGTTGGAAACCGAATGCAGAAGTGTAAATGTTAGACAACGAAGTCAGAAGCATAAAAGCATAAGCGGATGCTCTTTTTTCTCTAATGCTGTCCGTATACCTTTCCTTGTGCGTTTAAGAAGTTCTCCTCCTTTAGACACAAAGTCTAATGCATTTGACATCGACATGTAGTTTTCCTTGTCAGTTTCTCCCTTGTCCTCTGCCATGGCAAATGTCCCTCCTCCATAACCCTTTTGAAGCCTTGATCGCAGGGTGGCGGCTCCTCTTAATGCTGCACAGTTTGAGTTGTAGAAGTTACACTTAATTGGATTATTGTAGGAAAAATACCAAGAATGACAGTGCTCCTCAAGATGATAACTTAGAAAGTACAGTAAGCTCTATGGGTAGGTCAAATTGCACAGGTATACTCTTTGTCCTTTTCTTTTTCCTTTTAACTGTGTCAAAAAGGCGAGGGAGGGCAATCATCGTGGCTACTCCCATTGGGCGTTACCATGAGGGTTCTAACACCCACTGCGGCCTACATATGTTTAGATTAAAAAGGCAGAGTGGTTGTCACTTAGCAACAGTGGTGAACCACTGGTCTGAGGTAGGCAAGCCCCATCACCTTAGCCCTGCTGAAGTGTTTAGAGGTCCAAATCATATCAATCAAAGTGAGTGAACGCATTGCTACCACAAGCAATCTGAAGTGGTGATCTTGTGTTTGGGAACAGAAGCCCAAACCACCATTGGTGCTGAGCACCCCCTTGCCCCAGAAATGTACCCTTTCCAAATTTCAACAAGCGTTTATACCTCCATTTTTTCTACATTTTCTGTTGATACTTGAACCAATCAGCTTAAGGTGTACTTTTTTTCTGTAAGATATATTAATTGAATTTCCATTCAAAGAACACCAAAAATTGCGCAATGCAAGCCTTTGACATATGGGGCCAAATTGTAGAATTCTGGACCAAGGATTGCTAAACAAAGTGCGGGGGGTTTGCACTATGATTTTCCATTGATAAAAGCTCAATTCTATTCAACTAAAGCTTACTCTGCCTCTTCTTTTTCCCTTTGAGAAAAACTTGGCTTTTGTGTCCTAATTATCCTGAGGATTATGTTTTAAGCGTTGCTCGTACCTGTAGCTGCTCCAGCAGTTAAGGCCATGATATCACCATTAGTCCTTGAACTGACTGCGGAACTCACCACAGCCGTAATCTGTTGGTGATCGGCTCCCATTTCCTCCGCAAGGTCGATGCAGTGGGATGCCACCAGAGCTGCTGCAGAAGCTATAGCTGTGGATGTCCTGGCATGATTCTTCTGGTGATTGGTCGGTTGTTCTGTCAGGGTTGCGTTGGATGCTGCGAGCACCGCCACAGCAGCTGCAACCCCTGCCACAGACACGGCTGCGTGTAGCTGTGCATTATGGGCCCAGGTTTCCTGCTTCTTCCTCTCTTTCTGGTCCTTCAACCACCTCCCAATTGTTTTCCCCCTCATTATGTTCTTGTAGATCTGCAGAACAAAGTAGCAATGTCAATATGATTAAGTATTGTTTCTGGAGTTTCGTGAAAGTAGTGATTTTGAGTGATGATTTACCCCATTTCTGAGAAGTTGTTGATTGGAAAGGAACTCCGGGTTGAGTGCTTGATGGAGTAGGAATAATTCCTTCACAGACAAGACTCCTGAGTTAAACTTGAGTTGCAGATTGTCACCTATGTGTTTCACTTACTCTTTTTCAAAGTGAAATTTCTGAGCTTATCCAGAACATTCTTGGAACAAAAGTTTAATAACCATTTTTATCTGAAGTGCTTGAAAACTTCTTTTCTTTTTGTCCGCTTGATGACAAGTGAAGGGCAAGTGTGTGGGGTGGGAAAAAAATAGAAAGCTTTGAGTTACCCTGACTTCACCACTGTCTCTTGGAGAGATGGACTCGGTTTCATTAGTTGGTGGTTGCTGAGGTAGCTGCAAGGTGAAAGAAAGAATTGTCAAGATCATGTACAACCAAAGCAGATGGCAAAGATGACAAAACTTTAAAGGGGAAAAAAAATACAGATGGGTGGCAAGTGTTTTAAGGTACTCTTTAACTAGGTAAATGTCTCTGCTTTGCTTCGTTCAAGAGTAATATGGTGTCAATTTCATCTTCTTCTTTCAAGACCCAACTTAACTTACATGATATTGTTTCATCTGAACATAAATTTTGGAAGACAGACTTGACAGGTCCTTAGAAGATTCTACAGTAAGTGGGATTCTTTATCTCTGCAGGGAAACTAATATAACTCCAGCTCCAAAATTATTTGAGGTAGTCAAGATAATTTTACAAGTGACCAGAGATAAGAGATTTATCTATAGATTATACAACCAAGAAAATACATAGAATAGATTTGACACAGAAAATTTACTGAGCATTTTACAAAGTAGGAGCTACACATAAGCGATCTTACTTCCCATCCAAGTGTTTATGCCAGTGGCTACTACCATAGGCTTATAAAACTTCTCCTTTTGTTCACGGTGTACAAAATAAGAGTTTGGAATGGGAATCTTACATAGTCTCTTGGAGACCTGGAATTTGCTTCGTTCGTATCTGTGCCAACTGAAGAAAAAGATGATCTCTCTGCATTATCATTATTGTCGTTGCCGCCAGAGACATGAGTAGTGTGGAGAGCTTTCGACAGCTCCATGGCTGAAACACTCCATGATCTTGCCAGAAACTCCATGGACTCAATTGGAGTCTCAGGGGTCATGCATGACGCTTGCAATGACGACAAGTTTGTAGGCCCATTTTCATCGATATGCTCCAGCTTCTTCTGCTTGACGCTGCATGAAGTCACTGTAAACAAAGCTCAAAGAAAACAATTGTTAGTCTCATATAAAACTGTCATTCATTCGGGACTGAGCTCCAACTCAAGAGACAAAGCTTACTTTTTGCACATTCAAGACTTGAGGAACCTGCAAGAACAAGCTAGTCAAGAGTGATCATGATATGATGACAGAAGGGTACTTATATTGGGTTGCGGGCAAAGAAGGGCCTTCATTTTCTTTATCGAGGAAAGAATGATTATAGATATACTAAAATATTGTTTGGTACAGTTTTTTTAAAGCAGTTTCAACCGTATAAGGAGCTTCAGCTTTTATAAGGTATTCACTGTTTAGCAAAAAGATTTTGTTAAAAGAGTGTCACTGGAGTTCTTGTCAAGTAACTGAATAAAGGAATGCATCCTCATAATATATATATATATATATATATATATATATATATATATATTAATATATATTCATATACATGTCAATACCTCAAATTGACTATTCACTCGTTAAGCTTATGTAATAAGTATCTCGAGAGCACTCGTTAATCAAACCCTCAATAAACATCTCTTATTAGTAGGTTGTAGGGCATCCACCGTTGCAACAACTAAAATGGTTTTTAGGTATTGCACCACCCAACTTTTAAGGAACTTGTGACTCTCTTAGTTTATTGCACCGAAGAAGATTCATCTTATACCAAGTCTCATGTGTTCTATGGTGTACAAGTACGCACCTTTTTTTTCTAGGAAGTCCTCACCTAGGAATGCTCTTATCTGAATACGCTCAATCTTGGAGTACCAATATTAAACAATGTCATTATATCAAAAGGCACTAAGTTACATAATCTAAAAATGTCTCCTTCCATATAATTTATTCCTGCGCTCCTTCACCATCTAAAAAGCCTGCTAGGAACCACAATTTGTCCAAGCCTTCTTGCTTCGACAATCACTTCATCAGTCCCATAAATTTAAAAGAGAATTCATGCTACATTCTCTTGACATCATATCATAATGATTTTACAATTAGAACCATATCAAACGATGTGACATATTATATGCAAGTCTCTAAATAAATGGATTATATTCAATATAGAGTAAATGTATGCTTTATAGCATGCAATTGGAGTCCGATACTTCATTTCATAATTGCGGTTTTTCTGCATTCATATATCTAAAGCTAATTTGCAAAAGAGCATGTAGACAGTTGGAAGAACCCATGTTAAAGGGGGGTCAACTTTGTCTCGTTGCTAGTCTTCTTTTTGGCTTTTGGACTCCACTGTTTTTGTTGCTTTGCCCATAAAAGGGGTTTAAAGAACGCCTTCTTGAACGGCGGGATTCATGATAGCCACGAGATTCTTCTTGCCTTTGTCGCTATGAAGACTCGAAACGACTTAAAGTGAGCAAGCGGGGCCCGTGGGCAAAACTTGGTAGATCCTCTCAATGATTATTCCGTCAAAACAGTACACATAATTACTGCTGAAGTTGATGGTTTGAATTCAATCCAAAACTTTCAAACCGAGATTGATTTTTGTTTTGACTGCATAAATTTCAAACATAGGGCTCTTTATTCAAACATTGTACTACTCAATTTGTCTATCGCTTGAAAATTTCACTGCTCAATTTGTCTATCACATAAAGTGTTAGGAAATCGACATGAGTGCAGTAAAACCTTTTGTAAAACAATATTTATTTCAACTCATATTGTTGATCAATTGTACTCCCAATGAGAGATATAATTCATTTCTTCTCAATTTATGACGTTAGAAACACGTCAGGAGATGCAACTTGTCCGTGTCTTATCATCCCAATGAACACCCTGCACGCTCATTGGATTGGCTAGGGCAATCGTGAATCATATATCTATTGAGAGTAACCTTACTTTTGTACCATTTATAACCTTCAAGCCTATTTCGATAGGGTGAATGCCGATAGAATATATAACCGTTACCACCTAAAGTGATGATCATTAGAGAATGTGTATTATTACCGATCATCTCACAAGACCTTTACAATTTGACATAGGACTTGTAGTACCATGTTATAGCAGCGTGGTGTTTATCAGTAGCGTTTACCGGTGTACATACTCGAAGAGCCTAATTTATTACCTACACCCACTTATAATTAAAAAATTACTTATCAAATTCGGAGGCCCAATTGGGCAGGCGTTATGTAGTAGGGGGAAATGCTCAGTGCATGATAAGGAAGGAAACTACTAATGATGAGAGGAATAAGCTGTGACCATCAAACAAAAATATACAAATGTTAACGCATAATTTTTCACAATCTTTTGAAATTTGGATGTTAGGTTAAAAATTTTGCGTCGGAAAGTGGAAAGTCCCTCCTTCCTTTTTAAAAACACAAATAAAGAGGCCCTCAATTATAATCGTCCCTAAAAATGCTCAAAACAGTATTCATGCATGGAACACCATTCCAATCACACACCCTTTAGCTAAAATTTGGATGTTATCTTAAATTTCGCGTCGGAAAGCGAAAAGTCGCTCATTCCTTTTAAAAACACACCAACAAAAAGCCCCTCAATTATAATTGTTCCTAGAAATCCTCAAAACCGTATTCATTCATGGAATACCATTCCAATCACACACCTTTCAGCTATTTATTTCATATAAAATCGGCCAAGCCCTTATTGACTTGCTAGATATAGTAAATATTCATGTTCCCTTCCTTTGCATCTTTCGATCATTCACGACAGCACAGCAACACAGCATTTATGTATAGAGACCTCACAATCGCACAAAGTGAAAGGATTTTCATGCAAAGTTCCTCAATTAAACATCATAAGTAGACAAAAGGAGCATTAGTCTTAATAATATTAGACCCTTGATTATAGTACCGATTTGGAATCTTATGGTGGCTGTGGAGCTGACCTACTTGCACTCGTGCAAGACATTTTTTTTAAGGTTTCTAATCCCACAAATGAAAAGGAGGAGAAGAAAAAATTGAAGATTAGGTTGTGACTTCAATGTAGAGGCACCATAAGTGGAGGGGGTAGGGCTAGCTCTTAAGTGCTGACTCCTTCATGATTGCTGTTATCTCTAATCATGGTTCCGAAATCAAAATTAAATCCTGCACACGGGCTAATGGGAGTGTCCCACCTTCCACTGCCCAAATAATTACAGTAGAGAATCATATGATTATACATGGATTGTTAAGTAAGTGGGTATGTACTCATTCTCCTACACCCTACCTTACAAAAGGCTATACAAACGGAGGCTGGCCATTCCTGACGGTTTACTAAGCGCTGCAGATTCTTGATTTTGTTGGGGAAAGCTCAAGGCTCCCATTTCATATTGGAAAGATTCATCTGATGCACATCATCGAACAATGAGTTGGCGCATGGAGATGTGTGCATCTTAAAAAATGAGCATCCATTTAGCCGTCCCCATCGCCGTCGCCCACTATCGTTCAATTGTGATTGAACAGCACAAATTGAGCTAATCAAGTGAGTACGATTTGCATTTCGTTCGTCGGGATTTGAGCGTTAGGAGAATTTCGTCCAGTAACCCCACCTGGGACGATTTTAGCGATGAGAAGTGACTGAATGATGGAAACAATGTGAAGTAGCTTTCAAGTGTGTCGGAGAAGAACAATGAGTTTTGCTTTCCTTGAAGCTTCGGGATTTGCACTTTAGTAGGCTTTCCGGAGATGTCCTTGTGGCTCAAGAGAAAAAGGGTGTTTGGAAAAAAATTTTGGAAGGGACTTAATGGCAAAGCAAGTATTTTTAAAATTGGGCTGCCATTGGGCTATCTCTTTTTTTATTTTTTTTTCCAAAATTGTCCACTTGAATTTTTTTTTTTCAGTAAGCCCTTGATGAAACAATAACAACCATCCTAGGCGATCGTCGTTGGAGAGTCGGGTGACCTCCGTGAGTCATGGCATTGTCGGCGAAAGCTCGCCGCACCGTGACCTCCGCACGGAGCTCCGGGCCGCGCACCCATCTCGGTCACCGTGGTGGTCGCGACCAAATCGTGTCGGAGGCTCGAGCGGCGACCGATCCGGGTCGCACGACCTCGCCGCCCTTTATCTGGGTGGCGGCGGCGGCGTCGCGCGACCTCCGCCTCCCATGAGTGGATCCACCC
Organism: Eucalyptus grandis; assembly: GCF_016545825.1. Taxonomy (NCBI): domain Eukaryota; kingdom Viridiplantae; phylum Streptophyta; class Magnoliopsida; order Myrtales; family Myrtaceae; genus Eucalyptus; species Eucalyptus grandis. The sequence continues at coordinate 6,297,216 of NC_052614.1, read as the reverse complement.
ACCCGCCACCCGACCGAACCGGTTATATTATAATAACGTATTAATTTTAACATTAAAAAATTCAAAATTAACAAATCTAAAATTTAGGGTTCCAATCACTATATTGTCTCAATTCACTACTTCTCCTACTCCATCTCGTCTCTCTCAATTCAAAATCTCACCGAGCTCTCTCTTCCTTTTCGATTCATCTACAGATTTACTTATCTTTCTTTGAGTCCTAGTCTGAACTTGGCGAAATAGTGAGTTAATTCTCTTTTCCTCCCTTGAACTTGAACTCTCTCTCCACGTTGTCGCCATCTCCGTATTCACTATCACTATCGTCCTCTTCATTGTTGATCTTGTCATGCTTCTACCTCCCCTCTTCCTCCTCCCCCTCCTCAGGCTTCTCCCCATCATCCTCATCTTTGGGGACGGGCAAACTCTAGGTCTAAGAATGGCTCATTGTCCCTGTTGTCCTCCTCATTGTCGATCTTGAGGGAGGAGTGGGAGACGATGGAGATGGTGGCCAAGTTGGTGGTGGTGGCTGGGACGGAAGCGAAGTGAGGGTTGCAACTAGTAGAAGGCAAAAAGGGGAAGGTACGGAGGTTGGACCGGAGCTATGGATCCACCCGCGAACTGAACCAGACGGGCGGTCCGGTTCTCTAGGGTGGATCAATGCAATTGGTGGACAGTTCCCGGTTCCAATTTTTTGGAACCGGTTCTTAGCGGATAGTTCCCAGTTCTAAGTTGGAAACCCCGCTCGAACCATGCACATTCCTAGTGAGCACTGAGTGCCAGTCCCTCCCGGTTCAACTAGATAACCGGCCGGCTTTCTAGGGAACAAGGCAGGTTCCTGGGTAGAAATTCTGTGGACTAGCTAATGCAAAACCAGTTTAAATTCTGAATTGGTGGTCTAAACAAGTTCTACTCGAGAACTGGCTCAGATAGAACCAATTTTGACCTGAATCAATCTTCTTTGTTATTTAACAAACCAAATTATGCATGTTGAAAGAATGGGAAGAGTCCATCCTTTCTAAGCCAAGCTAAAGGGGAACTCATAAGTCTCATATAGATCGCAGTAACATAGGGACTTTGTAGAGCATGGTAAGAACCACAAGGTTTTGCACAGTTTAATTTTAACTGAAGAAGCTCCCGAAGTGTTTGGTTTCAATAAAGACTGTTGCATTATACGTCTCTTTCAAGCTGGCTACCGTTTGTAATGTAAACTTGCAGTAATGGCTATTACATGGACCCGTATCTAATAATTATTCCAAAAGTACCATTTCTTTTTCACTGACTCTACAAATATTAGATTATTAATTATAAGAAAAACTTATTGCCCTCTAATTTTTATTTTAGGTGTATTTTGAGAATGTTGATGCTATTTCCCCTTGATACATCTATAATTTATGAAACCAAATAACGTAACAAACAACACATTACTTAGAGCAATCATCATAATAAATATTACAGCTCTATTAAATTAAAATGCAATAGCTATTTGCATTATAGCCTTATTTCTAGGGAAATTGAAAAAATTGGACCTAGTACACTTTGCTAATGTAATCTTCCAGCTAATTTTGGCCAGAAATCTTTAATGTGAGAGACGGCCATCTTACGTAGTATGACTAGCATTAACATAAATAATTTTTTTATAATCTTTTAAAAATTTTCTAAATTTTTTTTAAATAATTTTTTTTTTTTCTTCTAAACCCAACAAGGCTACAAGGCCCTCGATGGCCCTTGGTCCATGAGTGTTGGCCGGCCCTTGTTGGACTTGGTGAAAAAAAAAAAGAAAGAAAGAAAAATAAAAAAATAAAATAAAATAATTCTACGAACTTTTTTCACATTTACATAAGCACTTTGTTGCCAAATTGTCAAAAGATTTATGATCATATTTACCATATTAAAAAGTTCAGGACTATTTTAGTAATTTCCCTACTTTGTTTCTTCACTGCAATCAAATAACCATCTTTACGTGTAAGATGTCACGCCACAAATTATTGGCGAAAATATCTTATTTCGGTAAGCAACACGAATTGCACAACAACCGTTCAATGAAGGGCTGATAGGTACAATAACCTACACGCTAATACTCTTGCACGTCACCTGATCAGCAGTCTCCGTGATTTCTTTTGCAATCACCGTTCGTCAAAAGACCTCACTTTCATATCTTGAATATCAAAATCGATCGGACCAGATCCAAACAACCCATCTCAGGAAACTTAATGAAGTCTCGACACCGATCCTGGAGCACCGCAGAAGAAAAAGCAAACACTACGTAAACCGTTTGATTCGATGCACCGTCTGACCTCAAATGACGAAAAGCAAGACAAAGAACGAGGAGATTACGTAAGAGCTGATGTGTCGATCCCTCGTTTTGGTTGATGTTGAAATCCGGTTGGTCAAGGATTGAAAAATTCTAACGGTGAAAGCTTCGTGTTCGCAAGATTTTCAACTCTAGGACAAAGGTTTGGAACACGAAGATTCTAGTTCTGAAGCTCTCGTTCCTTAAAGTGGTTTGGTTTCAGGGTGGATGAAGGAACGAGGAGGTGTGGCGGCCTCGTGGGGGTTGTCGATGTGTCTCCAAGATGCAACCACCTCGGAGACCTCGGAGCAACCTGTTGAGCAGTGGCATGACCAGTCAAGCCACTCCCCTCGTACGTGTCGACGTTCACGCAACTTCCTCCTGATATTTATTTATTTTTAACTCTATTTTCTCGAGTCCCTTTCGATGCCGGCGTTCCTTGCTATATTTTCTCCTTCTCAGCTAACATTTCTGTGACCAGTTGCTCACGTTTCATGTGCCTCTCTCTCTCTCTCTCTCTCTCTCTCTCTCTCTCTGTCTCCGTGAAGAGCGAACATGAGTCAGATGGGTGATCATTCTTGTGATCAATCGACCAAGAAGATGATCAGAGAGCCGCTCCTGGAGAACCCAACCCCAAAGGGTGGCCTCAGAACCATCCCTTTCATAATTGGTATGGGATTCATACACATATCTGTACATGTTCGTTCATTGCATTACCATGTCTGTGTATGGTTTAGTTCATTCCAGGATTGGGGGTGTGTTTATATGTGCAGCGCGTTTGAGAAAGAGGCAAGCTTCGGATTGCTGCCCAACATGGTGGTGTACTTGACCCAAGAGTACCGCTTGGAGAACGTCGCCACTGCCAACCTCCTCAGGGGTCATGCATGATGCTTGCAATGGCGACAAGTTTGTAGGGCCATTTTCATCGACAGCTTCTTCTGCTTGACGCTGCATGAAGTCACTGTAAAGAAAGCTCCAAAAAATACAGTTGTTAGTCTCATATAAAACCGTCATTCATTCAAGACTAAGCTCTAACTCAAGAGACGGAGCTTACTTTTTGCACATTCAAGACTAAGAGGAACCTGCAAGAACAAGCTAGTCAAGAGTGATCATGATATGATGACTGAAGGGTACTCATAATGGGTTGTGGGCAAAGAAGGACCTTTATTTCCTTTATCGAGGAAAGAATGGTTATAGATGAACTAAAAAGATGTTTGGTACAGTTCTTTTAGAGCAGTCTTAACCGTATAAGGAGTTGTTGCGGCAATTATAGGGTGTTTACTATTTAGCAAAAAGATTTCGTTAAGAATGTTAACAGAGTACTTGTTAAGCAACTAAATAAGAGAACACTGACTAACCTTATAATATACATACATATATATATATTCATATATATGTTAATACCTTAAATCGAATATTTGCTCATTAAGCTTGTCTAATAAATAACCTGAGAGTACTCATTAATCAAATCCTCAGTGAAAATCTCTTACCTGTAGGTTGTAGGGCATCCACCACTGCAGCAACTTAAAATGGCTTTTAGGTATTGCACCATCCAACTTTTAAGGAACTTATGACACTTCTAATTTAAACCACCACCACCACCCCCCGGAAGAATTGTCCATTTGGATCCATCTTATACCCAGTCTCATGTGTTCTATGATGCACAAGTAAGAACATCTTTTTAGGAAGTCCTCAACCTAGAAATGCTTTTATCTGAATATACTTAATCTTGGAGTACCAATATTAAACGATGTCATTACGTCAAAAGGCAACTCTTGTAAATTAGATAATCTGAGGACGTCTACCTCCATATAATTTATTCCTGCCTTCCTTTACCATCTTAAAAGTCCGCACTTTGTCTAAGCATTCTTGCCTCAACAATCACTTCATTAGTACTATAAATTAAAAAGAGTACATATTACAAAGAATGCAAGTTACATTCTCTTGTCATCATAGCATAATTATTTTATGATTACAATCATACCAAACAATGAACCATATTGTAAGAAAGTCTCTAGATAAGTGGATTATATTCAATATCGAGTATATATATAGCATCCAATTAGAGTACGATACTTTATTTCGTAATTGTGGTTTTCTGCATTTTCATATAATTGTGGCAAAAGAGAATGCAGACAGTCGGAAGACCCCAGTTTAAAGGGGGGTCAACTTTGTCTCGTTGCTAGTTTTCTTTTTGGCTTTTGGACTCCACTGTTTTTGGTGCTTTGCCCATAGAAGGGGTTTAAAGAATGCCTTCTTGAACGGCGGGATTCATGAAAGCCACGAGATTCTTCTTGCCTTTGTCAATATGAAAACTTGAAATGACTTAAAGTGAGCAAGCGAGGGCCCGTGTGCAAAACTCGGTAGATCCTCTCAATGATTACCCAAACAAAACAGAACACAAAATTCCTGCTGAAGTTGATGGTTTGAATTCAATCCGAAACATTCAAACTGAGATTAATTTTTGTTTTGACTGCATAAATTTCAAGCATATGGCTCTTTACTCGAAAATTGTACTGCTCAATTAGTCCGTCGCTTGAAAATTTCACTGCTCAATTTGTCCATTGCGGAGAGTGTCAGGAAATTGGCATGAGTGCAGCTAAACCTTTTGTAAAACAGTGTTTGCTTCAACTCATATTGTTGGTCAGTTGTACTCCCAATGGGAGATATAATTTGTTTCTTTGCGATTTACCATTCTAGGAACATGTCGAGAGCTGTAGCATGTCTGTGTCTTATCATCCCAATGAACACCCCACACCCTCATCGAATTGGTTGGGGCCATGGTAGTCGTAGTAGTCTTTTTGTGATAGATAATGTGATAGCTTGATTTTCGAGTTTGTTTTTGATTAAATGAACTGGGCTTTTCATCGACGTGTCTATGGTCTTTTTCTTTGAGTTGGCCACTCACAAATAACTAATTTATCTGGTGAAGCCGTTAAGGAATATAAACATGATAGACTTGAGAATTCGGTCAAAAATCGATTGCTCGACCGTGCTAATTTGCAATGGTCAATATGACACCGTCAAAATCGATTAGAGACTGAAGATAGGTCGATTTGACAGGGATATGTAATTGAAGTGTGGGTGATTCTATCTAATTACAAAATTCATGTTGAACGGCACTAAATCAATTTTTATGTTGATTTTGTACCATGTGCCCGTAATTGAAACCTTGAAATTTTTACAACAACTAAGAGTCACCTATGAGTCGAAGATGTACAATGTGGATAGAAAATGATCGACCATGGGTCAAATGCATTAAAAATTCCTAAAAGCTACCCGGTAGGTTAGGTTACGTTAAAATTGCGTCCGATTAAAATTAACCATGAAATTGAACCCGGTTTCAAGAATTGAAAGTTCGAGCGTGTCACAATTTATTTAAGGAACATCATCTAATCCTTTAAGAAATTTTTGGCGAGTTTGGAATTTTTCAGAAAAATTGAATTTCGGACAATTCAGAAAAAGAAAAGAAATTGGGATGGGAGAGGGATTTGTCATTTTTGCTATCCAAAATTGTTTTTGTGGGAATTTATATGCAAGAAAGTAATGGGGGACCAAAGGAATGAGCATGTGGACTTTTGGGACCAAGTATTGATGGTATAAGATATTTTCTTTGACCTTTGAAGACCTTGTTCCCTCCCCTCTTGCGTCGTTTACCTCGGCTAAACACCCCCACTGCTCCTTTCCTTTCATTTTCACTTCCATGCACACTTCAAGTTTTTCCTTCAATTTCCCTTTGCCATTGACCTTCTCTGCCTCTTTACTGGTGTTGTTCCCCATCATTTTCTTTTATTTGTTGTTGTATCATCATCTGTAGTCACTCCATCCCCCATCATCCCCATCCCACCGACTCACCATCTCACTCCCCTCAATTCAACCCCCGACGCACCCTCTCACCGCTCGAAGCTGTTCCTTCTCTGTTTCTCCTCACACTTGGCCACCAGTTCGCCCGGCCGTTCCAGTCACGGCCCACGACCAACCCCTCGATCGACCACCATCCTCGCGCCAAGTCTAGCTTAGCCAAGCCCAATCGCAAGCCACCAAAGCCAACTTGTCCCAAAACCAAAATCGAGCAGCCCAATCGTGGGCCTCGTGGGCTTTTTCAGCCCAATCCGAGCTCCCTTTGATGTAGCCGTAGGCTCGAGTTTTGCTCATTGTTGCGCTGCCGTCGCCGTGAACTCATCGGCTTGTTAAATCGGTGAATTTACTTTATAAACCTTAATTAGGGGTTAATTATGCTTATGGTGGTTTAATTAGCCTAAGGAATGATTAGTTAGCTTAAGAGATATTAGAGTAATTATTTAATTAAATTAGGTAATTAGGCTAAATTAGCTATTAGGTGGTTAGATTAAATTAGTTAGATTAGTAGGTTAGTTAATTAGTGATTAGGTGGTTAGATTAGCCTAGGTAGATTAATTAGTCATTTATTTAATTATTTTTGTAATTTTTGTAATTATTTATTATTTTTCGGAAATTATATCATGATAGACGGTTGCTAGAATTTCGTGCTGATTGTTGTGGTATAATTAGTTTGTGCAATTGAGTGTTAATTTGTGCAATTTGATGTTGATTGGTGAATTTTGATTTATTATTTCAAAATTATGGATTTTTGGTATTTAATTAGAAAAAATACCGAGTGTTGGTTTTTGACGCTGAAAATGTTTCTAATACTATATAAAATCGTGGGATTTTAAAATGAAAGAATATCATGCTTTATGGTCCAATTTGGTTGTGTGTCCACACACCTATTTTACTGGGTGTTTTTAATATAAAGAAAATATGCCAAGTGCATTATTTAAATTGAAGCATTTGAGTGCAAAGCACGATGTCATTGGTCAATATTGGATGTGCGTGTGAACACTATGAGAACCCATCACTTGATATGTGTCGAGTAGATGATGCTCCTATGTGGAATGCCCTTGATAATGTATGCCCGTCGCAGTGGAGGCTGGACCAATGCTCCTATGTAGAATGCCATCTAGATGTAGATGTTGCTATACTCGACGAAACGAGACAATGCCCAGCTATGTCGGATGACCGTTGACTGTTGAGTTAGGCGTGCCCGTTGGGCTATAATTAACTGGAATGCTTAATTGCATGAGATGACTACGTCTGATTATGGGGAAAAATTGTGTGGCATGGAATGTGATGTGTCATAACAATTTGGCCTTATAATTGGAATCCCTGTGATTGACTGGTATATGAGTTGGAGTGTTTAAATTATTGAGTGCATTTACGGTATGCATATACGATATGAGCTGTACTGCATGGGGGTGCTAAGGTGAGGTAAGTCTCATTTGATATGTGCTTAGTCTGACTCTAGATGTATTATCTTTCTAATCGGGATTTATGGTGTAGATTCTCTGAGATTTCTATATGACCCCATCGTGGGTTACCAAATTCAGGGCCGTAGCATGGAGGATCTAAAGCCCGAGGCTGAAGGGGTTAGAGTGTAGATGGCCTAGAGGTTTCTTTTAAGTCGACATTTTCAAGTGTTTATAAAGTGTACTTTGTTTAAATCGGTTGTCCTGCTTTTCCATCCCATGTTTGTTTGTTGTTTGGGGATTGTTATTTCGCTTCCGTATGTGTAATAAAATGAATGATTCGGCAATGCGTTCTTGGAACATCGCAATTGGATTGACTACCGAGAGATGCACATACTTGAGATTTGGGGCGTGACATCCCCACCCGAAGTGGTATCAAAGCTGGTTAGTGTATGGCGTGATAAAGTGCGATGGGTCTTGGGATAGTTAGTAGGAAATGTCTTTTTCTTATGCCGATGCATGTGATTGATAGCTAATTGGTCGCTTGTTTGTGGGGTCACTTAGTTTCTAATTCTGTATGGAATTGGGAAGTAGGTCTTGTAGAGAGCCTACAAGATGAGTGACTAAAAGCAAATAACTCCTAGGAAGAGGTCAATAGGATCTGTCACTCGAGGTAGGATGTCGACAGGGGTTGGTGCCCGAGGGAGAGCGTCGGCTCAGGCTAGAGTAAGCGGATTAGCACCGCCGGCGGTTGATGTTGGCATAATACCACTTGGCAATCCGAGAATCGAGGGATCATCCAGGTGCTAGAGACGTCGGGAAATGTAGTAGGGTAGCAAGCCCAAAATCAAGCTGCTGCCGCCACCGCTATAGCCGCCGCCGCTATGGCCACCGCCACTGCTGCAGCCAATGCCACTACTGATGCCGCCGCACCTGCCGAGATTCCACCCGGGAACGTGATTATTGAGAGACCAATGCACAAGTTCGTAGAGCAGTTGCTGAAGTTGAACCCGCCGAGGTTCATAGGAGCAAGTGATCTCGAGGCTGTAACCCTCTGGATCTAAGACTTGAAGAAAACTTTCACACTGCTGAGGTGCACAGAGGATGAAAATGTGGTTCTTGCAGTCTATCAGCTGGAGGGAAATGCAAATACTTGGGGGAGGGCCACCATAGGTAGAGTGTTCCCTGAAGGTGTGATCCCGGAGTGGAATGACTTTGTTGAAACTTTTAATGGCAAGTACTTCTCGACACAGTGCCAAGGAACAAAAGATGGAGGAATTCCAGCGCCTTCGTAAATGTCTAATGTCTGTAGACCAATACGAGGCAAAGCTTGCCGAACTATTGTAGTATGCCCCGAGACTGGTAAAAGATCCAAGGGACAGAGCTAGGAGGTTTAAGAATGGCCTCAGACCGGAGTTAAAGAATTTGTTGATACCGTACAATCTGAATGACTACAATGACTTGTATGAATGGGCCTAATTGATAGAGAGAAACCTAAAGGAACAAGTCGCCGCATCTGGGTCGCGATTTGGTTCGAATAAAGATGGTAACCGATTCGGGAAGAAGCCGATGATAGGTGGAAGATATTCCATTTCGCCCGACTGGAAGGGTGGGATTGGAAAGTCGGCACCTAACTCGAACGGTGCCTGCCGTTTCTATGGGAGACAACATGGATTAGCCTCGTGTTTTCCTAGGACAAGAGTTTGCTATGGGTGTCGCCAACATGGCCACCAGGTGAAGAACTATCCACACAAGTCCGGGAGCGCAGGCACCATCACCGCAGACAAGGCACTACTAGGATGGTGAAAGGGATAAGAATGAACCGAGCCATGCATCGATCGAAGAAGAATAATTCTAGGATAATTTTATCATAGTGGCACAGTGGAAATATGATTAAGCTTGTAGGACTTCAGTTTGTTGTAATGAATTCATAGAAAGCAGAATCACTGGCTAAAGTTGTACTTGATTATTTTTCTTATGTATAACTTTAATGTCATATACGAAAAGAGTTAGCTCAAGGAGCATCTTGCTATAATGGGTTGTTATTGTGAAGTACTTTAGTTTAAACCGTTAATGAGTGAAAGTTTCGAGTTTGTTGGGTGTTGAGGAGGATCCTCGATTACCTTAATTTTGTCGTTTGAGGCACCTCGTTTGTTAGACGGGGGTTGCCAAGGTTACTTGGCAACTGTCGTGGATATGACAGTTGAGGAGTTGAAGATGGTGGATATTGTTGTGGTTCAAGAGTTTCTAGATGTATTTATGAAGGAATTACCTAGTCTGCCCCCAAAAAGGGAGATCAAATTCATAATCGAGTTGGCCTCGGGATGGAGCCAATCTCTAAGGCTCCTTACCATATGGTGTTGTCAGAGTTGAAGGAACTGAAGGTGTAGATGTAGGAGATGTTGGATAAGGGATTCATACGTCCCAGTGCATCATCTTGGGGAACACCAGTTTTGTTTGTGAAAAGGAAAGATGGTTCGTTGCATTTTTGCAATGACTATCGGCAACTCAACCAAGTGATGATCAAGAACAAGCACCCGAAACTGAGGATCGACAACTTGTTCGACTAGTTGTAGGGAGCATCAATATTTTCTAAAATCAACTTGAGGATAGGATCATCATCAGCTGAGGATTAGAAAGGAAGACATATCGAAGACGGCATTTCGTACGTGTTATGGTCATTATGAGTTTACTATAATGTTGTTTGGGTTGACGAACGCCCTAGCTGCTTTCATGGATTTGATGAATTGTGTGTTCAAGGAGTACTTGGATTAGTTTGTGATAGTGTTCATCGACGATATCCTAGCATACTCGAGGAGTCTTGAGGAGCACGAAAGGCACTTAAGAATAGTGCTTCAGACTTTGCAAGATCATGGACTGTACGCCAAGTTCAGTAAATGCGAGTTTTGGTTAACTTGTGTGGCATTCCTAGGTCACGTGATTTCAGGCGAAGGAATTTCAGTGGACCCAACCAAGATTGAAGTAGTTATCAATTGGCCAATATCGATGACAGTGATCGAGATTAAGAGCTTTTTAGGATTGGCAAGTTATTATAGACAGTTCATGGAAGGATTTTCAGCATTAGTCTCACCTTTGACTAGAATGTTGAATAAGGAAGAGAAGTTTGTATGGATGGATTAGTGCGAACGTAATTTTCAAGAGTTTAAGCAAAGCTGGCTACCGGACCCGAGTTGACAATTCCATATGGTCCTGGAGGATACAAGATCTACAGTGATGCGTCATTTAGAGGACTGGGTTGCGTGTTAATGTAACATGGTAGAATTGTTGCATATGTGTCCGTTAGTGGAGACCTCATGAGTTGAATTACTTGATGCATGACTTAGATTAGACCTCCCATTAGTTGGGGACATTACTTATGGGGAAAGGTTCCAAATCTTTACAAATCACCAAAGTCTCAAGTATTTATTCTCTTAGAAGGAGTTGAATATGAGACACCAATGTTGGATGGAACTTCTCAAGGACTATGATTATGATATCATGTATCACCTTGGAAAGGCTAATAAAGGTCGCATATGTGTTGAGTTGGAAGTCTTCAATTGCGTAGATGGTGATTAAGGAGTGGATCTTACTTGAAGGAGCTTGAGATTTGATTTTCAAATTTGAGGTAGATCACCTTTCAAATCTTATGGCCATCCTCAAAATTGAATCGGAAGTGCAAATCAAAATCAAGACATTATAGTTGATAGACCTAGAGATCCAAAAGATTCTGCAAGAGGATGTAGATAAGAAAAATGCTGACTTTCAAATTTCCGAAGATGGAACACTAAAGTTTTGTGGACGATTGTGTGTACCTAACTATGCAGAGCTTAAAGAAGAGATCTTGTTTAAAGTTCATCATAGCAATTACATCATTCATCTAGGAAGTATAAAGATGTATCAAAATATGCGTCAATACTATTAGTGGACCAGTATGAAGGCGGATATTACCAAGCATGTTGTCAAGTGTCTAATGTGTCAACAAGTGAAGGCACAGGACTGTAAGGGCGCGTTGGCAATGATTCTATTCCCGGAACCGATTCGACAAGAAATGATTATTTTTGATTCTTCTCCCTGAACCGATTCTCGAGTAAAAGAACGTGTTTGGTAACTGTCTAAAATTTTTTATTCTAGAATAGAATTGCATTTAATAACGTATTCATTGATTCTGTTCCAATTTTTTTTTAAAATAATTTTTTCTACTTTTTACTTTTTTTTTTTTTTCTTTTTTTTTACCTTTTTACCTTTTTTTCCTTTTCCTTTTTCATTTTTTCTTTTCATTTTTCTTCTTCTTCTTCTTGTGGCCGGTCGCCGACCGCGACCTGCCGGACGAGGGCCGGCGACCTCACCCAGCGTCGGCCCTCGGCGAGGCTGGCCCTTGTCGGCCGAGCCTCGCCGGTAGGCCGGGCGAGGCTCGCCGTGGACAGGGCGTGCCTCGCCGGGGGCCGGGCGAGGCCCGCCCGGCAACCGGGTCGAGCTAGGCGAGCCCGGCCGGTGGTTAGGCGGGCCTCGCCGGGGCTGGGCAAGCCTCCGGCGAGCTTGCCGGACCTTGCCCCCGGCCAGGCGAGCCTCCGGCGAGCTCATCGGACCCGCCCGGCCGACGAGCCTCCGCGAGCTCGCGGACCGGCGGCCGGCGGTGGTGGGCGGCGGCGGACGGCGGTGGGCGACGGTCGTTAGGGCTGAGCGGTTCCCGGTTACCCGGGAACCGGTCCGGCTTGGTTCCCGGTTCCAAGGGGGACCGGTTCCGCCCTGGTTCCTTTTTCTAGGAACCGAACTGTTTCGAACCGGAACCGGTTACTTAGGGCAGAAAAAGCTCGACCTTGGATGTTCTAGTGACTTGTATGTGATGTTCTAGTTGAAGTTTGGCTTCGGCCTCTAAATGAAAGTTGTAAAGGACTTCTTGGAGTATAACATACTCAAATTTGGGACAAAACAAACAAGCATAAGTGGTTGAAATCGTTATTCTTTGGAAAGACTGGATCTGGAGATTTTGGGACCGACCCTTGATGAATGCATGGACTGTAAGGCAACCTTTTTGTTGAAATTTTACTTTGGTTTCTTAACAAAAGTTGTAAAGGACATCCTGAGGTACAACATATCAAAAATTTAGAGAAAAAAAACAAGAATAGGTAGGTGAAATCGTGGTCCTTTGGAGATGGTTAGATTTGAAATTACGGTACTACAAACAGGGATTTTAACCGTCCATATTTAATTATCTAGGACGAATTTGACTTTGATGTTTTCATGAAGTATCTACCTTATGGTCTTGGCTATCACATAGTCCAATTTCATAATTTTTGAAGGTCATTTGGGTATTTAATCGGAAATGTTTCTAAAACTGTGCAATCTGATGTGTTCGGATCTTGTAAGTTGCAATGTGTGGACTATATCATTTTGTATGAGGTTCTTTTGGAAATGTGTTCTGCATGAAATATCTCTCTTCATGTCTTCCCTACAACATATTTAAATTTCGTAATTTTTGTAGTTCATTTGCCTATTTAACCAAAAATGTTTCAAAAACTGTGCAAGTAGAGAATAGGAAAAGTAAATCGATTTTATCTTTTAATCCAGAACGAATTGGACTACGCTTTCTTCATGAAACTTGTACCTCTAGGTCTTAAATACAACGTGTCCAAATTTCTTCATTTAAGGGTTTAATCGAAATTGTTTTCAAAACTTGTACTTCTAGACATTCTTGTTCTAGTGGTGTTTTATTTCTACTTTCTAGTTTGCTATTTGTTTTGAAATTTCTAATTATATTCTATTATTGTTGTGCAGTGCGAAGTTAATGTATCAAGATAACATGTCAATGGGAAGTTACCGTGTAGTATACACGTACATTATAGTTTTTTTTTTTAACGTGCATACGTTATATTTTTTTTTTTTTAGTAACGTGCGTGCACGTTATAGTTTTTTTTTTGGTAACGTGCACATAAGTTATATTTTTTTTGGTAATGTGCGCATATGTTATATTTTTTTTGGTAACGTACGCGTACATTATAGTTTTTTTTGGTAACGTGCGCGTACGTTATAGTTTTTTTGGGTAACGTGCGTATATATTATAGTTCAAATCTGAAAATAACAATAACAAAAAAAAAGGAACCTGTTGGAACCTGAAATCGACCCTAGAACCTGTGACAGGGTAGGTTCCAGGTTTTCGGTTCCCACGGGTAGGTTCCAGGTTCCTCATTTTGAGGAACCTGTACCCGAGGGTAGGTTCTAGGTTCCAGACGGAACCGAACCGGAACCTGGAACCGCTCACCCCTAACGGTCGCGGGATGGCGGAAGGAAAGAAGAAGAGTTTTATTGTGTTGATTCTTTTTTTGATTCTCGGACGCAGAATCAACTTTTTTTTTATTCTCAAATCTACTCCCAAACTGATTCTGGGAACAAATTTGTTCCCGGGAACAAAATTTTTACCAAACTCGATTCTCATCCCAAACTGATTCTGGGAACAAAAAATCAAAATTAGTCACTGTTTGGCATGTTGCCAAACAGGGCCTAAGCCGGGAGGACTGTTGCAACCTCTCGAGATTCCTGAGTGGAAGTGAGAACATATCACAATGGACTTTGTGATGGGCTTACCAAGGAGTAGAGGGGTAATGATTCCATATGGGTTGTGGTTGATATATTGACAAAGTCGGCTTACTTCATCGTCGTACGAAAGGATTTTGCATTGGATAGTATGCTGAGCTGTATGTGCGCCAAATAGTTTTTCTACATGGAATACTGTTGACACCTAAATTTTGGCGACCTGTTTAGTCATTTATTGCATTAAAAATTATGGGTTAATTTTATCTTTAAAAAATAGTTAATTGCATATCATATAGTTTTAGGTGCATTTATTTTTAATTTGCATTTACATTGGGCTGATAACAAATGGGTTAGAATTGATGGTTTAGAACTTTAATTTGATGAGTTGAGTTAAACCCATAAAGGGAGTAAATTGGCCCAAATCCATATCATCCGGGAGATTTTACAGATTTCAATTCAAAAATAAATATTGCATTCGGAAAAGCAAATATTGTGTTTGGAAAAGAAATCTTCATGGATATCGATTTGGAAAAATTAAAACCATAATCCATGATCTATAAATAGGTTAGAATGCGTAGGGCTTTGAGGAAGCCACACGGATTGACACATATAGCCACATTGGGCTCTCTCTGGGTTTCTAGAGAAAGGAAAAGTCAAAAAGGAAAAAAAAAAAGAGTGAGAGAGAGGAAAACCGGTGAGGGGACGTGAGAGATGTGTGATCGGTGAGAGAGAGAGAGAGAGAGAGAGAGAGAGAGAGAGAGAGAGAGAGAGAGAGAAAAGAGAAGGAAAAGGGAAACCGTGTCTCTTCTTCGCGCGGGGGGTGGGGTGGCCCTCGATTGTGCCAGCAGTCGAGCCACCGACCGCCGCTGCCCCGCCGGCAACTCCTGAGCCGTCGACCACCATTGTTCCGCCGGTGACCCACGAGCCCTCTTTGCTCCACTGCCACTCTGTCGGTCTGTTGCTGAAGCTATAACCCGAAACCAGCACTCCTCCTTCACCTAGATCTACTCAGCACCTCTGTTTGAACTTGAAGCCACTTGCTGCACCTCCTCAACCAAGCGACCAACCAACCCGCTTCCATCATGTCGATCCAACGCCAGTAGTCGAGCCTCAGAACCTGCGTTGGCCATCGCACTAGCAACGCTTCTGCCGGCGACCCACAAACGCCAACGTCGCAGCAGCTCACCCAATCATCACCATTGGTTGCTGCACCTCTACCTACACCTTGTGCTCGCGCCACTGTCACCGCTTCACCCGACAACCTAAGATCCACAGCCCAGCTCCGTCGCCCTCGCGCTGCTCCACCTTCGATTGATGCAATAGCCCCCTACTCCGTAACGCCTCAGTCTTGCTTTGCCCGCGAAGCCGCCGCTATTGCCAATCCGCTCCACCAACCCGACGAAGCCGCCGTTGTCCCGATCTACGGGATGGCCCCCTGCACTGCATCTCTGCCACTTCCGACCTATGACTTTCACCCTACAGCCGTCCAGGCCTCGCCTTAGCTTGCTGTCGCCACCTCTATCCAAGCGCCAACGACGCTAGCAGCCAAGCTCCTTGCTGCCACCAGTAGCTCGCTTCTACTCGGCATCCAGCAGCTCTTGCCGATCCACCGCGATCCACCCGCGATGCTATTGCCGAGGCCCCTTGCTACCAACGCTGTCGGTCCGCCCTTGTCGGAGATCCGATGCCCGCCGCCGCCACTCACCGGAATGTCGGCGACCAACCCCCTTGGTGACCCGACCGACGGCGCACCCACCATGAAGCTACCAAGCTGTGTATGGAAGGAAAAAAATGGAAAATCTAATTACGTAGCTTTTTTTCTTTTATTTGCTTTATTCTATTTTATTATGTTATTTATTTTTTTAGTAGAATTATTCCTAATGTATGATTGAGATTCCGACATGAGATTGCCTCTGAAATTTGGGATTGATAGTTCGATTTTCGCGCTCGAAATGCAACTCGCAATTGATTGCAAAATTGTCAATCCGATCTCATGCCCGAGATTCGATTCGCGACTTATTTAAAAATTGGCCAACCCGATCTCATGCGTGAGATATGGTTCGTCAATTTGTGGATATTGATTCTATCTTATTTGATTTACCGTCATGTTGGTTGAATCAATTTTACTTTTGTAAAAGGAAAAATCCAAAAAATATTTTAATCAAGATTAGGTTGGTTTTATAATATCTCTTGTTATCTTGCATATTTAGAATATGGATTTTATTTCGAATTTGTTAAAAAAAAAATGCGCATTCATTTAGGATGGTAGTTTTAAATTTGAATTGCACGTTTAATTATTTGGCAATTTTTAATTTCGAATTTCATAAAAGAAAAAGAAAAAAATTAGAATAGGGTATTCTTTGCCCATCATTGCATATTAGGATAGATTGCATGCTTATTAAGAAAATAAAAATCATGTGCACATCATATAGAATTAGGTTCATGAAATGCACGTCATTTAGTGATTGTTATTAGATTCATTTAATTAGAAATTGACCGTCATTAAGATTAAGTCATTTTGGTTAATTTAGATTGCATATTTAATTATTGCATGTCATTAAGAAAACACAATAAAATTACTTTACTCATGTCATATAGATTAAGTCATATTGCCATGCTATATCATTACATGTTAGATTAGTAACATTGCATTGCATATAGATTAGGTTCTCATTAAATAAGGTGAAAACAAAAATTGAGTGACTGCGTGTTAATTAGAAATCATATCTAGGGTTATTGATGTGAATTCCGATCTAACATTGCAGATACTTTCATTGCTTATGAGGTAAGTCTTGCATTTTTTTTATTTGCTTTTTTGAGTGTTAAATTGGTAGGTTTGCGCACTCGTGTGATCACCTCACATGTTAGGGAAGTGATTTAAAATTAATTCAAATTGCTTGCAAAACATTTTTTTTTTCAAAATAAAAAGGAAAATGTACCGGAAGGGCATTAGAAACTTCTAGTATAACCAAGTCCCCGTACCCAAAGTCTCTGGTTTGTAGAAGTAAAATAATTCTCCCATTATTTTACTTAGGTGTTTAATTAACCTATCGTAAACTGATTAGTGGGGATTCCTAATTGAAAAAATTAATCGCATGTTAAGAGCTTGAAGTTAAGTCGCGAATTGGTATAGGCTTGGGAGAGTCCGAGTTAAGTTAGACTTAGTAGTCCATTAGCCTAATTTTAGGTGGTGCACCCAAAATGTAGGTCGCTACAAGTACCCGTGACGATCACTTCTGATTGAGACCTTAGATTTGCAACAGCATTTTGGAAAAGTTTGCAGATTGCCTTAGGAACGAAAATGCAGTACAGTATGGCCTATCATCCACAGACGGGTGGCCAGTCTGAGAGGACGATTCAAACTCTCGAGGACATGTTGCAAACATGTGTACTAGACTTCAAAGGAAGCTGGCTTGTTGAGTTCGCCTACAACAACAGTTACCAACAGAGTATTCAGATAGCACCGTTTGAAGCGTTGTAGAGTAGAGCATGCAAAACACCAGTTTGTTGGGATGAAGTCGAAAAGCGAAAGATCACCGACCCAGAGTTAGTTCAACAGTCAATGGATACAGTTGCAGTTATTAGAGACAGACTGAAGACCGCTCAGAGTCGCCAAAAAATTTCTGTTGATAAGCGTTGAAGACCATTGGAATTCCAAGTTGGTGAGCACGTCTTTTTGAATGTGTCATCGATGAGGGGTACTTTACGCTTTGGGAAAAGGGGAAAGTTGAGTCCGAGATGTGGCATCCCAAAATTCATGACGACCTCTAGTTACATTAAAGTCTATGAATAGGTGATGGAAGTACCATTAAGTTATTTTATAGCCATTTAATTCATAATTTGCAATAAGATTTATGGCCAAGCTTTTAATGGATAATTATGTGATAGGAAAGAAAATGCTATCATTGGCCATGTGTTTTATAAATTGGAATTTATGGATTTATGATTTCAAGTTTTACGGCCATATGAAATTGTAATTTAGTATTTATATAAGTGGGGATTTATGGTAAATTATTAAAAGTAAAAATGGACTTATTTAAGAAAATTTTGGGCCATTTAAGCTTGGACTTTAGGCCCAAGTGTGTTGGCCTAAAGTGGGCCAATAGGCCCGGCCCATAGAGCCATGAAGTGGTCGACCAAGCTGGCCCAAGATTGGCCCAAGAAGAAGGCCCATCAACCTTGCATGTAATCGGACAAGTGGCATGAAGGAGGTGAAGCATGGTGGACACTTGTCTTCCTCCACAATTACACTTGTCCTTTGCCATTAGACACTTGTCCATCTTACATCCACTTAATCATTTTCTTTCATGCAAAAAAAAAAAAAAAAAGTTAATTGATTAATCAAAAAGCAAGAAAAGGGGAGGGGATTCTCGGAAGTAAGAGAGAGAAGAGAGACCGAGAGAAATTGAGAGTGAGAGAAACCGAGAGAAAGGAAGAAGAGATAGCGCAAGGAAGAGCTGCCCGTCCGCTCGTTCGTCGCCATCCGTGTGCCGTCGTTGCTCGATTTTGGAGGCAAGTTAGGATCAATTTCTACTCTTGCATGTGTGGTTGAAATCTTGGATGTTTAGAGGCAAGGAATCAAAGCAAATGTGGTTTGCTCTTGAAGATGCTTGCTGATTTCGTGTGTACCGCTCGACCCAGAAACTTGTGGAGGCTTGCATGCATGTTTCGAGTTGGATTTTGACTTCGACTCCTTCATGAAAGTTGTAGCCAACATATTAAAATAAAACATACTAAAATTTGGGACGAAATAGTTGAGATTTAAGGGGAAAAACCCTCTTCCTACGGAGACACTAGATCTGGAACTGTTTTACTGACCTTTTGGTAGTTTTGTGGGTTGCATGTTGCTTTTTACCGAGAATTTCTCTTCGACGTCTGCATGAAACTTGTAGAGAACATCCTAAAAACTAACATACTCAAATTTAAGGTAAAATTAGCAAGTGTAGCTTAGTGAATCGACTTTCTCTTGAAGACGGTAAATCTGGAAACACGGTACTGAACACCCGAGACTTCTAGGACTTATATGGTGACTATTCTCTGGAAATTTCACTTAGATACCTTAATGAAAGTTGTAGGGGACCTCTTGAAACAAAACATATCCAAATTTCAGAGGAAATGAAGAATAATAAGTGGGTGAAAACTTGATATTTTGGAGATGATTATACTGGACGTTTCGGCGCTAGAATCAGGAGCTTCGGACGTCTATAGAAAATTATATAGAACTAATCTTACCTAGATTTCTTCATGAAAAACCTACGTTACTGTCTTAAATATAAACTGGTAAAATTTCATAATTTTCGGAGGTCATTCGGGTATTTCAATCGAATTATTTCAAAAACTGCGCAATCTGTTTCTATCCGAAATTGCATGCTGTATTTGTGTGTATTATATCTTCTTGTGTGAAACTCTTTAAGACATGTGTTCTTCACGAAATTGATATATTATTGTCTTGTCTATCTCATGTCCTGATTTCATGATTTTTGAGAATCATATGGATATTTAATTCAAATGTTTTCTAAAATGGTACAAGCTGGAATTTTGTAAACTTCGAAAAGGCATGAAATATAGACTATTTTAAATTGCATGGACTCCATGAATTGTATTTTTATGAGTGACTATGTCTTGCTGCATGTATGATGATGATTGGAGATGCATATAAGAATTAAAAAGGATGAAAGTGATCTTGTTTGCCATTACATCATATGCCATGCTAATTTTGAGACATAAATTGGTGAACGTGAACAATGATAAATGAGGAAACTGTTGGAGGCTGTTGATAATGCCCCGGGAGTGTCGGGATGCCCGGAATGTGGGGGTGCTGGATGCCCGGTGGCCTAGTGGCGTAATTCCAGAAGGTCCTCGGGAGTTTCGAGATGCCTGGTGGTATACGGTAGGTAATTCTAGAGGAGGGGGGGAATCCTGGTGGTATGTCGGTATGTAATTCCGGAAGCCCTGGAGGTTGTGCTTAGGGGAATGCTTCGTGATGCTAGTTGGGATACGAGATGCCCGGCCAGGGAGTGTAAATGCCGAATGCCCGGTTGTATTTTGAATACATGCCTGGAGGTTCCTCGTGATGCTAGTTGGGATACGAGATGCCCGGAATGTGAGGGGCCAGATGCCCGGTTGTATTTTGAATACATGCCCGGAGGTTACTTGCGATGACTGGTTGGATGCGAGTGATGAATGTGGGATGCAAACATTGGTCCCGGGAAAGAGAAATGTGGCGGTCCAATATAAAAAGATGAAATTGAAATATGCATGATGATATATGCATGACATGACGATATGAGCATGGATGCATGGTAACGATGATGGTACATGTGAAATGATGATGAGTGCATGGATGCATGGTAATGATGATGGCACGTGTGATATGATGATGATGAGTGCATGGATGCATGATAATGATGATGGTACATGTGACATTATGATGGTAAGTATATGGCATGATGGTGATGACTATATGATGATGTATGTACATGAGGTGTGATGACATGTGCATGATATCAAGGTAAATTGTGCATATATGCTTTAATGACATGTAATGCTATGATTGTGATGATTGTGGGGCATGATGCATTGAGTGGTTTATTGATCCTTTACCTGCTGAGTGGTTGTACTCACCCCTTCAGGGACCAACATTTCAGATTAGTAGATGAATTGAGCGGTTGGATATGACCGCGAGGAAGAGGATAGCAAAGGAGGGAACTTTTGGACGCCGACACTAGTTGATGGACCTTAAGCATACGATTGTGGGAGGAGATGTCGGTCATCTTTTGAAGTATAGCCAAGTATAGAAGACTGCGGCATTTTGATGTACCGATGAATGATGTCCATCTGGTTTAAGTAAATAAAAGTGTTCGGCTTTAACTTTTATAAGATGTTTAGTTGGTGTGCATCATTTTCTGTATATAGGGAATGGAGTTAATGGATGTGCTTCTGCTATATGAATTACGCAATGGACCAATAAAAAAAAAATGTAAACCCCCCAGTTGTATGGACCCGCTGCAATTGAATGGTATAAGAGTGACATGTTATAAGGAAAAGTGAAAGGTAAGCGAACTGTGGCGACCCTAACAGATCGGGAGCCATTGAGGGGTGCCACACGAGATACGTTAGTCCCTTCGAGATTTTGGAAAAGGTCGGGATTCTGGCGTACTGTCTTGCGCTGCCGCTGAGACTAGCGCAAGTGCATAACGTCTTCCACGTGTCGATGTTGAGAAAGTACGAACCTGACCCGACCAACGTGCTGAATTTTGAAGAGTTAGACATGGACGATAAAGTTTCGTACGTGGGGAGAGCAGTTCAAATTGTAGAAGGAGTGTGTACCAAGACAGTTCACTTAGTCAAAGTGGTTTGGCAAAACCACGGGACAGAAGGAGTGACATGGGAACGTGAAGACTTGATGAGACGACAATACCCCTACATTTTTTATTAAGATTTGTAACATTTTAAATTTCAAGGACAAAATTTTTATAAGAGGAGAAGAGTTGTGACAGCTTGATTTTCGAGTCTGTTTTTGATTAAATGAATTGGGCTTTTTATCGATGCGCCTATGGTCTTTTTTTCTAAGTTGGCCATTAAGGAATATAAACGCGACAGACTTGAGAATTCGGTCAAAAATCGACTGTTTGACCGTACTAATTTGCAAGGGTCAATACGGCATCATCAAAATCGATTAGAGACCGGAGATAAGTTGATTTGACAGAGGTATGTAATTAAAGTGTGGGTGATTCTACCTAATTGCAAAATTCGCGTCGAATGGCACTAAATTGATTTTTTTGTTGATTTTATACCCTATGCCCGTAATTGAAACATTGAGATTTCACGACAACCGAGAGTCGCCTTTGAGTTAAAGATGTACAATGTGGATAAAAAATAATCGACCACGGGTTAAATGCGTTAAAAATTCCTAAAAGCTACCCGATAGATTAGGTCGCGCTAAAATCGCATTCGATTGAAATTAACCATGAAATTGAACCTGGTTTCAGGAATCAAAAGTTCGAGCATGTCACGATTTATTTTAGGAATGTTGTCTCATCCATCGAGAAATTTTCGGCGAGCCAGGAATTTTTCGGAAAAATCGAATTTCAGACAATTTGGAAAAAGAAAAGAAATTCGGATGGGCCGGTTGCTAAAAATTTGTGTTGATTGTCGTAGTGTAATTAGTTTGTGTAATTGAGTGTTAATTTGTGCAATTTGATGTAGATTGGTGAATTTTGATGTATTATTTCAAAATTATGGATTTTTGGTATTTAATTAGAAAAAATATCGGCCGTCAGTTTTTTACGCCGAAAATGTTTCTAGTACTATTTAAAATTGTGGGATTTTTTAATGAAAGGATATCATGCTTTATGGTCCAACTTGACCGTGTGTCCACGCACATCTTTTTTACTATGTGTTTTTAATATGAAGAAAATATGCCAAACACATTATTTAAATTGAGGCATTTGAGTGCAAAGCATGATGTCCTTAGCTGAAATTAGATGTGCATGTGAACACTATGAGAACCCGTCACCCGATGTGTCGGGTGGGTGTTGCTCCTATGTGGAATGTCTTTGACAACGGATGCCGGTTGCAGTGGAGGCTGGACTAATGCTCCTATGTGGAATGCCATCTAGATGTAGATATTGTCGTGCCTGACAAAGCGAGACGACACTCAACTATGTCGGATGACCACTGACTGTTGAGTCGGCCATGCCCGTGGGGCCGTAATTAATTGGAATGCTTAATTGAGTGAGATGACCGCACTTGATTATTGGACAAAATTGTGTGGCATGGAATGGAACGTGTCATAATGATTTGGCCTTATAATTGGGATCCTTGTGATTGACTGGTATATGAGTTGAAGCGTTCTAATTAATGAGTGCATTTACAGTATGCATATATGATATGAGCTGTACTGACTTGCAGGGAGGTGTTGAGGCAAGGTAAGTCTCATTTGATGTGTGCTTAGGCTGCCTCTAGGTGTATTATCTTCCTAATTGGGGTTTAGGGTGTAGACTCTCTGAGATTTTTATCTCTGTTGTGGGTTACCAATTTTAGGGCTGTAGCGTGGAGGATCCAGAGCCCGAGGTTGAAGGGTCCAGAGTGTAGATGGCCTAGAGGTTTCTTTTTGAGTCGGACCTTCTATGTATAAACCGGATGTGTTTATAAAGTGTGTTTTTGTTTAAATCAGTTGTCTTGCTTTTCTATCACATATTTGTTTGTTGTCTAGAGATTGTTATTTCGCTTCCACATGTGCAATAAAATAAATGGGTTGGCGACGCATCCTAGGAACATCGCAATTTGATCGACCACCAAGAGATGCGCGTGGCATCGAGGTTCGGGGCGTGACAAATAACTTAGAGGAGAAATGAAAACTCTAGTCCATTGGCATGACTTCAAGCGTCCTTCGGGGTGCTTAACCAATGACCTTAAGCTTTTAGCCCTCACATTGTGAACAAGTATCGAATACTCTTTAAATAATATTCTTTTTGTATTTTTAAGGGTAATAATCATTTTCTACCAAAAAACAATTGTAATCATCATTATCGATTTCCAAAAGAAGACCATCGAGATCTGTTGTTGATTTTTTGGCAACTTGAGGCACCATGAAATATTAATTTGAAGGTACATAAAAAATTAATTGCAACTTTTTTTACTGTTTTATCCTTTGGCTTTTCAACAAATCTAATCCGGCCTTAATGAAAGTTTTTCTTTCAAGTGAATACAGTCCTGGATATGGTTGTGTTATGAGGGTGCTCCACAAATCATATAACGAGGTCATCACATTGACAATGGTTAGAGGAAAGTTTTTTCTTCTCTCGAAATTTTACGTCCCAAAATTTAGACATAGTAGTTTAAGGACTTGCTAAGGTCCAGATAGTACCATCAACAGAAAACAAGGGCAAAAGACCAACAATATAAAAGAGTCATGTTCACTTTATTTCAGACTATTTTGTTCAATCAAAACAATATTCAATTGGGCACTTCCCACGTATACTCAAGGGCCCACGTGGTGTCATCATTGCTAAAGTAAATCACGCCATCCCGCATAGACCACTTGCAATCAGAACCATAATGGTTTTTATCCCGATCTTGCGTGAACAGATCAAACATCTTGTAATGCCGCTATCCCCGAGCTACGCACCAGAAGAGGGTTGACTTAAAGAAGTGCATCGTGAAAACGATCTCTTGCACTTGACATGGCTGGAGGTTTTGGGACCTGAGATCGTCGTCCTTAGATTGACATCGGATCCCGATATCGCTAGGCAAGTTGTTGATGACATGGACATGGCGCTTTACCTAGAATCACTCAAGAAACGCAAGTTGTTGGCCTGTGATGGTGGAAGAGAGGATATGAAGAAAAGTGACAAGAAAAGGACATGCGTGAATCGACTTAGGAATTTCATTGCTGTGATGTATTATGATATTAGTGACGTTTGGTATGGAACCTTTTGGCTTAATTTATATTGAACATGGTGGACAAAGAATGTACATCTATGGAATCTCATTTGTAGGATAAGCTTTGTATCGACTCTACTGGAAAGACAATGACGATTAGTCCGTAGAGTCCAAATTTAGTAGAAGATTTGGGTCAAACTGATAAAGAAGGAAATAAAATCTATATTTGCCTTTCTAATAGATATTCATATTTATCCCCCGAAGATGTATTCTATTTTATGTAAAGTTCCAAATTGAGTAGATGATTTGGGTCAAACTGTTAAAGAAGAAAATAAAATCTATATTTGCCTTTCTAATAGATATTCATATTTATCCCCCAAAGATGTATTCTGTTTCATGTAAAGGTCCAAATTGAGTAGATGATTTGTGTCAAACTGATAAAAAAAGGAAATAAAATCTATATTTGCCTTTCTAATAGATATTCATATTTATCCCTCAAAGATGTATTCTATTTTATGTAAAGTTCCAAATTGAGTAGATGATTTGGGTCAAACTGATAAAGAAGGAAATAAAATCTATATTTGCCTTTCTAATAGATATTCATATTTATGTATTCTATTTAAACACTGAATTGGAGATTTCCATTGTTGATGCCTAAATTTTTGTTAATCATTTAGGAATTAATTATGTAGAAAATTAGGGATAAATCTTTAGTCCCTAATCAAAAAATTTATTGTTAAACTTCATAGCATATAGTTTTTAGAAGTATTCATCACATAATTTAGTTCATTAATTGAATTTGCATTGGATCGACAGTGGTAAATGGATCTAAATTCATCGCGTGGATTGAGTATTTTACCATGTTACTAATGGAAGTAATTTGAAGGAAAACACTTACAACTCACACAAGGAAGAGTAGAATATAGATAGGCCTGTAGATTTATTTCACTTTAACAAAAAACAATTACAAAACTCCACTATTTATAAACTTGTTACATGACCTTTGCTCTTTCTAATAAATAAAGTTAATGTTCCAAATAAGATCTGGAAACTAACAAAGCAATCACCTTATCTCACCTTATCTCATCATATTTCACAATATCTTTAAAAACAATCACTACATCTAGAATTATGCAGGCTCTTGAACTTTCGGAAAGAATCGATCTTGAGAGATTTGATAAAAATGTTTGCTACTTCATCCCCTGTCTTCACATGCAACACTTCAACCCCATTCTCTTTAATCTGATCTCAAATGAAGTGATATCGAACATTGATATATTTGCTCCATTCATGAAAAACTGGATTTTTCCTCATTGCAATAATAGTAACATTATCAACAAAAATCTCAGTTGTTTTTTTTCTGCTCCATAAGAATATCTTTGAGTAGTCTTCTCAACAAATTGCATGACAAACACATGATGATGCAATTTCACATTCAGTTTCACATGTTGATAGAGTGAAATTAGGTTGCTTTTTTAAAAACCACATCAAAAGAGTGTCACACAAGAAAAATACAAAGCCTGTAATACTCTTTCGATCATCAACATCTCCACCATAATCACTATCCTAATAAGCTCTAAGTTGGAAGAATTAGGAGCGATAGTAGTGTACGCCATGAGAAGTAGTATATTTGATGTACTAAAGTATCCTCTTTGCAGCTCCAAGATGAGATGAGTTTGGCTTTTCCATCTATCGACTCACAACTCTAATACTATACATAATATCTGGTCTCATGCATGTCAAGTATCTCAAACTCCCTATCAAGCTTATATAATATGTCGAATTAAGATCAACACCATCATCAAACTTTGAAAGCTTAGTTCCGCACTCCATTTGTGTATTGACCATAGTACAATTCTTCATATTGAATTTTTCAAGGATATTTTCTACATGTCCTTTTAGTAAATAAAAACCCCTTGGCACTTTGCTTCATTTCAATCCCAAAGAAATAATCCATGAGACCATTATCAATTATCTCAAATTCTTTCACCATCAATGTCTTAAAAGCATCAATTATCACCGAATTATTTCCTATAAAAACAAGGTCATCGACATATAATCAGGCGAGTAGAACATCACCTTTTTCTTGCTTCAAATAGAGTGCATGCTCATATGGACATTGAGAGAATTTATTCGCCTTGAAATATGAATCAATTATGGAATTCCATGCTCTCAGTGCTTGTTTAAGCCCATATAGAGCTCTCTTCAACTTCAGCACTTTGTCTTTATGACCTTTTGCAGCAAACCTTTCAGGTTGTTTAACATAAATCTCTTCTTCAAGATGCCATTCAAAAATGCTGATTTGACATCAATTTGATAAATTCGCCAATTACTTTGAACAATGATAGAAATAATCAATGTAATTGTTTTCACGCGAATGACTGGGGCAAAAACTTCATCATAGTTGATTTCAGCTTTTTGCTTGTACCTCTTTCACAACTAATCTAGCATTGTATCTTTTTACTTCTCATTTCTTGTTCTTCTTGTACACCCATTTGACTCCAGTCAATTTCTTGTCCTTCAGAAGATTGGCAAGCTCCCATGTTTGATTGTTCTCAATGGCATCAATTTTTTCATTCATGACTTTTCTCCATTTTTCTTCTTTGGCCTCGTCATCATAGACAAGTGCTTCACAATATGCAAGAAGACATACAAGGTGAACCTCATCGGTAGCTTCATAAATGTCAGACAATCTCCTTGATCTTGGCATTAGTGGTTCATCGACACTGTTTGAAGAGGTTGGCGATGATGAACTTGAAGACGATATTGGAGAAGAATGTGTAGAATGATCCTTCAACTCTGTTTGATCAATATCATTATGAACATTCACTTCATCTTTTGGGTTGTCTTACCATGTACCATCTTCATCGAACTTGACATCTCTGCTTACATACACTTTCAAAGCGTTATGATCAAATAATCTATAGGTTTTGGATGAGTAGTCATACCCAATAAAGATGAGCTTTTTGCTCGTCTTCTAACTTTAATCTTTTATGGTTCGGGACATGAGCATAGGCAATGCTCTTGAAAATTCTCAAGTGTGAAATACTTGGTATTCTCCATGTCCATGCTCCTCGTGGAGTTATGCCTTTAAGTTCAAATGTGGGACATCTATTTTGAAGATAGACCACACACAAAACAACTTTAGCCCAAAGCTCTTTAGACAATTTTTTGCTCTTCAACATGCTCCAAACCATGTTGAGAATGGTTTTATTTTTCTGTTCATCCACACCATTTTGTTGAGGAGAATTCATAGTCGTCAAGTAATGCCAAATACCATGATCCTCACAGAATTTATTGAATATGGCTGAGGTGAATTCTTTGCCACGATCAGTCCTCATAACTTTATTAAAATAGCCACTCTCCTTTTCAGCCAAGTTCTTGAATTGTTTGAACATATCAAACAATCATGTCTTTTCATTAAAAAAAATTGAGTAAAATTATCAATATAGGTAACAAAATATCAATGATTACCATATGATTGAGAAATGATTAGGCCACAAACGTCAGAATTAATCAACTCAAACGGCTTCTTCACTCAATAAGTCACTTATTTTGGAAAACTAGTTCCGGAATGCTTACCGATAATACACCCTTCACATAATTGATCGGGATGATCAATATGTGGTAAGCCATAAATCATCTTCTTGCGAGAAAGCAAATTAAGTCTGCCAAAGTTGAGATGGCCAAACCTTAAATGCCACAACCATGAAGGATCATCCGTGCACACTTTCAGATATCGAGACATATCATTCTTTATATTGATAGTAAACATCATGTTTTTTGACATCTTTACATTCTGCAATTAGTTTATTATTTATGTTTCTTAGCATAAGACTAAGATCTTTCATATGAACAATATAGCCTTTCTTCATAAACTATCCCAAACTCAAAATATTGCTTGACATTTTCGGGACATGGTAAACATTAGTAATAAACTGACATGCACCATTCTTCAAGCGAATCAGAATTGTACCTTTGCTTTAAACAAGAATTTTGGAGTTATTAGCAAAAGAGGTTTTCCCTTTAATTGTCTCATCTAACTCGATAAACATCTCTTTTCTCGCACACATGTGATTGCTTGCACAGTATCTTAATACCATGTATCAATTTGACCTCCTTCATCTTCTTTGAACAATGATAATAGAAGAACGATGATAATAGAACTTGATTGGCATCATTCACCAAGTTTGCCTTTCTATCTACTCTACTACTCTCCTTATTCCAACACTTAGTAGCATAATGGCCAAGTTTATTACAATGATAATATCGAATTTTAGATTTATCATACCGTTAGCCCGTCAAGTTCTTTCCTCTTTCACGAACACCTCTTTGATATGGGTATCTACCATCACTTTGAGCAGCATTTCCTCTGCTTCGTCCACGACCTCTTCCTTGAAAGTGACCTCGGCCTCAACCATAATCACAATCTTGGTTTTTCCAACAAGTTTGTGTGAGTTCTCTTCTTTGCTCATTCTCATCTCGGGTGGTCAATCACATTTGGAGAACTTCCTCCATTGGTTCAATATTTTTTCTCCTGAACCTTTCTTCATGGGCTTGTAATGAACCCATAAGCTCATCAATCGTCATGGCATTCAAGTTTTTGGATTCTTCAATTGCAACACCGATGTAGTCGTACTTCTTGTCTAAGGACATAAGTATTTTCTCGACAACACGAACATCCAAAACGTCTTTTGTGCTTCTTTTCATTTGATTGACAATCACCAAAACTCTTGTGAAATATTTAGCAATCAATTCAAATTATTTCACCTCTCAAGGTTTGAAGGCGAATCTTCTCAACTTTCTGTACTCCTTGATGTGTGTTGCGAAGAATCTTCCATGCCTCTTTAACAGCGGTGGTGTTCGACACATTTGCAAACATGAAATCATCTAAAGCTTGATAGATAATAGACAAGGCATATTCATCTTTCGAACAAACCTTCTTCGAGGTATTCCTCTAATTCTGGTTCAAGGTAGCTTCATCATCTAGCTCATCATAGCTAGTGTTGATGAGTTCCCACACACCATAGGTGCCAAGTAGAGCTTTCATTCTAACGGCCCAGTTACCATAATTTTCTTTGGTAAGACAAGAGTATTGAAGAGGAAGCTGGTTGTTTGTTGACACTATGATCACAAACCGTAAGTTTCGATACCATTTTGATAGAAGTAATTTGAATGTGAAATGCTCACAACTCACGCAAGGAAGAGAAAAGATAGATAGGCCTATAGATTTATTTCACCTTAGCAAAAAACAATCACAATATTCTACTATTTATAGAATTGTTACATAACCTTTGCTCTTCTCATTAGATTAAACTAGTGTTTCAGATAAGATCTAAAAACTAACAAAACAATCATCATATCTCATCTTATCTCATCATATTTCACCATATCTCTAAAAACAATCACTACATCTAGAATTACAAACAGACTCATTATAGATAATGATGAACACTCATCAAAGATAACACTATTATTATGACTCATCTTTAATGCGGATATCAAACAGTTTTTGGTACCGATGAATTTAGTTTAATTTCTAATAGTTACAACGGTGTTTACCAATGTACATACTCGAGTGTGGCTGACCTCTTAGGTCGCGCCTAATTTATTCCCCACACCTACTCATAATGAAAATATTACTTATCAAATTCCGAGGCCCAATTAGGCAAGCGTTATGCTAAATAGTCTTGTTCAAGCCCCCTTAAAAGTATCCTCCCACACGTGGCTTGAACATGATCGGATTTAAGTTGTAGAGGGAAATGCTCGGTGCATGATAAGAAAGGACACTACTAGTGATGAGAGGAATGAGCTGTGACCATCATACAAAAATATACGAATGTTAACACATAATTTTTCACAATCTCTTGAAATTTGGATGTTATCTTAAATTTTGCATCAGAAAGCAAAAAGTCGCTCCTTCCTTTTCAAAAAAACACAAACAAAGAGGCCCTCAATAATAATTGTTCCTAAAAATCCTCAAAACCGTATTCATGCATGGAACCATTCCAATCACACACCCTTTAGCTAAAATTTGGATGTCATCTTAAATTTTGTGTCGGAAAGCAAAAAATCGCTTATTCAAAAATACACGAACAAAGAGGCCCTCAATTATAATTGTTCCTAAAAATCCTCAAAACCGTATTTGTGCACAAAACACCATTCCAATCACACACCTTTCAGCCATATATAGTAAATATTCATGTTCCCTTCCTCTGCATCTTTCGATCATTCAAGACAATATAATGAACACAGCATCTATGTATAGAGACCATACAGTCCCATAAAGTGGAAGGATTTTCAGGGACTATATTACACATGCAAAGTTCCCAAATTAAACATCATAAGTAGACAAAAGGAGCATTACTCTTAATGATATTATACCCTAGATTATAGTACCGAATTGGAATCTTATCGTGGCTGTGGAGCTGACCTACTTGCACTCGTGCAAGACATTTTTTAAAGGTTTCTAATCCCACAAATGAAAAAGAAGAAGAAGAAAAGATTGAAGATTAAGTTGAGACTTCAACGTAGAGGCACCATACGTGGAAGGGGGTAGGGCTAGCTCTTAAGTGCTGACTCCTTCATGATTGCTGTTATCACTAATCATGGTCTCGAAATCAAAATTAAATCCTGCACACGAGCTAATGGGAGTGTCCCACCTTGCACTGCCCAAATAATTACAGTAGAGAATCATATGAGTATACATGGATTGTTAAGAAAGTGGGTATGCACTCATTCTCCTACACCCTACCTTACAAAAGGCTATACAAACGAAGGCCTGCCATTACTGACGGTTTACTAAGCGCTGCAGATTCTTGATTTTGAAGGGGAAAGCTCAAGGCTCCCATTTCATATTGGAAAGATTCATCTGACGCACATCATCGAACAATGAGTGAGTGCATAGAGATGTGTGCATCTTAAAAAATGAGTGTCCGTTTAGCCGTCCCCGTCGCCGTCGTCCACTATCGTTCAATTGTGATTGAACAGCACAAATTGAGCTAATCAAGTGAGTACGATTTGCATTTCGTTCGTGGGGACTCGAGGGTTAGGAGAATTTCGTCCTGTAAACCCACCTAGGATGATTTTAGCGATGAGAAGTGACTGAATGATGGATACAATGCGAAGTAGCTTTCAAGCGCGTCGGAGAAGAACAATAAGTTTTGCTTTCCTTGTAGCTTCGGGATTCGCACTTTAGTGGGCTTTCCAGAGATGTCCCTGTGGCTACAGAGAAAGACCCAAAACCATTTCGTCTTAAGCTTTAAATTGGGCCGCCATTGGGCCATCTCTTTCTGGCCTTGGCCTTAAGTTTCTACGGTTTGCCGCTACAATAACAACCATCGCACTGAGCACCAGTCCTTCCCGGTTGAACCAGATAACCGGCCGGCTTTCTGGGGAACAAGGCAGGTTCCTGGGTAGAAATTCTGCGGACCAGCTAAGGCCAAACCAGTTTAAATTCCGAATTGGTGGTCTAAACAAGTTCTACTTGAGAACTGGCTCGGATAGAACCAATTTTGACTTGAATCAATCTTCACTGTTATTTAACAAACCACATTATGCATATTGAAATAATGGGTAGAGTCCATCCTTTCTAAGCTAAGCTAAAGGGGAACTCATAAGTCTCGTATAGATCGTGGTGACATAGGGACTTTCATAGAGCATGGTAAGAACCACATGATTTTGCACAATTTAATTTTAACCGAAGACGCTCCCAGAATGTTTGGTTTCAATAAAGACTATTACATTATACGTCTATTACAAGTTGGCTGCCTTTTGTAATGTAAACTTGCACTAATGGCTATTACATGGACCCATATCTAATCATTATTCCAAAAGTACCATTTTTTTTTCACTGACTCTACAAGTATTAGATTATTTTATATCCCCTCTAATTTTTATTTAAGGGGTATTTTGAGAATGTTGATGCTATTTCCCCTTGATACATTTATAATTTATGAAACCAAATAGCGTAACAGACAACACATTACTTAGACCAAACAACATAATATATATTACAGCTCTATTGAATTAAAATGCAACAGCTATTTGCATTATAGCTTATTTCTAGGGAAATTGTAAAAATGGACCTAGTACACTTTGCTAATGTAATCTTTCTAGTCAATTTTGGCTAGAAATCTCTAACGTGATTGCCGGCCGCCTTACGTAGTATGATTGACAAGACCTAACGCGGATAATTTTTTTAATATTTTTAAAATTTTCTAAATTTTTAAATAATTTTTTTCTTTCCTTTTTTTTTACTTTTTTTTTTTCTTCTTCTAAGCCTAACGAGGCTGTAAGGCCCTCAATTGCCCTTGCTTGTGGTCCATGACTGTTGGCTGGCCTTTGTTGGTCCATCTTTACGTGTAAGATGCCATTCCACAAATTATTGGTGAAAATATCTTATTTCTGTAAGCAACACTCGTTGAACAACAACCGTTCATTGAAGGGCTGATAGGTACAATAACCTACACGCTAATATCTTGCACGTCACCTGATTAGCAGTTTCCGTGATTTCTTTTGCGATCACCGTTCGTCAAAAGACCTCACTTTCATATCTTGAATATCAAAATCGATCGGACCAGATCCAAACAACCCATCTCAGGAAACTTAATGAAGTCTCGATACCGATCCTGGAGCGCTGTCGAAGAAAAAGCAACCACTACGTAAGCCGTTTGATTCGATGCACCGTCTGACCTCAAATGACGAAAAGCAAGACAAAAGAACGGGGAGATTACGTAAGGGCTGATGTGTCGATCCCTCGTTTTGGTTGACGTTGAAATCCGGTTGGTCAAGGATTGAAAAATTCTAACGGTGAAAGCTTCATGTTCGCAAGATTTTCAACTTTAGGACGAAGGTTTCGAACGAGAAGATTCTGGTTCTGAAATTGTCGTTCCTTAAAAGTGGTTTGGTTTCAGGGTGGACGAAGGGACGAGGAGGCGTGACGGCCTCGTGGGGGTTGTCGGTGATTCTCCAAGATGTAACCACCTCGGAGACCTCGGAGCAACCTGTTGAGCAGTGGCAGGACCAGTCAAGCCACTCCCCTCGTACGTGTCGACGTTCACGCAACTTCCTCTTGATATTTATTTATTTTTACTCTAGTTTCTCTAGCCCCTTTCGATGCCGGCGTTCCCTGCTGTATAATCTCCTTCTCAGCTAACATTTCTCTGACTTTGTGCTCGCGTTTCATGTCCCTTTAGTTCTCTCTCTCTCTCTCTCTCTCTCTGCGTGAAGAGCGAACATGAGTCAGATGGGTGACCGTTCTTGTGATCCACCGGCCAAGAAGATGATCAGAGGGCCGCTCCTGGAGAACCCAACCCCAAAGGGTGGCCTCAGAACCATCCCTTTCATAATTGGTATAGGATTCATACACATATCGTGTACATGTTCGTTCATTGCATGATCATGTCTGTGTATGGTTTCGTTCATTCCAGGATTGGGGGTGTGTTTATATGTGCAGCGAATGAGGCGTTTGAGAAAGTGGCGAGCTTCGGACTGCTGCCCAACATGGTGTTGTACTTGACCCGAGAGTACCACTTAGAGAATGTCGCCGCTGCCAACGTCCTCTTCCTCTGGTCCGCCGCCACCAATTTCCTCCCAATCATCGGCGCTTTCCTTGCCGACTCCTACTTCGGCCGCTACGCAATGATCGGGTTCGGTTCCATCGCCAGTCTCCTGGTAATAGATTCATCATGTCAGTCAATGCTATTAGAATGAAATTCTGTTACACAGCATCTGGTTTTTCCAGAAAAAAAGGAGTCGCAACGATAACTAATCTGTGTGCTCGATTTACCGATGTTGATTAAATCGCCCTACGAAGACCATTCGCTATTTCTTGAAGTTCAATCTGTCCCACTGATTGAACCATAATCTAACCCTCTAATCGCCCTTGAAAGAGGAGATAATCAAGATTGATGCTTTAGGACACATGAACTGATTCATGAAAGTGATATACAAGATAAAAGTCAACGATGTCAATTTAACAAATATAATTTTGTAAATCAAAAAGTTTCTACGATGGAAAACCTACAATTACTATATAGATTACCTCATTCATTTCGTGAAATTATTGCTTGGATCTTATCTTTTTTTTTTTTTTTATTTTTGGGTTTTTTGCCAATGCCATCACCGTTGCTTCTGGATTCCTTTTCATCCGCGAATCACCCACTGTCATTGAGGATGATCACGATAGGCTTGCACGTCTTCTTGTTGGGTGGGTGGAAAGTGACATGCGAAACAATGAAACAGCACGGGTCCTTATCGAGGATTCATATGATGCCGTGCCTTTTCTGGGCATTTGTCTGATTCGTCTGTTGTTGGAATTCACGTTAACCAGGGTTTAATGAACAAAATAGCCGGCTTCTTAGCTTTTGGCCTCGAGCAAAGTTTGGAGATCCCCTCACTCGTGGCTGTGCAGATTTTAGCATAAGAGATTTATGTTTTAATCCAAACAGAAAAGGTAGAAAAATGTTTTTGTGCATTTAGTGAATGAAGTCTCAGTTGACTTATCATCTTCCAAGTTCAACACCTTCATTCAAATTAGTGGACCAGAGGATTCGAAATCCAAATACAATTGGTCAGGTGCTCCAAAAGCCTTTGATCGTCCCACCATGGAGTCTAAACCGGGCTCTAAACGCCTTACCTTAGTCGCTAAGCAAGAGTCAAGGATGTGCCCGCGAGTTGTAACATTTTTGCGCCCACAACATCAACTTGTCTGTTGTGTTCACATTTTCTGTACTTTCTTGTAGTATTCTGATTCTGTCTTCTTTCCTTTTGGTTCCTGTAAGACACTGGAAAGTGCTTTAGACGTTGTGGATTTTCTGATTTTCATTGCAGGGCCAGTTCTTGTGGATTTTGTGTTCTTGATCTTATCTTGAATAGAAAAGAGCAACATTATATGTTGAATTGCCTTATGTATAGCAGATTTGTGAAATCATGCAAAGTTTGAATAGTTTTAGTGACTGGATCAGAATAACCCATGTTTCATATACCAGGGAATGATTCTTCTATGGTTAACAACGGTGTTTCCTGAAGCAAGGCCGCCTTCTTGTGATGAGTTCAGCAAGGACACTTGCGGATCAGCAACCACAGCGCAGTTGTTGCTCCTATATTCTTCCTTTGGCCTCATGTCCATAGGATCCGGAGGCGTAAGATCATCTGCCTTAGCGTTTGGCGCTGACCAAATAAAAACAGGAGCAAACTCCAAGAATTCAGGCAACTTGTTACAGAAGTATTTCAGTTGGTACTATGTTTCGGTCATGGCCTCAGTGATGGTCGCGATGACCTGCATAGTGTACATTCAAGATACCGCAGGGTGGAAAGTTGGTTTTGGAGTCCCCGCTGTGCTCATGTTCATATCGACCTTCTCATTCTTCTTGGCATCGCCTTTCTACTTCAAACTGAAGGTAGAATCAAGCCTGCTCACAAGGTTCTTCCAAGTCGCTGTAGCTGCCTTTAGAAACAGAAGCATCAAGCTGTCATCCTTGCGACCAGACGAATCATATTATATTGGAAAAGGATCGATGCTTCAAGCCCCGAGCGAAAAATTGAGGTGCTTTTGGGCATACTTGCAATGTGATTTACCTGGCTATCGCATTTCTAGACTGTATCCTTGAATTTTCTTTACTCAATTCTTCAGGTTTCTGAACAAAGCTTGCGTCATCAGAGAGACTGACCAACTGCACCTCACAGATGGGAAGGCCCTGGATCCATGGAGTCTCTGCACAGTTGACCAAGTCGAAGAGCTGAAATCGCTAATCAACATAATCCCATTATGGTCAACCGGAATCATGTTGGCCGTGGCCAGCAACCAGAACACCTTCTTAGTACTCCTTGTCACCTCCATGGACCGACGCGTCACCCCAAATTTCGAAATCCCCGCAGGCTCCTTCAACACTTTCGTGGTTCTCTCTTTGCTAGCATTCGTTGCTCTCTACAACCGTGTATTCCTCCGTCTTGCCTCTGCAATCATTGGAAAGCCAGTCTATCCAAGCTTGAAACAGAGGATGGGGTCTGGGCTCGTTATATCCATCTTCGCAACGTCAGTGTTGGCCATCGTGGAATCAGTTAGGCGAAGAGTCGCCACAGAGGAAGAACATTTGGATGGAATGGGGGTGGTAAAAATGTCTGCGATGTGGCTACTTCTGTACTATATTCTGATCGGCATTGCTGAGGGCTTCAATGCGATCGCACAAAACCAGTTCTATTACTCGGAGTTGCCTAAGACCATGTCTAGCATCGCCGCTACTCTGTTCGGGGTCAGCATGGCAGTGGGGAACCTGGTGGCCAGCCTCATAATCAGCATTGTCCAGTTGGTTACTGAGAGAGGAGAGATGGAGGGCTGGGTTGGGAGTGATATCAACAAGGGGCACTATGATTACTACTTTTGGGTCATCACTTGTTTTAGCACCCTCAACTTTGTGTACTTTCTTGCTTGCGGCGAGGCCTATGGGCCCTGCAAAGGAGAAGGTGGTGATGGTGCTTCAAGTAGAATGGCAGATGAAGACATCAGTGTCACTTCTTGAATTAGGCAAAGGAAGTGATTTTTTCTTCTTCCTTTGACCATTAGTCAATATGGCATGTATATTAAACTTCTGTCAGCAGTATATTACCATTTTACATGATTAGAGTCACATATCTGGAATCATGTCTGATATACGGTCACTTATTTGGTATGACTAACAAGACATGAATGGAGATTTTATGTAGTGAATCCAATGTCTGATATACGGTCACTTATTACCACTTCCTCCTCTCCCATACGAGGACCATAAAGCTCTGGAACATCATCCAATGTAACAGACAGCAACCCAAAAAAAGTAGTCAAATGACCCCTAATGGTGCAGTGAGACACCCAAATCTCTCTACCTCATCTTATTATCATGTGTCATCAACAACACTCACCAACCAAGCAGACAGCCCCATTTGATACAGAGATGATGCAATGCTAGACATGATCTTGGGGAGTCGGGTGTAGTAGAACTCGTTTGGAGCAACCACATAAATCACCCGGTGCCACGCCGCTTGGACAATATCACAGGGATCAGCCATGTCATGGAGATGCCCGCCACTCCTCGTGCATCGTCTGAGAAACTTATATCGATTGCGGTCTTCCCCCAGATGCTTTTGACTATGGCCAGTGTTGCCATTTGAAGGCTCAAGAGAGAAAGCCCAATTGTCGTTCTCTGGTTCACCCGGTGATGGGCGGATTGGACTGACATGCAAGATGCAGAGGTGCTGAGAGGCGGTCATGGAGAGACAGACAAAGGATCAGGCGGACGATCACGAATGTGCTGCTCAATGAGCCTGCCGGGATTTCAAAATTGCAAGTAGGAATCGGCAAGGAAAGCCCGAGGACCGATGCAGAATGTGCAGCAGCAGAGCACAAGTGCAGCACTCTGGTGGCATTGGCGAGATTGAGATTGTGCTCCGCCATCATGTTTGGTCTTAACCCATTGCTCTGCCACCTTCTCAAGTGCTTCATTTTCTGTCAAACCCATTGAAGCTAACAGACGATAAGAAGAGTTAAAAGTGGCTAATCGCATGGTACGTACGTCTCAGTCTAATGCCATGCGAATCTCACATGATCCGTCAGTATATATTATTCTATTCGCGCAGAGATCACATATATGGCGTCGGCTATATAGATGCACCAAATTTCAGGATTTGAATGTTCCCCATTATGTCAGATACTATCTAAATTAGCTCAAGCCTTGCTTCGAACTAAACTCCCCTCATTTCATGTCCATTGCTCAATGATCACAGAATATA
Source organism: Eucalyptus grandis (assembly GCF_016545825.1). Taxonomy (NCBI): domain Eukaryota; kingdom Viridiplantae; phylum Streptophyta; class Magnoliopsida; order Myrtales; family Myrtaceae; genus Eucalyptus; species Eucalyptus grandis. Next base: position 6,258,981 of record NC_052614.1, on the reverse strand, counting down.
ATATCACGCACGATGGAGTCACTCGACATTTAACATGCCCGCAAAATGTAAAACGGATCGAGATGCAATTAAGGAAATGTAGGACTAGTGCCTCAATAATTTTATACAAATTGACACTGAGGCACACGCAAAAGGGATTCAAAATAAAAGATACGTCGTCGACAGCAGGATTCGAACCTGCGCAGGCAAAGCCCAACAGATTTCGAGTCTGTCTCCTTAACCACTCGGACATATCGACGGTTGGCGATGGTATTTAGCAGAACAATATGATTAACTAATAAAGTAGTAAATGCCATGATTTCTCTGTCACTCCCGACAAATTAGCAGTGACCATGCAAAACCTTGGAAAAGGTATCCAATGTCAGCCTTTTCTTCCAGATAGTTTGTCCTGATTGCGACATCTCAACAAAATTAGGAGAGATCATTGCCAGTTTCGATTCCATTTTATGTTTGCAAACTTAATTAAAAGCATATGTTCCTTATTTATATCTTAGATATGCTTCTTTAACATCCATGTTATTAACATTCGTGTTTGCATAAAACATGTTGCTCAAGTTCTTCAAGGACTAGAGATGTATTTATTTAGTCCGTTAGATTGTGAAGATTCATCGGTTAAAACCATCAATGGAATAATAGCACCAGGTAAATTGCAAAAATTCCTCTAAGCTACCGGCCGAAATGGAGAATTCTTACACGAAAATAAATCGAACTAGGAAGAGAAATAAGGAACTGGAATCTGGCGTGACGAAGGTGGGTATAAAGTGTTGAGATTATATCTTCACTCGATCTGCTCATGAGTCATTTTCAGACAATCAAAGGTAAGAAGACAGAGACTCCAGCTGAAAGCAAAGGTTTGAAATCTCAGGCTGCTGTGAAAACTCCACTAGGAAAAGAGGGTTCACAAGAGATTGGTGCTGCGTCTTCACTCAGAAGGAAAGAAAAAGAAATTGAAGTAAATGATGTCGTATTCTCTAGTGCTAAACAAGATTCTCCTGAAGCTTTCAGTAGTACATGTCAAAATCAGAATTGCACTCTTGATAACCGTTTTTTTGTTCTGTGCCTTGCGGATGACAGTGACTAAGTAAAAACCAGCAAAGGAATATTTTCTCTAACTATATGGTTTTCTGTTGACGAGCTGTAATTCAAATATTGGTTGTTTTAGATCTGAGAAGGGGATATAAATTGTAAATGAGTGATGGGGATGATAAGCTCTTAGATGAAACTTTTCTCCTGGGTATCAAAGAAATGACCCTGGCAGCAAGAAATCGTTGTTTAAATCTGCCTTGATTTATCTCTTTTTTACTCAGTTTTTTACATATAAAGCAGGCAGAGCTGAATCTAGCTCAATTGAGATTTATCCTTGCTTAAAGAATCCAAGAGGATCCAGAAATAAAGAGACTCATATGACTGTACAATTACAAAACCGTAGGAGATGAATACAATGCTACCAAAGCAAAATTCAGGTAAAGAGAAATCTTCGGCAGATGGTCCTCGTTTTGAATGCCGACCTAGTAGAATCAGATCCCTCTGAAACATGCATCAGCTGCAGCAAAAATTGGAAGTACTCATGAGATGATTTCTTACTGCTGTGATGGCAGAAGAATATAAGCTTATAGAATAGAAGCTGATATGAGCAGGATATCTTGTGATGATATAAGATCTTGTTCATGCAGAACCGCCATCTCATTAGCAAGGTAAAACTGGCCTTTTAAAGTGCGCAAAACAATGGCTTTTTTGCTTGGTCATCACATTGCAACAAAAACTGCAAAATGTAGAGTAGGGGCCTCTTATTTGTACACAACTGGCTTAAAAGCCAAAATTCGTCTCTGCGTAATCACCAAGATAGATTGCAAGGAAAAAATGTAACCATCTTTTTTTACCAGTTCAAATGAAGAGCTCATAAGCATGACTACCATGGCCAGCAGATTTCAGTCCTTTACAATGGTGGGATGTACTGATCTAACTTTGTCTGCTATAAAAATTTGAAGTTTAGTCTTGTTTAATTGTCAAGGAAAACATCTAATAACTTTATTGGACCAAATCCTATGATGTCTTTTTTCTACAGAGCAACAATCCACAATTGTTACATCCAGACATATTGTTGAAAAGGTATGCGGAGAATAGAGATAATAGAAACTGCATTACCTTGAAGTATCAATTGAACAACTTCCCCCCACAAACTGCTATGTCAGTGAGGCAGTGGCATTGAGATTACTCTTTGTCAACCAACTCTGTGGATAAAAGTAACTAGATGAATCCACATGAAGATGCCAAACCATCACCCTTGAGCAGTTTTGGAGTAAGCCTTCCATCTGGCTCTCATCCTCCACAATTTGTTCAACTAATGTGCTCACCTAGACATGTAGATCACATTGTAAAACCTCAGTCATAGCAGATGAGTCAAGAAAATGCATTCAGGTTATTTCAGTCTGGAAATTTTAATTATGGGGGTCAAGAAAACAGAAGGGGAAGGACAATTACTGGGAATTTGTCTTTTGGTGTGTCAAATTGCCTAATGGGTTCGAGGGTGGGTCTGTGCCATCTCTTGGTATCCCATAGTACTGTGCTATTGAAGGCAAATCCTGATAAGTCGGCATAAAATCTTTTGAATCCCCTCCTTGATTCAGTTGCATGCCACCCAAGTACAGTAGTGCCATTACAAATGGGACCCTCCAATACAGCTCTGCTTCTGCTATCTGTCACTTTGGCCACCAGCCAAGTTCCAAAGCGCCTACATTAAGAAAGGAAATAAGGTTTAACTAGAACAGAGCATGGAGAAGGAGATCGCGTGACAACATTGTAAAAGAAGGTTTAGCTGAGTTTTAGATAAAAGTAGGATATTGCAAAAGGGAGCATCTCAATAGGAAGATGGAGACAGTCAATCCACCAATTCCAATAGCCATGCTAGTCAATAAATGGAAAGCATTTTATTACGGCCAACTATATGCATCTAAATGGGGATGAGTTACAGAAACAGTCCAAAAACAGGTGAGATCTTGATGCTCAAACAACCATTAAAGCTCACTCTTGCATCTCCTGCTAGGCACTTTAGTAGTCCAATTCTAGATTTAGATATACCCATACCACCACAAATTCAGGAGGATCTCCCAGATAGAACCATGAATTACCAAAGTATTGCTGCCAGAAAAGAAAACTGCAGAATTTGTTGTAGATGAAAAGTACCTAATTTGCCTCATTTGATCAAATAGATCGGTTGCATAGATATTATCCTCATCTGCGAAGAAAACTATTCCATCAAGATGATGTGTTTCAATGTGAGATAACGCCACATTCCTTTGGTGAACTCTTACATCTGTGACCTCGGTCAGATTTTTATCGCACACGAGATGCCGATAGATGATACCAGTCTTCCTCAAGGTGTCAGCTGTTTCTGGAGACTGTGAGGTCATCTCCACAACTATCCACAACAAAGGAGGTGGTACCAGCTTCAGTGTATGCGCCAGACGATTAAGATAATAGGCCTGAAGTGGGTGTCTCTGTGTTGGGGTCACAACAATCAGAAGCTTCTGAACTTCCACATGTGCATATTTAGCAGCTGATTCATTATTACTGCTATTTTGAGCAATCGAATACAACAGCTGCTGATGTGATTGTAGCTGCAGGGTAGAGTCATTCTCATTGTTCATACTGTAAAATGGTGTCGCATTTCTAGCTGCATCATCTTGTAACTGGTTATTCCTGAAAGTTGTGCTCGGCTCAAAGGATATGGCATGGTTCTTTGAAATGAAGTTTATCGATGCATTCATTGAGGCAAATTGGGTAACTCCAATGAACATCCCAATGACAAAACAAATGAAGAAATGAAATAATGCCCTTCTCCAAGTTTGCCCTCTTGGTTTTTGCCTATCGTAAGGCCTAGAGGGTCGTTGAGAGAAAGCTCTGAGTGCAAAAGCCAGAGAATCCAATGAACCCACCAAAATTGACAGTATTCCACCTGATGGTGTTTGACTTGGGGTTGGGGCACAAGAAGATGACTTTGACAAAGGAGATGAAACTGAACAGGCTTCGCCATTTAGCAGAGTTCCAGGTCGAGGAACTGGGGACAAGGTCCTTCTGATGGATGCCATAGTGAAAAATCGGTCAAAGGTTCAACGGCTTCAATTTCCAGCTTCCTATAGGGGCTAAGTGAACGAGCAAATGCAACCAAACACCATCTAATGTGACCCTATTTGTATAGAACCAACAATATAGTCCTGGCCCTTTTTTGTAAGCGCAAGAATCTTAAATCAACACCTAAGCACCCCAGAATCAATATCCCAAATAGCTCAACCAGATAAACACACAAATCAACCTGCAGCCCACCGCGCCGGTACAGAAAAAAGGTCAAAGCTTGTGCCCTCCTGAGGACACCATCCTGAGCCAATTGTGCTCATACATTTCGTGAACTGCCAATCGAAGCCAACATATAATTGCCTCCGCATTCTCGAATTTCCATTCACTCACACCTCAAGCAAAACTTCTTGAAACCCACTTCACTTCGGAGCGCAGCTCGCGATCAAGGACCAGGAAGTTCTGAGCTTTAACTGACCTCTTAAACCAACTAAAATCACCAAGAACGGCAAGCTCAAAACTCCCAGAAGCAAATCTCGAATCAAAACAAACCCACCAACAAAACCATAAACAAGCACCAAAATCTGCAGTTCAGCAACCGAAAAGATCTACATTCCATAGGTCGTGACGCTCAAACACTTGACAAAACACTCGGGTCACCTCAAGAATCAGCAAGAAAGTGGGCGAAATCCGAAACAGAACAGCACTTGGGAGCAAGAGAAACGGCAGTCTCCGGCTCCCGGAGCTCCGGATCTTTCTTCTACGGCCTCGCGGGAAGCTCGCTCCAATGGCTCGAAACGAAACCGAGAGAGAGAAGACCGCTGAAAGCGAAAGGTGCTTCCTTTTGGATCTACAGGCGAGAAAGAATAGTTCTTGAAAGCAGGGGTCGAAAAGCCAGAGAGCATTATTCAGCCAATCACGTTGTGATTCACAGTGAGAATACTTTCGTTTCCTATTTTTCTTTTTCTCGTTTTTTGCCTTGTGGGTTCACGTCTGTCTGTTCACGTGGCCAATCGAGATCGGGGGATCTTGCAAAAATAAAAAGCAGCTGTTTTTCCACCTTGCTGGGGGTCAAACATGCCGAGCATTTTCTTGGAAACCAAGGATCAGCTGGCATCGCCGTACCGGATTAAGGAATGTTTCTGTCCCCAAGAACAGAGGTTGTCGTGTTTTTTCATTTGAGCCGAAGCCAATTTGTTAGTTGGCTTAAAGAGAAAGGCCATAATTAGTGCGATTGATTACTGGACCACTGGAATGATGAAGGGAATGTCAGTTTTGACTGAGATGTATGCTGAGAATGCTTGAATTAAACAGTTAATGTCGCCTTGCCAAACTAAATAATATGACAAATCAAGTGGATGACTATGTAAGTGGGATATGTGGGGAAAATGGTGGACTTGCTTGACACTCTAACTTGACTTCGTGAAGTTTGGGCTTTTCCTAGGCTATTTTGAGATTTTTTTTTTTTTTTTTTTGGGCTTGACAGAAATTTTCACGAATTAATTATATAGACTTTCATCTAATTTGTTTTAATAAAAATGATTAGGTAATACAATCATTTACGGTCGAAGAGAATATGCACGTTCAAGATAAAAATAATGAATTCCCTTGCTTTAAAAAAGGAAAAAAAATTCCATAAAATGATTTTCTAATATGCATTTTTTATTATGATTTTTTTTAATCACATTATACTAAATTGATTTTAGACGACATTACCCAATGGAAAGTATTTGACTGAAAGGACATTGGAGACTCAAAGTTGCTTTACAAAACTTTTCCTAAATTGATTATATACCTTCTCACTTTTCAATATAAGTTCCTTCGATTTCCATATTCGAATGAAGGCCTTTCTAGAGGAGCTTCCTCGACAATTATTACTTTGGTCACATGGAAACTCTAATGTGGAGAACACCATGCCCACCCAACAGTTCATGTTGCAATAAAAATCTGAAAGTTTCCGATAACCTGGGGTACATATGTTACCTTTAATACAGTACGCGAAGAAGAAGAAAGATTACATAAGCCAAAACGTAACCTCATGTCTGGTGCTACTTGGCCTTCGTATGAATGGATTAACCTAAAAAAGGTTTGAGCAATGAGTTTGCTCACATAGTGCATATTTGCCCCCCTTGACTTTATTTCATGGTAACAGATTGCGGTGCAAGGAAAAATAATAAAACAGTGGAATACAATGAATGAGAAGAAAATGTACAGAATACAAATTATGTGTAATCCATGAGTCTAATGTTGGTCCGTGTATACTAGCTAGTGCTAATCAAACTATTTGTTGAAGATCATCTAACCTGCTACAAAACTCTTACTTTCTATCTTGAACTCCCATATAAACAACCATCTGTATCAAGTACTTTCCTCTGCCAATCTTAAATGTCTCGTGACCCAACAAAACCTCGAATCAGACAATAGTAATCTGCTTTGTATGCTCTAGGAACGATGCTTCTTTAGTTTTCTTCGCCGGAAACTGCTTACCCTGCGTCAGTGAACCGTAATAAGACATCATAAGTTACAAGGAAAGATCTGCCAACATTACATCGAAACAAGAGTGATGATCACTTATGACAAGATGCATGATGATAGTAATCATTGGCTGTTGGTTACCGGTGAATAAGGCTCACGTGTATAAATGAAAGTTACATCTATACAATTGTTTCCTTTGGAGATGGTACTTAGCAAGAGATTCATATAATGTAATTCATACAAACGATCTATGCTCCATGGCTTGTCCAATTATTATGTTAAGGGTCACATTCAATACGTGCCAAATTTAGCTAAATCAGACATTCTAAAATTTCAATACGTGCCAAATTTAGCTAAAAAACATTCTAAAATTTACTCACCAATACTGATTATGCAATATGAAAGAGTCTGTTTCCACCTTCTTCCCGTCATCGTTCCGATTCCAATGGTAAAATGCATGAGTCCTGTTCTTGATTTCCAAAGTAGAATGGCCATAACTGGCCTCACGAAATGCAGAATAGTCTGGTTGTGGATCCCTGAACCTGTAATAGTAATGTAACTTCATCATGAAAATGCAATGTGGGAACTTCTTGGAAAACGATCCTCAGAATTTCTACCTTTGATGATCTATTAAAAAGAACTGCACATAAGATGTCCAACTCACCTCCCAGCAAGGCCTTCCTGATTACCTCCATCTCCAACGGTTATATATAAAGGTGCAGACCTATCTGGTACGGGGTTGCGATCACCACTACTGACATTGTATTGTATATTTGAGATCCGATACTGAAAATCGTCAAATCCACTTAAGTCAGTAAAACAGGGAAACACGAGATGTGGTACAGAACCAGTATGACAGAAACATCAACACACGTAAAGTAGGTCTTGTCTTTTTCAAGGACAATAGGTCTTTGCTTTTGTCAAAGACAACACTTGAGATACTTTCACACGCTCAACTGAGATTATATTGAGTGGCTTCCATTGAACAGGAAACCTAGTATTTCTTGCCATTAAATAGAAGTAGAATGAAATTTCAATATGTCATAGAGAAAGAAATTCAGACTAAAATAAGTATAAGGAGCTATTTTTAATTGAGGGATTTATTTCATTTGATTATTCACCAGAAATTCTACTTATGTGACCATATACGCATCAAGTATACAGCAGTGGACAAGGGAACAAAGATTCGAATTTATCACCAAAACCAAAAGAAACATCATAGCAGAACAGAATATTGTATGGAAAAGTAAATTGTATTATCTCACAACTCGTATAAAACAAGCATTAATCAGCTTTTATTATAAATATGAACACATCAAGATACATTTGTGTCATTTTGCTTTTGAACAGTGACAAGGCTTTTTACATTTTACTTTACACACGTAACTCTGCCAAAGTCTGTAATTTCCTCTCACTACAAGGTTTCATTGGAGGAACAGACAGACCACCTGACCATGATCTGGAGACAGTACACTAAAGTAAATTTGTTTGTAATTCCATGTGCAACCTCAGATTCTGACAGACAGATCACATGGAGTCCTCAGATTTGAACATTATAAATCATTGTAACAATGCAAATATCTGCAGCATCTGAAAGTAATTGCAACATAAGCATGAATAGATGAACATGCCAGATGAGAACCATACCGATCTTTCATAAGCATGAACATGCCCAGCAAAAACAATATCAACTCTGTTGCGAACAAACCACTTTTCAAACACTGCTCTCATACTTTCGCCCTCCATGAAGTGTACATCATTGCTATCGTAAAAGGAACATGCATCAGAACAATAAGCCAAGGTGTCTTTTTTTCTGTCTACCCTTTTAAATTCTTCTCGCAGCCACATCCACTGAAGTGTGTATTTCACTGTTCGCAATCACAATTGATCAGTCCCAACATGCAGAGAAAGGTAGCAATGGAGCAGCATTTGTCAGATGTAGCATTAAACATGGTTTATTAGTTATTAGAGGAACCAGTTTGAATCTTCTATTATCTTGGTTTAATTGGTTCAAATTAGCAGATGTTAACTTCTCTCGCAAAATCCTATTGGTGGTGAAACTCATCATGTTTTTTTTCTTTTATGCCTTTCTATTTGCCAAAGTTTCTATTATGCACATTAAAGGACCTCAAATTGCTATATGAGAACGAATTTAGGTAGGGAATGAAGCGAAAAAGAAGAATTACCAAAGGAAGAGTAGCTTGAAAGCACGATTATGTGGGCAGAAGCTCGTCTGATGGCATACCAAAGAGGACTGGTGCTTTTTGAGGCCAAATAAGGTGTTGGATATCGATGCAGGTAGGATTTGAATGGATCAAGCTCCTCCTTTACTTACATAGAAACAGCATGTTAGGATGCAAAAATAGTGAAGAGTAGATTAGTAGCAGATATTACAAACATAGATGATCTCCCACACACAATAGAAAGCCTAGGAATTCAAGTCTTCCAAAAGCATGCTGCTTTTTGAAGTTGCAGGACTGGATACAGTTTAACACTGAAGTAGTCACTTAGACGTTGTTAGTTTTGCATCATAAAGAGCCATATGGTTCTTTGAGCTCCCATTAATAGTTAATTTATATACAACAATGATAATCTTGTTTCTGCAAAAGAAAATCTTGTCAAAAAGCAGCCCTGTTTTTTCACTGAACATCATACACTTTGCCTTCTTATAGTCCTCCATGATAAATGGTTTACAAAAATAAGCTTTTAAGGCAGATTTTCTTTTACTTTATAACCTCTACTATACTTTTCCTCCAAAACTTTAAAATGACAAATTTCTAAAACTCATGGAAAACAAATATACATGTCAACGAAGGTTTCAATTGTTTCGTGTTAAATAAAAATTGGAGGTGTGAGTGCCACGAAATATACAAAAATTTAATAGTTAAAAGTAGAAGTCATCACAAACTGAAAAGTGAAAAACAAAAATGGTACATTTAAAAAGCACGTGTGAAGATACTTTACCAAGTAAGGCAGATATTCTATTTCATGGTTCCCAGCACACCAGATCCATGGCTGAAATGCCGCAGTTTGTTCAATAAAACGACCCCATGTATCCCATCTTAGCCCAATATCATTGTACTTGTATCTATCGGCATAAGAAAGATCCCCCAGAAACATGACTGCCTGTGCTCCACTCACCATGTAATGCTGAACAGTGGAAAGCGAATTATAAGTCTGGCCCAGATCACCTGCGACATACATATCAGGCTAGAGATAGCAAATTACTAGAAAATGTGAACAATTGAGATTGATTAATAGATTTGCACCTACAAGTGGAAGGCTGGTTTAAAATAGAAGAGTGGAAAAAAATTGTGATAAAAGGGAAAATGTTTTTCTTACAAGCAAAAGTTTCTGTAGGATTTTTAAATTACGTAGGAGTGTCAAATTTGCTGCTCATTTTAACCCCTGCTCCGAACCCTCTCCCTTTGGACTCTCGCAGGTTCTCTCCCAGAGAACTATATAATATAACTGGCATAGGAGATACTACCTTAATGCAACACCAAGTGACAATCCACTCTGTGATTAAGAACCTAGACACTGAGATGTTTTGATTATCAATACTAATCAAGATTCTGACCTTTTGATGAATTGAAAAAAGACAAACTCCAAATAAGACCAAACCAATCTTCCCTCTGTCTAATTCGGCTACTGAAATTCTGAAAACAGATGATAGCTCACCAATAATTCCAAACTTGTATGAAGCATCTGGGTCAATTGTTGGTGGTGTTTGAAACCAAAATTCTCGAGAAGAACCACCACTTCCTACTTTGTAATAGTACTTGGTATCATACTGTAGGCAGCAAATGAACAATTTAGAGAGAATATCAATTAGACATTGTCTGCCAACTCGTGAAATAACTGAAATATATTCAAATCTTTGCTGAATCTGCGGTCTATAAAACTTAAAGGATGATCCCACAAATTGTCAATTCACAGATCAATCAAATAGAGGATCACCTCAAGGCCATCAAGCAGGCAATGATGGATGTAGCCAGATTTATACTTGTAAAAAGAGTAGCTTGAACTTTTTCCTTCAGCAGAATGATCATACTTTCCCGTCGTGGTGCCATACTGTACCTCACTGGATCCTGGTTCATCAGATGTGACCCATGATATAATGACAGCCTTTCCATCATAGTCACCTTGGGTGATATGAACCTGCAAAAGAAGGAAAAGGGTTATGACACAAGAAAGACTGAAACGAACTAGATGAATCCCTAAAAAATTATTTCAAGGTGAATGAAACAAGCTAATGAATTCTTCGCAGGGACATCCTGATAGAACGTAATCTAGTTGAGTGCAGAAATTAATAAAGATGACCCAAGGTGAGTACTTTCTTTTTCTAAATGATAAAATAAGACTTTATTAAGAAGGTACCAAGGAGGTACCACCCCTACACAAAACAGCTTCAAGTAGAAGCCACGCATCTACAAAATCATGCACAAAAGACTGTTCTTCACATTGCCAACAAACTACATATGTCAAATTACACTTTTCTGATACACTGAATGTGACGAGTGTACAACCAATCATCCCTAAAAGAATCCCAAGAGGATTCAACTCCTTGAAATCCCCTTTTGTTCCTCTCTATCTGAATGAGCCAAATAAGAAGGAGAGGACCATCTTAGTAAATCTGTTTCTTTCCAACACTCGAACTGAAAGTCCTCTTCAAGCCCAAAGTTTATGCCACACAGTGCCTGAGGTCACCAAATTTACTCCTAAAATTCCAAAAGTAGTAGTCTAAATCTTTCTGGTCCAGCTACAACTTAAAAGTAAGTGTTTCCCTCTCCTTCTTTAACACAACTTAGGTTTACGTAACTTCATCAAATTAAGAATATCTCATAAGTTAGGATAATTCATCTCTCCAGCACAATTCCAGGCATCAATTTATAGATCATGGTAAACAAAAGAATTTACTGAAGGCAAGATGCCCTAAAGATGCACACAAGGAAAGTACGAGATTTCAATGTAAAAAACAATGTGAACCATTGCCTTGTTGCATGACTACATCGTTTTTCTGAGGACTACCAAATGTTTAAGGGAAATTACAAACAGAAACTTCCGTGGAAAGTCAAACAGTGTCAAAAGATTGAATGCTCACTTGTTGCGGTGCATTATGACCCTTTGGAACTGCAAAAACTTCATTATCAAGCGGGATATCAACTGATGGCCACTGTGATCGAATGAAAGTACTCGGATTCCACCAAATGTATTCTCCACATAGCTCAGGAAGACGAATAATGTTGAAATGAACCAAAGGAAGGACTGCATTTCAGCTTTAATTGATGATTAATTAGCTGACAAGTATGATTCATTGCATCCTAAAGAAGATCCATCAAAGAAAAAGCCCATCAATAATTTTCAAAAGAAAGTTCAAATGAAAGACATGACATTGCAAGCTTGACATGAATGCTGGTTGAAGGATCCAAAGATGCAACATCCCCCCCTCCTTTCCCTGTGCAGGCGAAAGGGAAAAAAAAAAAAAGAAAAAGAAAAGTAATAAACTCAACAATAAGAATAGAGGCTGAAGATAAAAACATCATGTTCAATGTGATAAACCAAGCTGTTATAAAAACAAACAGCCGATGCCAACACAAGTTAATTTCCTTATGACAGGTAGTGCATTTTATGATTAGCTTACGTCATAAATTGCTCCTATGCACTAAACTCATAATTAGCATACATCTTGACTGAGAAGTCTTCATCAAAAATGGAAAAACGATGGCAACTGGAATACGTGATGTCTACATTTAAATTCATATTACTCACTCATCAAGTTTCCTGGTAGATTGCGCCAATTGTTGAAGCATATCCACTCCAAAGAAACTAAAAATGAAAAAGACAGAGAATACTCATACATTACTTCAACGTTAAATTGTTCTCTCTTTCCTTTCTTTTCCTCTTTCAAAGTGAGTTTGACCAGCATAAGACATTCGGGCCACTCCAGATGAACTGAAAAATAGGTCCACGATGACACATATTGTGATCTCAACCTCGAGCTCTACACCTTTTTTTTAAGCATGACAGAAACATGCTTATTGAGAATGAAATTTCTTATTCAATCTACGAAGCACAAGTTCGCACGCACATTCATAAGATTTGATTGCATGTTGAATGATTCACATAGGATAAGAGACGTTTCATTCTAGCTTTAGAGCTTACTTACTCACCCCGTACAGGAGAACAAACAGAACCAATAGAAGCCCATCACAACAAAATGAGACAAACGACGATGACGGCAATGCCCTTCTTCACAAGTGTGGTCAGTAATGGAGATCAATTACGACAGGTAAACACTGCAGCAAGTTTTCAGACAAGAACAACGAGACCTCCCTTCTAACTATATCCCAAAACTATTATCGGCAGCAGCACCCTGTATCCCAAGCGAGTGCACGATCGTGAAGATTCAAGAAAAGAACATAGTCAAATATGACATTTTGTTGCAAGATAATCGAAGAGGAGCCACCGTGTGATAGAGTAACCAGGTCTACTCTTCTTTAGCAGGTTGCCCATCACAATTTCCTCTCTCCCTCTCCATAACCTCGCATCGCTCCGTAAAGGGTCCGCTCGAGAACGTTCAATTCAGCAACGAGAGCACCCACATTCACGTCTTTCCTCCTCCAAATCCCTCAACGCCTCACAAATCAATCCTCTCGCGCCAGCAGTCGCCTCAAATCACGGGTCAACCCAGGCACACTAAAGACCCAAGACCAAGACTCGCGTCTTTTCCAAAGTCAAGTCAACAAAACGCGCGATCCAATTCCAAACACCATTCATCCGACCCACGACGCGAAAGAAAACCGAAGCGGGATTCCGATCGTCCGTCGCCGGAGTCCGAAATGAAAGAATCGCTTCCGGCGGACGTGCCAATGCGCAGCGAGGGCGGGAGCGGGAGCTTACCTGCGACCGGCGAGAGCTCTCGGCGGGATCGGCGTGCGATGGAATCTGGAAATGCCGATCCTCTTCTGGGGAGGAACTGGCGGAGGTTGGGAACTTCAACTTTCGCCGGTTGTTGAGAGGGGAGACAGGGACGTCGGAGCTTGGAGGTGGCGTAAGTTAGCGGGAAGACAAGTTGGCGGCGGCGTAAGTTAGTGTTCGGAATCGCCGCCGGTTGTTTTGGCCGTGTCTGTCCGGTTCGATGACGTGGGCGTACCTAGTACACCAGAAAGATGAGGCGGTCGTCGGATCATGTGCACGTGCGAGATCGGACGCACGTGAGCGGTAGTCCCAGCCGAGGATGAGGGCACACCGGACACTGTATAACCGTGCCGATCGCTGCCGCCTAACCGTCGGCAACGCCGTCGCTGCTGCCCGCCACCCACAACCCATCAGCCACCCCTGCCATCTGACAACCACCATTGACTACCAATAACCTGCTGTTGCCAATCGCTACCAATTGACGCATGACTACTGCTTGCTACTATTGTTGATTGCCGACCACCAATCATCGCCGCCACCCGCTGCCACATGACGGCCACCCACAACCCACCAACTATGATGGCAGCGATTGGCGGATGGTCGTGTAGTTGCGGGCGGGAATCCATGAATAAAAAGAAAAAACGAATAATTACAAAAATTTATAAATCATACCGAGCGCATTCTTATTTTTTTTTTCAAAAATAGAAATTTTATATAGTTACAAAATGCATTATTTTACTAAGAAATTATTTCCCTAAATAAAAATAGAAAATAATTATTTCTAAAAAGAAATGGTTCATTGGAGTAAAAGCGTTACTATACACACCGTGGGAAACTCCATCTATCGAATGATCGCCATTATAAATTCCTAAACATATGTCGACACTACTCACATAATTAATGGAATCTTTATATCTATATCTCTTTCGTGCTTTTCATTTCTAAGTGATGAAGTATTTGCGTCTTTACTTTTAACTCCCAATTTGCATAACGCCATCATTAATGGTCATTCTATCTCTTGCTTTCGTTCTACAATCGTCCCGCTCTCGAGGATCCCAACCCAATGAGTCTTCTTTTTCGGTCGGAAACGTGGCAAGGGATCTTTCACTGCACTTGCCAAATACGAAGAAAACCTGGTATAATATGAACTGTCATGGGCTGACATAATCTTACACATCGTTTCGCGACCCGTAATGCCATATCATCCTTTTCTTTTTAGATTTTTTCTTGAGCGTGGCATTGCAAGTCGTATTGTCATGATGACCAATGGTACCATTCATCATTTTGTCGGACATCCAATCCCTCGAGTAAAAACATGTAAATCACTTCAAAACAAAAACTAAATGCCCATGACCTGCCGTGGCTGCATCAAAGAGCAGCGTCCACTTTCTACCGGTGCCAATTTTGGCTGACTAGATTTCCCAAAAGAGACCTAAAAAGAAGACTCATTGAAAGAGCAGCATCACAATATTTCGAGCGCGAGCATTCCGCCTTCATTTCCATGACCCAATTGTATTAACCTTCTCGCACTACTCACATTCACCACGATAGCACGGAGCGTCACTAAGGCCCCGTTTGTTTGTGTTTCCTTTTTTGTTTTTAAACACTTTTTTTTCTTCTTTTTGTCCCAGGAACAAAGAAACAAACAAGAAACACAAATTTTGTGTTCCTTGTTTCAAACACTTTTGAGAAACACTTATTTTTTTTTTCTTTTTATCTTATTTTCTTGTTCTTTTTTCTTTTGGCCGGCGACCGGCCGACGAGGGATGGCGGCCTCGCCCGCCCACGGCGAGGCTCGCCCCGGCCCCGCCGGGCGAGGTCGGCCTCGCCGGATCCGGGCGAGCTCGAGCCGCCCGACCATGGGCGAGGCCGACCGCACCGGCCCGGGCGACCTCGATCTCGCCCAAATCCGGCGAGCCGACCTCGCCCGCCGGCCGGCGAGCCTCGGCCTCGCCCGGCGATGGCCCGCGAGGCCGCGCCGCCCGCCACCGGGCGAGCTCGGCCTCGCCGGATCAAGGCGAGGCCGACCTCGCGCCGGCCTGGGCGAGTCGGCGTCGCCTGGCGGTGGCCCGGCGAGGCCGCGCCTCGCCCGCCGCTGGGCGAGCTCGGCCTCGCCGGATCAAGGCGAGGCCGACCCTCGCCGGCCAAAAGAAGAAAAAAATGAAAAAGAAAAAAAGAAAAAAAGGAAAAATAAGAAAAAATAGAAAAAATAAAAGAAATAAAAAAATTATCCAAATTTACCAAACATGTTTCGTTTATTTTTTATTCCCGAACAAGTTTACTAAACGCGTTGTTTTGTTCAAAAATTGTTAGAAACAAACACTTTTTTCTATTTCTCGTTCCCGGAACAATTTTTAAACAGAACACAACCAAACGCACCCTAAGGCACGCATATAATTAGGGAAGAAATTGAACTGTAACAAGATGAAAATATCATATAAGGATTGGTGGTGATATTGCTCTTTGTTGTTAGATATATGGTAAGACTTTTAGGGTGTGTTAGGTAATTATCTTATTATCGAGAATAATTTTTGCTTAGAAATATATATATATATATATATATATTTATTTATTTATTTATTTTGTTTCATGAAATAATTTTTGAGTTCTTAAAATCACTTAATTACTGCCTAAAATTTTTATTCCCAGAAAATGTGTTAAATAGAATTTTTAAAATTTTATGTTTCTTTGATTTTTATACTTTTATTATATTTTTTTTTTTTTTTTTTCTCTTCTTCTTCCTCCTTCTTTGTAGCTAGTCATCGACCATGGCCATGGTTAGTGACTAGCTTTGCAAGGTCTAGTAAGCTCGTCGAAACCTCGCCTAACCATCACAAACCTTGATCTTGCAAATCTACGCAAGTTCGAGTCTTGCCTAGCCACCGATGAGGCTCCACCTCACCCAAGTAGCGCAAAATTGACCTCACCTTGGCTTGGCAAGGCCCAACCTCATGTCGGCTAGTGAGGTCAATCCTCGCCTAGCCATAGTGAGGTTCATTCGGCCCAATAAGCCTTGCAATGGCTCAGGGTCATTCGGCCGCAATGCTCTAGTGAGGTCACCGAGGGTTGGTGACACTTCAACGAGGTTGCCGGCCATGATTGAGGCAAACAACCAACTAAAAGGAGGAACAAAAGGAAAGAGAAGAGAAAAGAAGATATTTTTTATTTGATTCTAGGAATTGTTCCCATAAATAAGAAGTAACTTTTTTATTATTATTATTTCTTGATTATGTTCCAAATCTATTCCTGGGAACGAGAGATCTATCTTGGGATGAGAAACTCCATAATGTCACTTCCTATGTTCCCACTCACCCAAAAAGAAAAACTTAGGTGCGAACTTATATAATTCATAAGAAGACTTCCGTGAACAAGTGCCTTAAAACACTAATAGCAACCAAATAAACAAAAAAATACAGTTTAAAATGTATTGCTCTCTTGTCATGTGACGTTAATATTTTGAAAATTAAAAACATTTCTTAAATAAGTATGTTTTGATAATTGCCTCAACCGCACCGATCCGCAATATCTCTCGGTTTACGGTAATATAGCATGACACCCTAGTTAACTTTCCCAAGACGAAACTGAGACAATACAAAGATACTTCATCGACCATGAAATTGAAGTTACATTAGTTCACCGACCAGGTGGCTTGTAGTCATCGACGAAGAGCAAGAGTTCATGCGTAAAACTATAGAAAATCGAATCAACCAGTAGAGAAGGGACCGGAGCTAACGTAGACTTTCTTTTTCTCCAGAGCAAAACCAAAAGTTTACGTAGACTTTAATGTCGCTCGAAGACTAGAAAGCAATCAAACGTGGCTCCGGTACGCGCAAATCCAATCATGCACGCTGTAGGGTCGAACGTCTTTCTTTGGGAAAACGCCTGTTCGGCCGGAGCCAGACAAAATCCAACCGCAAAACGCAAAGAAAATCAACAAGATATCGATGATTCCTCGAACGTGCTTCCGGGTGACGACATGGCGCATCGGAACATACGGTTTTTTTAAGATTCGAATATGCTGAATTGCTGCTGACCGGTTGAGACTCACGTAATCCTCCTGGCAACGTCCGATCGGTTGCCGTTTCGTCTACTTTACTATTTTCCAGATGAATGCCTCGGTTGACCACGTAACCTGCGATAAAGATAGGTTCGGTAGAGACCAGCAGCCGTCTTCTTTCGTTCGGGCGGGGCCAGTGATGAGCAATCATGCTTGTCCTGAATGCGGAGGGCTACAACATGATTTGTCCCTTAAATTGAGTAGTTGGGTTCTTGTCTTTTCTTCTCCTTTTATAGTTTATTTATAGTTCACTTTTGAACCTTTCATTTGTGTCCAGATCAGTGCGTTTCTATCTTTCGACGTTCAATTGAACTCTTTGAGGGGACAAAGGAGAAAATTAAGTGGGAGAAAACCAGATGGAACAGATGGCGATTTCATATCTTCCCATTGTCAGGGGTGACTTAAAATGTCCTCGTGCAATGATGTGTTGTTCGAGGTCTGTATCCTTTCTTATCGACTTGCATCAATGCCTAAAAACCAATGGTCACATCATACCTAAGACTTTATGTAGGTGAAATGTATCCATCATGCAACCACGTAGCATTCTTAAAAAGTTATTATTATTATTATTATTATTATTATTATTATTATTATTACTACTTATTGTTGCCCGAATTACATTTGTTTTTTCTAAGAAGAATAGAGACACTCTGTTTTGAAATTGAAGCACATGAATAAAGAAGAGTAATTATAACATAACACATCATGTACTTTTGAAAGTGTTTGAAATCAATTGGTAAAATGCTATTTTTGTATAGATGGATAATTTCTAGAACAGAATCATCACTATTCTCGATTCAATATTGCAATAGCTATAGGAAAGTTACCCCACCTCTCGACTACATCTAAGATGACACTCACTATACCTCATGCTAGAATAGCCAACCATATTGTGGCCATGACGAGGGCTGGTGAACTTTACTATAGAGGGATAAGTCATAGGCTCATTCCATTTCTCAATCTCATTTGCCTCACTCACGAGATTGACTGGCTCATGCTATCAATGCCAATGAGTGCACAATCCTTACCTTTGTCCTCTTTCTTTGCATAGTTAGCATCGCGCCAACCCCGGTCTTGCCACCATTTGATTGTTGAAGGGAACGATTGCAAAAAATCTCATAAACTGGTGATCAAATCAGAAAACAACAACTTTCAGAGCACCTCATATTAATATAATAAAAAAGTTAAAAAAAGAAAAAGAAAAAAAGCAGCATCGACCGTGCATGGCGATTTGCGAGGGCGCGCCCGCGCCCGTTGACTGGTCGTTGAGGCCCGCTCGTTTCCCACTCGAAATTACTCAATCGCCCATCGCATAAAAAAAAAAAACCTCGTTGTTTTCTTCCTCACGTTTCAAGAACTCAGACCACCACCACCTTCTTGTCCGAACGACACACGTTTTCTTCCTCTCTGTCTCTTTCGCATTCAATTGCGCAGTCTCGAATCTTGATTCTAGAGCGCAGCGCCGCAGCGCCGGCGACCATGGAAGACCCCAACGATCCGGCGCCGCCGGACGTCCTCAGCGTCCTCGAGGCCCTCAAGAAGGCCTCCCACGACCTCCACTCCGACCCCAAGTCCTCCGCCGCCGCCGCCGCCCCGCCCGACTCCGGTTGCTCCCCGCCGTCAAGGCCCTCCTCGAGCTCGAGACCGAGTCCGACAGCCTCCTCTCCCGGGACCCCAACCTCTCCGCCCTCTCCGCCCACCTCTCCACCCTCCGCTCCCTCGTCTCCGCCCAGCCCAAGTCCCGCGGCCACGGCCTCGGCTCGTTCCTGGCCCGCCGGGCCTCCGCCCACTCCATCTCCCGCGTCGCCGAGTCGATCGAGTCCGAAATCCAGGCGTGGATCGACCGGGAGACCGTCGAGAAGCTGGTCGCGGGGCTCCGGGGGAAGGGGTGCGGGGACGAGGAGGAGCTGGTGCAGCTGCTGAGTCAGCTCGAGGCCCGAGTCCTGCGAGGGTTCGAAAGGGAACTGCAGGTACAGAGGCCATCGATTCGTGTCGCATCAATTTCAGTGTTTGTCTCGAATTAGCTGTGTTCCTGGCGTAATGGGTTCGAATTCTTGTCGATCAATTCGTGCTGTATTCGAGTCTTGCTCTCTCGCACCGACACGAGTTGACACCCGTGTTTTTTCTTGCAGGACTTGTTGCTGAGGTCGAGGCTCTTTGGGTTGCTGGAGACGGCTCTGTGTAATCAAAATTGCTCGAAGAGGATCAGAGAGCACATCGGTTTCGCAATTGCGGCTCTGATTCGGTTCAACAAGGACGTTTTCGTGGGCCAAGTGCTCATGGGGGCGACAATCCGGGCATTGATTACCATGGCCTCTGCGCACTCCCTGAGGGTGCTCTGTTCCCTCATCAAATCGATCAAGTCCCCGCTCGTCGACGAGATCGAATCGAACGGCCAAATACCGAAAATCATAAATTTCCTCAGCCACGAGGACCTGCAGGTCAAGGTGGTGGTCATGGACTGCATTCTCGAGATTGGGTACTTTGGGCGGAAGGAGGCCATCGAGGCCATGATCGAAGAAGGGCTAGTCAAGAAGCTCGTGGAGTTGCAGAGATCGGAGTTGGGTGGCGATTTGATTGATTTGGGAAGGTTCGAGGAGAGCGAGATCGAGACCGAGAGCGTGACCAATGCGGGCAAGAGCAAGACCAGGAGGTTCTTGGAGAGCCACCCGTTTGCGAGCTGTGTGGCTAGGTTCGCGGTCCAGCTCGAGGTCGGCGAAGGGCTGAGGGGCAGAGAGAAGAGGGCGTTCAAGCAGGAGATACTGGCGAGAGTGAGGGAGGCGTCGGCAAACGATGCCGAGGCCGCCACCATTGTCGCCGAGGTCTTGTGGGGCTCTTCACCTTGAACAAAGGACAAGATGTTTGTGGTGGTGTTCTTTAAGGAGGAGAGCAAGAAAGGTAATTGAGGGGGTGCTCTGTGATTCCATGTTCGGTAGGGGTTATGGCTCTTGTCTCGTGTCTTTGCCGCCGCCGCAGCCGCCGCAACCCCCACATCTCGGCGCTGCATGCTGCCGCCGGCAGCGGCGGCAGCGGCGTTGTAATTAATGTCTATGGGTTCAGGTGGTGTATAGGGGAAAGGGAAATAGTTCAATGGATTCAATCTTTAGTTAAAAATTCATACTTGGGGAAAACCCAAGATTTGATTTTTTTTTAATTCAGGAGCAGTGACGATCTAATTTTCTTAAGGCATCTAATGTGTGGACGAAATGCCATAAAGTTGCGACCTTTGTGGGGATCGGGTTCGGCAAATGATTGTTTAGGTGGGGCGGGGAGCGAGATTGTGGGTTCTTTCAAAAATGTTAAAAAAAAAAAAGTCGCATGGAGGAGCACTAGATGCCGGGGGGGAATCAGCTCTTAGAATATGCTGCTGGAGCGTGTTGCACGAGAGAATCTAAGTCTGATCTGAGGTCATGCTTGCCTCGGGCAAACAGCAAAGTTGTCTGTATCCGAGAAAAAAAATATTAACAGCTGCTCGTGGGCAGTTTTCGGGGCAAAACGATTGTCCCACTTATCAACCTCTCCTTAATCAGGGAGTTTTCGAATCTGACGATGACTTTTAAGAGATGATTATGATTTGATCAAATGTGCTTGGTAACTTCTGTTAGTTTATATTGATTAGAAATGGATGATTTTGAAAATATTTTCCTAAAAATGATGATTTATATCATTTACAAAAATGAATAAATAAAAATATTTTGTTGTTCATGAACATATTGGGATATAAAGTGTCGCTGAAAATGAAAATATTTTTAATTGATTAATTATTTCAATCAAAATAAACAATCATTCTTAAAATTCTAAATTGTTCATTTTCACGAAATGAACTGAGCCTAAACTACGAAATTTCAAAACATCTTGTTTAAGCTAGGGTTGATAGGTTCTTGATCCAGTACGGTCAAATGAAATCGGTTCACAAAATTGGGAATTGGGTATTGGATTAGTTGGTACTACATCGGACCATTGGTTCGGTTCAGTCCAATGGAATCAATCACTTTTTTTTCCCCACTACTTGATGCCATATGTTATGAAGAAATACCAAAAAAGTTGGTTACTTTCATTTTTTATTTTTTTTGAAGAAATTGAAAAAAGAAGAAGGTATATGTAGCCAATCTGATCCGATTTGATTACCCTTTGGAATCGAAATCGACCATCTCCCTTGGAATCAAGAACCAGACTGCTCGGATATCAATTCCTTTTTTAGGAATCGGAAATTGGATTAACACTCTCAGGAATCATACCAAGCCTGCAGATTTGGTCTAATTCTAGGCGATCCTCAATTTAGACAGTAAGTTTTGCACATTCCTTTCTTAAGCTAAAACAAGAGAACATCCGACCCCTCATCCTTCTTATGTATGATGAAAACATTAAGAAATCATGAGCAGAAATTATGGATTTCTTTGTGGTTAGTAATTTTCAAGAGTTGATGTACATTCTAAATGTTTAGTATTTTCACGAACGTAAATATTTTATCCAGTTTATAAATTTTTTAAATGCAATAGTAAGTTTAAGAAATTTGTAATTATTCTACTGGAGCTATGGAAAGAAAAATAATATCCACTTACCAACCTATCCTCTTTCTAATTTATGGCGAAAATTCTAAAATTTGTCATGAATTGAAAAATTACGGTTACTGCACATTTGCTTGGTAGAGGAGGCCATGACTTTCTCAATGTGCGAGTAAATTACGTGACTTCCAATCATCCTGCTCAAAGCTTACTCTGAGCAAAACTCATCCACTTCGTCTATCTTAATTGTGGAGAAAATTTGAAAATCCATTCCAATTTCAAAATACTCGTCTGGTTGGTAATTTTTAAGAATTTATGTTGACTCTTGAAACGTGTTAGTAATTGAATGCTCGCACATTATGTTATTTCATGATATAACCTTACAAACTTGTGTGTAAATTACAAAATTGAATATTATATATATAGGTATGCCAGTTCTCTTTGGCTTGTTTGAGCTCTCGAGTAACGGGCATGAACGACATAATCACCGAAACTCCTGCGTTACAATTATTGCAAGGCTTGTAAGTATCAAGTGCAGCGGCAGCAAAACAATCGATACCTGGCTGGCTTTCGTGCCATCACTGCGGCAAAATACTGATACCATCAACCATGTCAATCACTTCTACATCACACAGATTACGATCAAAACTGTTGCCAATCACATAATGCTCATCGAAGTAGATCCCCTGTCGCATGCATCGACAAAGATATGGGATGTTTTTCAAATGTATTCTTCTCACCTGATCCAGTCAATACCTGTGATGGATATGAATATCCCAGCACCTGCCTACGAGCTTAGTGTTTACAATAAATGTCCTTGTTTCTCATTTCGAATGATACTAGAGAGATTCTGAGTCACAAAGACCTGAACAAGGAAAACACACAAAGGTTATTCATCTAAGATTGCTATGCTATTACTCTGCAAGAAATTGAGTATGTTTATTACATTCCCGCCAGAAAAATCTCACTACCATTTGCTGTACAAATGTGGGTAAAGACATCCAGACTGAAGTTACCAAGTGGCAACCGCAATAATTTGAGTGACATGCAGTAAAGACGATGTCATGCTCTGGAAAAATTGCTCCACGGTACTCCAAGACACTGCCATGGGTGGCATCCAAAAAGGCCGGGGGGATGAGAGCTTGTAACTACTCCAATCGCCTGCCAACATTTAACCTTCTCCTGTGTGAGGCAAAACAATTGTTGTTGAATAACTGCACTATTAAACCTTGCACTATGGATTGGAACAATCAGAAGAACAAAATGTGCCAAGCGATGCATTCTCATCCACTCTCTAGTGATCCTGTGCCGACGTTTTCAGTAATCTTTCTACGGAAAAGGCCCCTAATAATTGACACCAGTGCGATCAATGCAATCTCCATATGCTCCGAGCTACTTGTTTTAAGAGAAAGCTGTCCCATTTTCCTGCTATTTAGATTCCCATTGATCATAACTTTGGTATCTCGGCTCAAACGGAACTCAGACTGCAAACCACCACTCAACACCGTCTCTTTGTCAAAAGAAAGGACTGTCATTGACAGACTTATGCTATCTGTCCTCACGGGGTAGTCCCTCCTCTAACAGTAGCTTCAAAGCTGCCACCATATGCGACTTGTTCAGCAGCCCCTAATCGACCAGCATTCACTACAAGTTTGACTCTCCGGCCAATGTGCATAGTGTCTTCAATCTTGGCACCAGTATAACACTTGTCTCCAAAACGTGTCAAAGAAAGTCCACATTCAGCAATGTTATGCTTCAGATTATTCAGCCTTGTATTGCTGTGCACGGTGTACATAAGATCTTTACCAGCAGATTGAACATCTAGACCTAAAGTATAAGAAGGTCCACTTGTGGAGTTGTAAACTGCAGAGCACTCGGAGTGGATACTGAAATCATTCTTTTCTTTGCTCATCTGTCCAGTGACTAAGGCATATACATTCCTTTTCGTTTCAATGGATGTCTCCAGATTAATTCCATCGAAACCTACATCATGGTCCCAACCATGGGGATCTAAAACAGGTCTGACAATGAGCTGTTCACCAGTGACAAGGCCGCGATATCTATGTAGCGGGCAGTCTGAGTCGAAACTTGGAGGTACAGCCATATCTGGTAACAAAAAAGGCTCAGAGGATGTTTCTTGATTGTCAGAACTGTCGTTGTAGTCTGAATTCTCCTTTCTCAAGAGCTTATCCTCTCTGAGCTCTCTCTGGCGCCGCAACTCTTCTCTCAACTGTTTCTTCATATAGAGAGTCTCCCGATAATCCAACTCATCAAGATAATCCTTCTTCTGCGATTTGGTCAACTTCTCAAACTGGGATCTTGATAAAATTTTTATGGGAGGTAATTGATCATATTCATCTTCTTCCTCCATGTCCGAAAGTATGCTATCATCCATCTCATAGTCAGCACCACCAGTACTAGGTGAAGGACGATGTCGGAGAAGGGAGGAGAGAAGGTGAGGCAGAGACGGCTGCCTCTTAGCATTTGGTGGTCCCAGAGCAATGCTGTCTCTAAATTCCAGAAATTTGTTAGCATCACTGAGAACTTTCATACACACACATAGTAGCAAAAATGAGATTTCCAAACCTGCCCATTTGGAAGAACTTTTTCTCCCACTAAATTTTTTCTGCACTGGGAATGGTTCTCTACCAACAGTACAGGATTCTCAATTTTTGAATCTGACACAGCAAGATGAATGTAGCTTTGAACCAAATTGGCACATTGACCAACATATGATTCATACATGACAGGATAACCATTTGGTCCCTCTGGGAGGGAACAGGAAGCATGTGTCATAACAAGGATTGTGCTGAACCAAATTGCGTTGCCAAAAACTTCGCTAAGAAGCTTCAGAAGAGGGAAGTCACTATAGTTCACGTTGATAAGATCGAGGCGTTCAAAAACAAAACAATATCTGGTGGTGACTTTCTGATATACTTCTTCACAGAGAGCAAAATCTTCCTATTTCTTCTCATGTTAGCAGTAGAAGAAGGACAAAGACCAGGAGTATCAACAAAAGTTATTTTCATCCCACCGACAGTTCCAGTAACCTCTCTAATGGAATCTGTGGCTGGTTGAAATGCATTAGTGACTACCTTTGTCTGATCAAAAATTGAGTTTATTGTTGCACTCTTGCCAACCCCGGTTCTTCCCAGCACAAGTACCTTAAATGAAAAATCTAATTCAGGCACACCAGCAGCCTCTTCTTGTGCTGCTTGTGCTCTAGCCTTATCATGCATATGCTTCAACACTTTTGGATCTGCTTCCCTGATTGAATCAAGGTTGCTAGTTGAACCCGATACAAGACCTTCGCTGCCAAAAGGTTGTCCTGTTGATGCCCAAGCCGTTGGAGAATCCGCAAAACTTAATTTGGAGATCGTTGATCTTAGACATAGGATTTGACTTTCCTCTATCAGAGCTAGAGTGAGATTGGGAACAATTTTCAACCAGACCTTGCTGTTGAGAGGGATAATGCTGACTCTCTAGAGTTCCATTAGAAGAAGCTGATTGATCAACAGAAGCTTGAGACACTTCCGGAGAATCTGCATGGGCTGAATATCATAGAAAGTGAGATGAGTCTTGCCCCTTTCACGAAGCTAAAAAGGAAGTTTGACCATGCTACTTCTCCACTAGAAGGGCCTTGCTAGCAGCCTGCTACTCAAGAAACAACCTTTTTTATGATGCTATGGTCAACATGCCGGATCTAATCATACTGTAATCCTCACAGATGCTTTACATGAAAACGCCCAGAAAGAAGGTAATGCATGAAAGACAAAAAGGTGCGCATATTGACTTCCAGCACTTGATTATGAGTTCCCATATCACAGTGCAAACTGGGAATGGAGATAGTAAAGTAGTCTACTGCCAAAACAAACAAATATGTAACTTGTTGAAGGTTGCGACTCAGGAATATCCACTAGGAGAGAGTTACCTACACTCAAAACAACACATGGGCAAGCATAGACTCTGATATATACATTAAAAAGATGCCACAATACTTACACAATCATATGCTTCAGTCTACCCCACCTAGTATCGGAGAAAGCTGTAATGATCTTGCAGTCCTACCTTCCTACAATGATTATACTATGTCAAGTGCGCATGACTAGTCCTCTTACTTTATAGCATTTATTTCCTGAATTGCACAAACTCTTCATATCACATAATAAGCGTCCTTCCCTCCCTTTTGGTATTTCGTCTCAATCCACTTTTTACCACAATAGCACACTCCATGACAAAAATTCAGAAACTCTTTGGGCAGGCCATGTTGAGTTCGATGTCTATATCTACAATTCAAACAAAGAGCAAAAAGAAGATGGACATTAAGCACTCCACTACACTGAAAAAAATGCAAGGAATCAGTTTTGGACTGTCTTCAATGCCCAGTGCTTCTTAGCAGATTATTCAGAGAATAAGGAACATATCTTCCAACTAACACACTCAAACATGCCATGAAAACGCTACTTGGTGTTGCTATGTGAAAACATTATGAGAGAGCCGGACTATCTTTCTTCTTTCGTTATGGGCAGCCCTTAAAAATTATTTAAGCCCCAATTTCCATGCCCAGGTCGATAAATTGAGGGTCCAATACCTTGTTCATGAGGCCCCTCGTTCGCTGCCTCGCCGAAAAAGCTGTCGCTGCCGGACAATGGCCTCGATGAGGACAATGAATTGGTCAACAACTGCGAAAAACCCATTCCCTCACACTCTTCATCCTCGCTGCAATGAATTAAAATGAAAAGCAATAAACAGTCAATACTTTGACCGCACCAGAGAAGCATATTGATGCACAATGTGTCAATAGGCAAGAAACCAATCACCAGCAAATAACACCCAAAAAAAAAAAAAAAAAACCCTTTTAAAGAATCAAGCAACTCCATATCGACGACCAATCAAAGCGACGAAAAAGAAACAACGACACGATAGCTTCAATCGAAGCACGAGCAAATGAAGAACTTTCTTGCACTCAGCTTCGGACTAACCAAATGGTAGCTGAAAATTCCTCCCAGCAACTCAAAGGGTACCCGCTTCTCAAATCAAAATCCACAAGCAACGGGCGAATTCTCGAACCAGCCGGCGCGCAATCCGACAAGAAGCCGATTCAATCCGAACCCATCGGCGAATCTTTGACCGGCACCGATTGAACTCGTCGGCAAGAACGAGCGGCCGAGGATTCGAAGGAGGAGGAAGCTCGAGGATCAAGATAAGACTGCCCGAAAGCCGACAAAGAACACAACAACCCACCGAGGTCCTTCGATTCTGCGCCCTAATGATGTCGTCCCAGCTAGGAATTCGATTTCCGGAGAGGCAGAAGATGGATAGAAAATGAGGAAATTGACGAAGAAAATCGAGTCTTTGGAGGAGGATTCGCGTTGCTCTGGAAAGCGGGCCCGAGTGGCATCTGTGTGGGCCGGTCCGGGCCCAAATATTTAGGCCCACGAGGAGCGCCGTCGGGCCCGCGGTCCATGCGATCCGATGTTCGCGCTGGTCCGTCCATGTAAATGGACCTTATTGGAAGTTCTTGAATGTCTCAAAGCTTCCTAATTGAATTTCCTGGACAGTTAGGTAAATAATTTCCTCGTGTAGATTAATTTCTTGAATGAGCGCGAGGAGGTTTTTCTTGATCTTTTATAGGTACCCGAGGTTCAAAAGCTGAAAAATCGGGCACCGCCACAAGATAGATTCGCGCTATCCATGATCGGGCCGCAATTATTCCTGCAAAGGCATGTAACTCTATATGTTCTCTCAATCAATGACAATTTCATCGAAATGACTAGAATTAAGTTGATATGCACGTCTCAAAGTAGCCTGTCGAAGATCAGATCAATCACAACCGTTGACAAATGCTATGAAATCTCACTTTTGAGTTATCTTGTTTATTTAATAATAATACTTAGGGTGTCGGTCTTAGTGTCTTTATTGCATGTCCCGAAGTGGCCCGTAATCATGACCATTGATGAATGCTATGGAAGTCTTGGTTTTTTTTGAGTTGTCTCGTATATTTAATGATAGTACTAATTTGTTCAGTCTTCGTGTGATTTCTCAAAGCAGCCTATTGAAGATCAATCAATTGTGACCATTGACAAATGCTATGAAGATCTCGGTTTTTGACTAGTCTCTTATATTTAATGATGGTGCTAACATGTTCAGTCTTACTGTACTTACTGCACGTCTCTAAATAGTTCGTCAAAGATCGGATCAATCGCAACTATTGAGGAATGCCATGGAGATCTCGCTTTTAAATTATCTCATATGTTTAATGATATAATTAACCCGTTTGATTTTAGTGTGCTTCCAAGTTGATGCGGTTGGGTGGGGAACGGATGTTTGACTACAGTTCTTGATTCGTCTTGATGCCAGAGATCCAGAATTCAGCATCTTCATGGAGATCCTCGTTTTACAGACTTACAACTCCAAAACCCCTTCCCATAAAATAAACCAAAGAATCACAACCGAGGACAAGAAACACTACCAGTAAAAAGGAAAAGGGAAGGAGACAGGAGAGTGAGAATCTGTAATAAGCCCTACCCCAGACACTTCACATATGATCCTTTTGTTGTTGTTGTAATTATATAAGTTTATTCCTCACACCGAAGTTTTCATTACCCTAATGACAGGAAGGATTGATTTACTTATTATAATAAAGCTGATTAATTTCTCAGAAGGATGTACAAATAAGAAAATAGAAATTGCGGAGGCTAACCTAATTAGCTAGTTTAAAGAAATATTTGAAGGACTTGGTCCAGGTACCCGGTGCTCAATGTCGGCATCAACGGAATATCTTCTTGATATGGCGCACGATGGAACCCAAGGTATGCCACAACACCATGCCCTTGTTCTCTATAACCCTATTTCTGCAGTATCAAACCAGCTCAAAATATCAACGATCAAACAATTGATTAATGATCAATTTTCTAGAAGTTCAAGGCATCACTACGGTGGAGAAACTAGGAGGCACCTATGGGTCCATGTGGCCAATGTGTCGTCACCATGGCTCTGATTTGTGTATAATCCACTAGCTCATTTTTCGGGGTTTTAAATGCTCTTCATATTCATATAATCTCTTTCCACTTGCTAGCTTAAGTTTTTGGGTTGATTTTCTAACAAAATGTATAGTCTCATTTTAAGGGTTGCTTAGCAATGTTAATTAGCTTGATAAAAAAAAAATAATGCATCTTACAAAGGCATGTCTACTCTCACTATTAAGTGATGTAGGACAATACTTCAACATCCCCTCTTACGTGCAACTCACGTGCAAACCATTTGCAAGTGCAATTCACATGCAAGCCAATTGCAAGCTAGATTATGAACAGCACGTGGAATGGATTTTTCATCACATTATTTCCATTTAACAAATGAGTTATTAATCAGAGCCTAAATAATATATAAATCCGAAAAACATTAGCTCCTTTGTCGTGATAACTTTTACCAGCTTAACATATCAGCTTGTGTGACGGGGTGTTTTGAGGACTATGAGTAGCCATTTGCAATGACCTATCTTGGGACTTCGCTCTTGGTGTTCTAACTTCTATCTTCTCATAGCATTCTTCAGGGATTGGTTACCGAAGTCCCTAAAATCCCTTACTACTGAAAGTGGAGATGGTGTGGAGATAGTCGATGAAATCTATGCAAGTCTAGATTAGGCTGGCAAAAATAAAGGAAGCAGAGTAATATTGAAATGGAAAATCAAGAAAAGTTGAGTGTGGTGGATTCAACAGGCGAAGAAGTTCATTTACTCGAAGAGGGAAGGGCCTTTGTTTCAGAAGCAAAGGATGATGACATTGTGGAGCAAGAGGAGAAGATGAACAGCAAGCAAATTCTCAAACTCACCAGATGGGTCAGCTCATCTCAGACCAAAATAATTGATAGGTTTTGAGACCACTCCGGCGTGACCGTGTTGATTCAAGTTTCTGGCAAAATGGCCAAGAAATTGGCCTGAATCAAGCAAAACTTCCCAAAACACAAACCCTAACTTGCAACTTCCGCTGCGCAATTAGTCTCTGGCGATCACCATATGCCGGATTAACTTAGGGCTACTCTTCCCCATCGCGGTGCGATGATATTGGTCCGAAGTCGAGCGGTGGGTCACTGGAATTTGGCCAGACTTGGTGATTTCCCTTTTGACCCCAAAATGGCGGAAATGCTGTTCATCTTAAAAGCCTCGGAAAAAAAAAGAACCAAAATTCGACAAAACAAGGTAGAGACACTAAATACGCTCTAATACCAAATGTTAGATATAAAATAGTGATTTTAATCACTCATTAAAGAAAAAATTCAATCATTAATTAAATCATATGTGGAAAAAAATGAGATAAAAAATAAAACAAGCCTCTAGCCATTTTTGACTTTGTGTTCGTTGGAAATTCACAGAGATTTGATGATATTATGGGCACGGTCTATTAACCCAATCCCCTCTCGTACTGATGATATATTTCCGAATGAGAGGGCTTGCGTTAAACCTTGTGAGTATCATTCCTTGTATAAATCATCTCCCATCAAAGCGGTTATCAAATAGGCAATTGACACGAAAAAATGCGAAGCGTGAAAAAACCACATATGGAAATAATCATTACTTAAAAAGAGAAAACGTGGGTCAAACCCAACAGATAAATTTTTTATTTCAAGAACTATATCCCTAAATGTGCGAGCACATTATAGATAACAACTCAAACATGCTATGCAAATGAATTCAAGCATACTCTACTCAGTGGTGTTGATATGTGCAAACGTTACAAGAGAGCTAGACTATCTTTCTTTCGTTTTGGGCAGTCCCAACGGTTGCTCACGTGTCGATTTCCATGCCCAGGTCCATAGATCGACGGTTCAAGACCTTATTCATGAGGCCCCCCAATTTGCGCCTCGCCGAAAAAACTGTTGCTACCAGACAGTGGCCCAGATGACTTGATGAGGACAATGAATTGGTCAACGATCAACAGCTGCGAAAAAGCCCAATCCCCCACGCTATTCATCCTTGCCGCAATGAATTAAAATGAAAAGCAATAAACAGTCAATACTTTGACTGCATCAGAGGAGCTGATAATGAAAAGCATATTGGTGCAAAATGTGTCAAAAAGTTAAAAACTAATGACCAGCAAACAACCGAAAAGGAAAAACCCTTTTAAAGAATGAAGCGAACTCCATTTTGAGTTTGACAACTAAGCAAAGCAATAACATAAAAAAGAAACACCGTATCACTATTCAATCCGAACCTACTGGCGATCCGAAGATGCTTGGCGAATTGATCCAGTCCGGGCCTGAGCTGTATCGGTCCGGGCCTGGCCCAACTCTTGAGGCCCAGAAGGAGCGGCATCGAAGTTACAGTCCATGTGATCCAATGTTCGGGTCGGTCCATGTAAATGGACCTCATTGAAACTCCTTGAGTGTGTTGTTAGGGCTGGTCTCAATTCTTCCCCAATTAAATTTTGTGGAGAGTCAAAATTAATTTCCCAAACAACGCGAGGAGGATTTTCTTCACCTTTTATAAATATCCGAGGGTCAAAAAGGTGAAAAGAGACTACTGCCACAAAATAGATTCGCACTATATATGATTGAGCTACAATTACCCCCCGTGAAGGCATCAGATGTACTCTTTTTATACTATCAATTGGCGACAATTTCGTTTGAAATGACTAGAGTTACGTCGATCTGCATGTCTCAAAGTAGCCTGTCCAACACCGGATCAGTCACGAGCACCTATGAATGTTATGTAGATCTTGGTTGTCCTAGTGCTTCCTAGTTGACGCGGTTGGGTGGGGAACGGATGCTTGACTTGAGAGATCCAGAATTAGTCTTACAAATCCAAAACCCACTCCAATAAAATATAGTAAAACATCACAAGGGAGGAAAAGGGACACCACCAGTAAAAAGAAAAAAGGGAAAGAGACAGGAGAGGGAGAAGGTGTAATAAGCCCTACCCCAGATATTTCCTATATGACCCTTTGTTGGTTGTAATTGTATAAGTTTATTCCTCACAACGAACCTTTGTGACCCTAATGACAAGCGCGATTCATTTACTTATAGTTGATTAAATTATTAGATCTCTCTCTCTCTCTCTCTCATGTCTTCTTTTTTCCCTTAGATTATGTCTTCTTATAGCTCTCAAATCAGATCATTCATCATACAGAATGACTTTTTAGCTTGAAGGTGGCCAATTTCACAACTGAACTGAAGGTTTCTTCATAGTCTAATTCCGGCAACTTGTTCAATTCCTCTCTCTCTCTCTCTCTCTCTCTCTCTCTCTCTCTATATATATATATAAAGAAAAAAATCTCAAATTATGCTAATTGTAATATGTTTATCTTAGTTTTTTTTTAACGTAATAAATCCAAAAGTAGTATTTGTATGACACATTTATCATCTATCAAGAGCTGTTAAAAATTTACCTCATTGGAGAATGGAACATAAATGGTGTTGACATGACACCCACCTAGCTTAAATGAAATAAGAACAACAATGTTTTGGCAGAAAAATCATTTTACGGAACTTTAATGAAGGGTAAATGAGTCATGTAGATATAAGTATAAGGGTTTTTAAGTTACAAAAAAAAAGTTTAGAGTAAATATATCACAATAGATATAGTTTGGGGTTTTTGATATCATAAAAAAATTCAGTATAAATGCCTCACAATGGACATAATTTGAGATTTTTTGTGGCTTTTTCCCCATCAAGATAATGGAAACCTAATGGCTATTTTATTTAGCTCATGTAAACAAATATTTGAAGTTCATAATCAACTTGCAAGTTTAGTGAAAAGAATTTTATCATATCAATAAATAAAAAGTTCATGCAATTGATTGCCTTAGTTTCCTAGTAACCTGAAGACTAATCTGCTTGGTTTCTCGTGGTTGAAAATTTACCAGTAATTTTTATGACACGAATTAATAGTTATTCCAGCTTCACTTATACATCAATGTAAATAGTTAAACTGTATCTAACAATTACACTTGTAATATATCCAATCATATTATATAATAAATACATTTTAGTAATGATACCATGTATTATATTAGTTGACAAAGTAGAAATGTATATTCAATTTCCTTTGCAACCTATGTGTTAGTATTAAATACTTGTATGTGATAACAAGCACAATTAACTAGTACTTATATTTCCTAGAAATTAAAATTTGATACTATTTTTTTCCCTGTTCAAAAAAATAAATTTCATAGACATTTCAACTAAATGCGACAAAATAATTTTTCACATTTATCACCTTAGGGTATACTAACGGTGACAAAAGTACCTTAGGGTACACCAAAGATGACATTAGTTTGCTGTCTTGAATTACAGTTAACAGTGATGAAACTTACTTTTGTCGCTTTTGGGTAGCTACGTTGGTATTCGTTCTCTCCTGCTTCGATACGGTTAAGACTTTGAATCCCCGCGTTGCTATCGCGATTTAAGTGGAAGGCATTGGCAGTGGATTGCTGGGCCAGCTTTCCCAAGGTATAGTCATCCAAATAGTTTTGACGAGGTCTACCGGTGCCACCGGCACCGGGGCCGTGTGATCCCAATTAATGTAAGTGAAAGGGGGCTCAGGGCAAATCCTCAGTTAAAAAAAAAAAAAAAAAAAAAAAAAAAAAAAAACGTGATGAAAACTACTTAGGTAAAACCAAAGGCGATAAATTCAGAAGTTTGTCGCCTTAGGTCGACCAAAGAAGCTTGTCGCCTTAGGTCGACCAAAAGAGAAGGACCCCTCAGTTTGTGGCCTTAGTTCATAGTTGAAGACCGCGAAAAAATGATTTTGTCGCTTTAGGTTTACCTTAAAGCGATGAAATTTTTACTTTTACCATCATAGGTTCGAATCTGCATTCCTCAATGGCGAGATAGTTTGGATTTTATCACATACTAAACCTAACATAAGGCGACAAACCATGATTTTGTTGATTGAGGTCTAATAAAAGATGACAAAATTTCATAATTATCCCACCTTTGATTGAATCAATGGCAATACAAGTATAAACTTTGTTTTTTTTCAATTTGACTTAAGGTGATGAAATTTTGATTTTGTCACCTTAAAGGAAATGCTCAGACTAAGACTGCTCGGACCGGCTGCTTCTAAGCAATTCTTGAGGGCATTGGTCTAGTTCCTAGTTCCAAGTTTGGAACTGTCCCCCTAAACTACCTAGATTGGACAGATTTTTTTTTTTTTTTTTTTTCGTTTCTTAAAAATCTGTCAAAAAAAAGCCCTAATCTATCTCCCATTTAGACTTCACTCATGTGCACAGACATACACGAGGTGCATGACTCCCATTTTACTCATGCATGTGAGTAAGATGACAAGAACAAATCAAAACATAATAGTTGCGGAAAAGTGCCAAAAAGTCCTAAACCTTTTGCCTTTGTGCCAATTTAGTTCTAAACCTTTTTTTTTCGATTTTCTAAGCCAATTCAGTCCTAAACCTTTTAAGTTGTGTCAATTCAGTCCTTTATGGCAATTTTGACCGGATTTGCTGACTCGGATGCCGGCCGACGTGGCTCGACTCGCGCGACGTGGACAATTTTAATAATATTTTAATATTTTTTTAATTTTTTTTTAATATATATATTTTTATTTTTTTTTTTTTCCTCCAGCCGGTCACCGGGTCCAGCAACCGGCTAGAGGTAATCGTCGGCGAGGGCGAGGTCGACCTCGCCGGATCTGGCGAGTCGAGCCTTGCCCATGGCCGCCTCGCCGGATTCGGCCATGGGCGATGGGCGAGGCTCGCCTCGTCGACCGGCGAGGTCGAGCCTCACGCCCTCGACCGACCTTGCCAAATTAGGCCATGGGTGAGGCTCGACTCGCCTAACCTCGCCGGATGGGCAGGGGGCCGGCGAGGGCGAGCCTCGCCCATGGCCGGTGAGGGTCGGGGTTGGGCCGGCGAGGCTCGACCTCGCCAGACTGCGAGGGCAAGCCGCCCATGGCCGCCTCGCCAAATCACCCGGCGGCGAGGCTCGACCTCGCGATCCGGCGAGGTTGGCCTCGCCCGCCGTGAGGTCGCTTGCGGCCGGGTCGCTAGACCTCGGCGACCGGGCTGGAGGAAAAAAAGTATTTAAAAGTATTTATAAAAAATATTAAAATATTATTAAAAAGTTGTCCATGTCGGCGCCTAATCATGCCACGTCCCGGTCGGCGGCCGCCAATCGAAATCCCGCTAAAATTGGCGGAAAGGACTGAATTGGCACAACTTAAAAGGTTTAGGACCGAATCGGCACCAAAAAAAGGTTTGGGACTAAATTGACACAAAGGCAAAAGGTTTAGACTTTTTTGGCACTTTTCCCTAGTAGTTGCTCATTCCAACAAAATTTTGCCACAAATAGGAAAAGGCTTTAGGAAACCTACAATATTACACATAATTCACTAATTGCAAAATGCATTGATTATCAAGAACATTTTCGATTTCATCTTGAACATTAACAACAAATCAAACAAAAACAAATTAACATGCCATCGAATCCATTAGTCCACACGGGAACCAAATCGGACTAGTTGGCTCCGATTCTAAGGGGCATTGGTTTGGTTACCACTTCTAGAAACTAGAATTAGTCCCTTTGGTCCAATTCCCGATTCATGGGTGGGAAATGGACAACTTGGCAATTGATCACCCCTAATTCTAAGGCGACAAATTTAATGATTTGTCGCCTTTGGTTGACCGTAAGGCCACAAATACTATATTTTGTTGCTTTTGATAATTCATGGCGACGAACGTTAATCTTGCTGCAGAAAAATTTGTTGCCAGTAGTGATTTTACCACGAATAATGTAATAATATATGCATTCCATTTTGTTTCGTAAATTGAGCGGACACGCACATATAATAGGGCAACGTACAATATGTTGAAATTGACCGATTTTGCCTATTATATAGTGGTCAAGAAAAAGAATGCTACGATTCAATTAGATTTACTAGTATTTGGCTTAGGTTTGTGTTTTACTGGCAGCTACTACAAAATATTTGGATTCAATGGACCTAACAAAATTATCACCGTTCTTCTCTCTTGTGCTTTGTTCTGCTGATGCTGAGGTACCCAAGGTGGTTCGCCAGTACCGGTACTCGATCCAATCTGAGGTATCACTTGACATCCAGCCTACCTTCCGCACATGCTCCGACAAGACTTATAGACAACTTTAGAAAGAAGACATTACGGAAATTGATTAAGTACAAAGGTCAAGATTAGCCGCGTTCTTTAGGTTTAGGACTCTTATTCAAACACTTGATTATTGAGCAAATTCCTGGTATTAGTTTTCCAAAACTTGTACTTTTGCCAAGAGACACAGAATTATGCGGGCATCTAATTCTCCAGGTATGCTTAATGAATTCCCTTTTTTTTTTCATGGTTGGGGTTGGCATGATCACACTGATCTGTAATGTCAAGCACGCCGCATCCATTATACATGCCGCCCTCTGGCCAAAATAGAAGAAGTAAACTTTCCCCTTCGAAGACAAAAAGGGTCTTATTATGATCGATTTCTTTTGTCTTTTGTGTTATTTTGGTATGGTTAAATAATTATTACTCAGCCGGAATTTGTGACGAAAATCTGATAGTAGATTGCTTCCCATTAAACACAGTGGCAGAAATACATAGATCAGCACCTCGATATCCGCCAAAGAAACTGGTGGGGCGGATGAAGATGATGGGCATGACTCAACTTTCACGATTAGGTCAATGTGAAGGGGAGAAAATAATGCAAAAGGAAACCTAGACAACGATAAATAAAAGACGATCAGATAAAAACAGGTTAGTGCTCGATTATTAAATTTTGCCGATTGCCCTTGAAGATGCAGTGTGAAAGAAGATGTACGACTACGTGTTGACTCCTGACGAATGCAATGACATAGGGGAGGAGCAGAAACTCGTGCTACTGTTACTGAATGAGTTCACAACTGTTTTGTTGACTCGGGGTGGTGCTGTCCAAGCCACAGCAGCCAAGAAATGCCTTGATATTCTCGTAGGAGCAAGGAAAGTCCTAAAGTCCTTCAATTTTCAGATTCTTGTGGAGGTCACAGGTTGGTCCCCTCAGCTGGTGGGGTTTCCTCTACTTTTTGTTCTTTTGGTTCTTTCCTTTTTTTGCCTTCCATGAAAAACAGAAAAGAAAAAGAAAGAACAATATACAATGACTCGTCCGGAGTCGCCACGAAATTAAATGACATTTGCTAGTGGGAGTGAAACTAGAATGTCCATTTGCTGGTGGGACTCTACGTCGACAATATCTTTTGGAAATGGACTGTGTGAAAATGAGTCGGGATCATCACAAATGGTATGAAAATAGGACCTCCTTTAGCTTTAGCTGTGTGGTTCGTGGATGGATTAAGCTCATATCTGATTCAATGAAGGTGAGGAGGGATCATCATGGAAAATAGTCCAGACAAGGTGGAGAGACAAGAAATATATCTTTTGAGGGACAAGGGTTAAAATTTACGAGGACATTAGCTTTTAAATATGAAGGGGTTTCTACCATTCCAAAATATTACATCGAGTGAGAGGGGCCCTATCAAGTAATATATAAGTTAACATATCTCAAATGGTCATCTTGTAATTATATTAAGTACTTGATTTAAAATTTGACTTACGTGAAATGAGTTGAGTTGTTGCACTAAGAAATGAGTGCTTTTTTTAAACTTTGTCCTTTTTTAAGGATATGATACAGATGCACTGCTCCACCAAATGATAAAGACCTAGATCTCGCTAGAAATATGAAAGTGAGTTTTCATTTAGGGGAAGCTTTCCTGGAAGGATTCCCGAGAAGTCAAAGCAAAAATGAACTGAAATTTGTCCATTCGTTTACACCTCTAGTGAGCCAAACGAAAGAAAGAAATAGCCTTGGCAGTTTATATTTGATGCAAAACCATGGACCGATCGTCAGGAAGGATGTCATTCCTTTGGAAAGCTTGGCGGTTTTTTGTATCCACCATTCCACGGTAGCAATGCTTTAAGGTAACTTTTTTTTTTTATGAGCTTTCAATAAAATGACATTGGGTAAAATCGTAATTACCAAGTAGAAGAATAGGGTTTTTGGACAAATCTAAAGAAGAAACGGAGAATTACAACAACTAATACTTGATTAAGTTAAACGTGCTCATTTTGCAACTTGTCATCTTTTATATTAGAAAAATTGGTGATGTCAAGCTGGATAAGCAGTACTTTTTACATCGTGGAGGGCACGTATACATAACTAATATCTTTAAAGATAAAAAAACCATGTGCGTTCCGGGAGCTTTGATAATTATTTTCACTAGTTGAAAAATCGAAATGTTCAAGCTTATGCTGACATTCTTTACTAAGCACCTAGTCATACCCCGACCTCAAGAGGGTATGTAAAAGAAGGAAACGAATAGCAGCCCCGCAATTAATTAAAGCTGTAAAATTAACCCACAAAGTCTCAGTCATTTTATTCAATCGGGTCAAATACTTCGTCCCACAGCAAGACAGGAGACAGGTAGAGTTAGAGTTGGGACCCCGGTGTGGGGCCGAGCGTAGACACGTTGTGGCAACTCGGAGGAAGGGGAGAGAACGCGGTTGACTCAGTCGGTGGAAGTAGACAACTGAAACTATCTCATTCATCCCCAAAGGTGTTC
Organism: Eucalyptus grandis; assembly: GCF_016545825.1. Lineage (NCBI taxonomy): Eukaryota > Viridiplantae > Streptophyta > Magnoliopsida > Myrtales > Myrtaceae > Eucalyptus > Eucalyptus grandis. The sequence goes on along the minus strand of NC_052614.1, from coordinate 6,220,397 downwards.
TATAGTACCAACGATAATAATAATATTTGCTTATTTCTAATTCGTGGTTCATGCATGGGATTAATCTTCTCTTCTATAAGTACCCATCCCATGCAACCTCAGCGATATTCTCCTCCCTCCACCGTCACCACACATCAACACACACCAGCACTTCACCATCACCACATCAAGACGAACCAGCACTTCACTCTCTGTCTCTGTCTCTGTCTCTGTCTCTGCTCTTAAACGTTTCGTTTTCTTGGGCAAGATTCTGTCTTCTTTGTTCTTCTTTGCAGCCCAGAGCTCATTTCTGTGAAAAATTGGCAAAATGAGTTGGAGATACAAGGTGGGTTGATTCTCATTATCACCGTTGTGATCATGTGGGTCACTTCTGCAGAAGTCACTCAGGTTAGTCTCTCTGTGTTTGTGCTGAAATTCATTTGCATGCCTTTTTATTTTTTCTAAATGAAAAGAAGAAGAAGAAGAGGAGAAGTAGAAGATATGGCTTCAATCTTTCTTGAGTTATGGCGAGCTTTCTTTTTCTGGGTGCGGCTGAACTTTTTGATTATGTTTTTGTCTCACACATAATCCTCCAATCAAAGGATGTGAATCTGTGGGTTGAGTGGATTACACAGAAGCAGCACTAAGAATAAAAATCAGCAAACCATGCTCAATCATTATGATGAAGTGGTAAGATGTGCTAATCTGGTCAAGAATCAAAATGCATCATGATCTTGCAAATGTAAAATCCTGGAGCTTACCCAATGGTTTGAGAAATTCTGGGGAAAGACAAAAGTTGATCAGATAATCTTTCCGTGTCCTTATCTTTCCACATGGGAGTAAATACACCTCATGATGCTAATCATTTTATAATAAGCTAATTAACGTTGCTAAGCATCCCTTAATATGAGAATATACATCTAAATAGAGCCAACTCAGCATGCGAGGTTCGTTATACTCGCGCAGGTTTCATCATGTGCTTTCCATTAAATAAGTGAGTTATTGATCAGAGCCTAAATAAGTGACACACCTTGACGTTGTTTTCAGAGTTTTATTTGGCGATCCTAATTATTTACATTGTTTAGTCGGTGAACCGTAGGTACCTATTTTATCTTGCTTCAATTTCTTGATCCTATTAGGCAGTAATTTAATTTTCTTTCCCTGTGGAAATTTTTTTTTTGAATATGAAGAACATCAGTTCCTCCATCGCAGTAACTCTTACCAGCATAACACATAAATTTGCAACAGGGTGTTTCGAGGACTATGATCAGCCATTCGCAGTGACCTATCTCGGATTTCGCTCTTGGCGTTCTATCTTCCCATAGCATTCTTCAAGGACTGGTTACTGAAGTCCCAAGATCCCGCACCAGCGAAAATGGCGACAGTGCAGAGACAGTCGATGCAATCTCTCAGGTCCAGATTCTCAGGCAAAAGTAATGGCAAGCAGAGTAATATTGAAATGGAAAATCAAGAAAAGTTGACCGTGGGAGATTCTACAGGCAAAGAACTTCATTTACTTGAAAGAGGGAAAAGGCCTTTTGTTCTAGAAGAAAAAGATGATGTCATTGTGGAACAAGAGGAGAAGTTGAACGGCAGCAAATCCTCAAGTCGCCTGCATCCTTGCGCCTATTTGGTTTGCGTCTGAGGTAAGAGACCATTTTGTTTTTATCGATAACGTTCTTTTACTGGGAATTTACTTTTAAGTGACTGATCATTTATTTTCTGATACAAGCATGTGCTTTTTCTACAGCTTCTCAAGTTGGTATAAGTATCATTATGGGGCTTGCAAGAGAAGTACTGATTTACTATTATAAAATCATGTCTTTTCTCAATATAATTTTGCATAAAGTTGGCACTCATCTATTATCCTCTGCTAGAATCAGTTGATTACAATGTCTGTTCTTACTATGATCGTTTTTATGACCTGCATCATCTAAAGACCAAGAGAGCCTTAATTAGTAATTATGTTGAATACCAAGAGGAAATTGCGCTTTCTTAGATAAAGCCTAGTATTGAAGCGTGTTATTATTGTTTGCAGTATTTCATGAATGCTGCACTCCGCACGAACGAGCCGTTTGCCAGCACCACGATATTGTTCTCGACATCAGGACTTTTCACCCTTCTGATTGGTGCATTTCTAGGACAGGACTCCATAAGTGTAGTAAAAGTAATCTCGGTCCTTATCAGTATAGCCGGGTTGCCATGACTACACTAGGGAAGACTTCAAGTACCAATCAATCACAATCCAACACAGCTGCGTATGTAGTCTTTTGTTTTCCAGATTCATTTTGGACTTCACAATTTCGTTTTCTTTCTGCTCGTTTCCTATTTAGAGATCCAACATTCTCGTGAGATAGTTCTTTTGGAACTCAAATCAAGCTGATGTAATAACAAAATAAATGTGTAAATCCTTCCCTATTATTATCCGCCTATTTAGTTTGCTCTTGGGTTCCGCTCATTTTCCTCTTAATTCATACTTTATTAGGCGTATTGACTGAAATACTTGCCAGCAATTAATTAAGCCTCTTTGTTTTTGTGTTCAATCTGTTCCTTCAACAACAGAACCTACTCTCTTTCTAGGAAATCTTTTCGCAATTCTCTCGGCTGCAACTGATGGACTATTTGCTGGTACGGCATTCTTTTTGTCTTCAAATAAATTCTTTCTGCAAAATTTTCAACAGAGATGTAGCAGCTAACGATATTATAAAAATTTCAGTGCTTCTCAAGAAGTACGCTGGAGAAGAAGGAGAAAGGTGGACATGCAAAAAAAGTTATTCAGTTGGATCGGACTATTCTCGCTCTTGCACTTTGGTGGCTTGGTAAGAGCAATCCCCTAATTTCAACTCCCTCGTATATAAGTTTTTCGCATGATGGTGTGCTGATTTATTTAATGATTTTCAAAATTTTGACCAGAACCGGTGGCAATAAAACCAAGTACTTTTCTGTTCCTCAAACAATGGTGTCTTAACTAATTTTTAATGCTTGTTTTTTCAGTTTGGCCTCTCATTGCTTTAGACATAGAGCCCAAATTTGCCTTTCCTCAGTCGGCAGGCCGGGGAGTTGTTCTTGCCAACGGTTTCGCGGGAAGTTTCCTCTCCGATTACTTCTGGTTAGTTCAGAGGCTATACCTGATGAAACGACGACTTCCACCTTCTTGAATCTGATTAATAAGACTTGTAAATTACGAACAGGGCGCTCGGTGTTGTTTGGACCACTCCTCGTGGCGTCGCTAGGAGCCTCCCTCACGATACCCGTGGCCATGGTGGAAGACATGCTAATACACGGTCGGCGGTTTTCGCTGATTTACATTCTTGGCTCGGTCCAGGTACGTGACAGAAAATCACCGGCTCTACAAGTTCGAGCACTGTTTTCCTCGACTAATTTGATGGTGGCTTCTTACTTGCAGGTATTCCTGGGATTCATATTAGCTAACTTCTCAGATTGGTTCTCACCAAAATTGGCATTGCAATTTTTTCGTTCATTGAAATAATTTTGTAAATGTGTACATTGGAGATGATACACCGGATCCAGGATAGATACAGATAAATCCATTGCTCAGCTCTTTTTGCTGCAGCGAGTCATTTGACCCGTTCCACAATATATGGATCTTAACTTTTGAACTCGAAAGGCTGTTAACATCTACTCTAAAAGTAACAACAAGAGAAGTCGGGTTGTTTCGGGCTTAGCAGTAGCTGCAGGCATTTGTCTGATGATTGGGAATGAAGATTGTTGGATAACGATCAGTTGATGTCATGCAAATGCTTAAAACGCGCCTAGGCGATGAAGATTCTCAATCTTCAGGAGGAGGGGAAAAATTGCAATCATGGTTGATCTAACTTATCTATTTTGCTTGCAATGCCTCGACAAATCGGGGAATCAGATTTATAGACATCCACAGTCTCAAGCTGTGACATGTCGGAATAAGGTGAACAATGCAAAATAGCTGCTTCAAGAACAGAGCCACACTAAAAGGCAGTAACATCTCTATAAATCAGCTTTCCCGCAATGCTGCCCTCGAACTAAAATCCATTATTAAAGAACTCGACCGAGCACATTAGCTGGTAGCTACTGACTAATGACGATCTGCGATCCAATAGAAGAGACTACAACGAACATCTGTATCGTGAGATCAACTCAGTATAGCGCCATAGTGATATTATATCTCGATCACGCTGCAGTCATGAGGCGTTCAGGCCAGTTTTAGCGCACCTCGACAAGTCCCACCTCGCCAGCTTTTACTCTCCTCTCATCATCTTTCTTCCCTACAAGAGCAAAGTTTCCAACCCTTCACAAACACGGCTTGAAATGCCTTCATCATGGCCAATCAGCTGATCTTTCTTCATTGCCCATCCGCCGATCTTGGATTGTCCACAAGCTGAGGAAAGAAATCGAACTTCCTCTAATTCAAAGGACCAAGTCTGGAGGTTGAAAATGATCTGCGATTTCTAAAATCACGTCGGTCACCTACAGGGAATTCAGAGGCATTAAAAATGGGGTTGCTGAAGAATCTACGAAGCGAATCGGATATCCTCTGTAACCCTGTTTTGGGTATTGCGTGGTTCAAAAGTCACGTTCACGAGATGAGACCGACCGCCCTAACCCCATGTTCCATTCATATCCATACCTAGATGAGAAATATATATCTACACGAGGAATGCTAGTCAAAAATCAAATTCTACACCCGCTTATGTGGGCTCCCCATGATTAAGGAACACGTGGCCTTTGTAATCACATGTTTTACTGAACTTGCTAGCTTCCGTTCTCTAAATTTGAATCCTGGAATTGGGAAGCGTTTGAGATGGTTCTTACTTTTGTTTATTATTTAATTAAGTTTTATTATTTCGGGGTTCAATTGGGGAAGAAGGAACGAAGGTAGCCACGGCGTGTTCAATTAGCGATGGAACCGAACAATTCCTTGTCATAGGGCAACGCGATAGATTCATTTGAGCGGGGCTGAGAAGATTGCAGAGGAGGCATGAGTAAGAGTGATTAGGTTTTGTTTGGAAATTTGGAAAGACTTTGGAAAGGAACTGTGAAAATATTAGGAGATTTTTCACATTTATAAAAATAAAAACTATTGAAAATAAAAAATCTGTTCAATCTGGATGAATGGTTCTACGTCTAGAATTGACCGAAGTTCATTGGTTTCAATTGCATGAAATTAGGAACTAGATTGATGCCTCGAGGACCGGAGCAATGCTCGTAGAAATCACCTAATAATCGACCAGTTCAGGTTGATTCGGACTATTGCTTTTACTCACTCCTGATTGAGGTCATCAAAAGAGATGAAGAGCAAGAGGAAGGCAGCATTGCCACCGTCACCGAGGGCGGCAAGGGTAGCGCAGCAGCTGCTGCCTTCTCCCTCTCCGATCCGTGGCCACCAGAGTCTCTTTTTTCTTTTCTTTAAATTTGCAATTTCATTGTTCTTGCTCTTTCAAGCTCAAAATCCAATCGCTCAAAGCGAAGAGCCGAAGACCGGCAAGCAGGTTCCCGGTAGAGCAACCGCCGACAGCAGACTTCGTGACTGTGTTTCTAACATAAATATATTATACAGCCAGCTCGGCTTACAAGTGTGAACAAGGCTCCAAAGAACTTCACGAGCCGAAATACGACAAAAGAAATTCAGCCCTCCCTTTCTTCACTGTTGACATTCGAATTTTTGTTGACTTATTAGATATCAATTCATTTTACAAAATATAAAAAACATATAAAAAGATAAAAAGGAAAGAAAAAATAAAAAATAAAATGAAAAAATGATGAAAAAGATAAAATAAAAAAAATGTTGCAATGAACGAAAATGATAAAAAAAAAAAATAACAAGGTCTAATTACATTGGAATGAGTCGCAGATCCAAGCGTGTAGAGCTACTCTCGATTTGGGCTTTAATTGTTTGTAATTTTGCGAAGAAAAGCAGGAAAGATTACCATTGAGTATGGTTTCGCAAGGATCAAAATTAGCTTGCGGTGTTGTTTTTCAGCTATCCCTTATCGGGTGCGGCGTCCGATTGCTGGCTCTTTTTAAAATTTTGGGTGAACATTACAGTCAAGTATATAAAATCATTAGAAAACCTCTCTCCCTTCCTCCATCTTTCCTTCTTTTACGCCTCACTCAGCTACCTGTTGCCGCTTTTGTAGTCCGTCTATTGGAAGACCTTAGATACGAGAGTTTATTTTAAACAGTAAGTATTTCATAAGCTCCGTCTAACTTTATTTTATTTTTTGGTTGAAAGCTCCGTTCAGTTAGAATGACTAAAAATGTTGACATAACTTAGTTTTTCTAGGAGAAGTGGCGCCAAGTGAGTACCTTATAAAAAAGAAAAACCAAAATTCGATAACGAGGTTCGACCACCCTCTCGGATGTGTAGGTCCTTTATAAAAGTAGAACTAGACCTAGACTAACGTATAGAGTTGCATAATGAATGAAAACAAATTTATGTCCGCATGATAGGCATGTGTTATTTAAAAAAAAAAATTATTAATAAAAGGATAGAAAGAGGCAATCGGCATGCATGACTGCCTCCTCGAGGCATTACCCTAAAATCCCACACTCGCTACATATGTGATCATATTTTGACAAGATTGATGTTGAAAGGGCTAGTTCGCATACCTAGAGGGGGGTGAATAGATTTATATAAAAAATTTATTCGCAAAACTTAATAAAATAAATTGCCTTTTAAAATGATTGACTAGGGAAGTAAACTGCTTTGAATAATTCTATAAAACAATTATATAAAGCAATGAGATAAGGAGTTAATGAAAGAGAATTATAATACAAGATTTATAGTAATTCGGCTTAATCCAAGCCTACGTCACTCTCCCACACTAACAGCCCACCGGCTGAATTCCACTATGAATCAAAAGAGATTATACAGCTTGTGATCTTTGACTTCCTCAGTGTAGAGTCTCAGCTAGTCTCTTCACAAAGTTTCACTATGTGGTTCTCTCTTTTGTATACAAATTGAGCTCAATGAATTGAAAGAACAAGGAACTAAGAGATTCAGACTTTGAAATTCTTCTTTCACACACTACTTTGAGCAACTGAAGAGTTCACCTTAAATACTCTTTTATGCCTTCATAATCGTTGGCATTTTCTAAAAGAATTCTTCTAATCTACCCGTTGGACATAATCAATTAAGGTGATCTCCAATTGTTGAAAGATTAGTGATGAAAGCTTGTCAATCATGTTCGCCCATACAATTAGGATCTTTGGTTTCCATAAGTAGAACCTTCCAAGTTTGCTCGCCTTTCAAAAGATCTTCAAATTAGAGTACATACCAATAAGAATAATCAATCTTGCTGATGATGTATTCAGTCAAAAAGGTCTTCCAAAAACATACGAATCAAATCCTTGAAGATAATCCGTCATCTGGATAAGTCTTCTCTCTTCGTCTGGAAACTGTCAGTGAGGGCAGACTTCAAGTCTTGAGTCTAGCGGTCTTCAAACTTTGTTAGTAGAGTTTGGAGTTATTCAAACTAAACTGATGGAAACGTTTTGTCAACTTCAAAACAATAAAAGAGTTTTGTCCAACATATGTTATACTATTATTTGATCAACCACGCCCAAGCTAAGACTCTATAACCTCAAATAATGCGTCAAAAAAGAAATGGAAGAGATATATCTTGCAGTCAAGTTTTGGTTCACTTGTGAAGTATTCACCACACTTGATATTTTATTTTTATAGTTTAACTTGGAATGCTTCAAGAGGGAAAGTTGCTGAAAGTCAAATGTTCAGCTTGTAAAAAAGTCAACCATGAGACATTGGATTGAAAATCGAGTGACACAATTGGCTTAAAAAGAGTAAGAACCTATCAACTCGCATCGTATGCATGACCATGAACTGGGGAATGCAATAAGTGATATTGTGCTAAACTATTTTGCATAATAGGTCTGAATCAAATCTATTAAGTTTAAGCAAATAAAGCTAATATCTAAACATTGAGGATGAATTATCACTCTGTTTTATTACATGCACAAATGGGGTATCGTGGGCCTCACCCCTGTTGGAGAAATCTTTGTGAAGTGTTTTGAAGTTGACAAAACGTTTCCATCAGTCTAGTCTGAAGGTCAGCAGACTCTGTTGGTTAAAGTCTGAAGACTTCCTGGGACAGCCTGACGACTCAAGACTCAAAGTCTATCCTCATTGACAGTCTCTAATCCGTTGAAGAAAGGTTATCCAGAATTGGATGGTTTGTTCAGGATTTAACCTTATCATCTGGAGAAGATCTCGTGGTTGGAGAAGACATAAGAATCCTTTGATTGATCAAGATTGATTCAATGATTGAAGATTCGATGATTGTCTAAATATTATTGGAAGGTTCTACTTATGGAAACCGAGATCCCGATTGTATGGGCGAACAGATTGATGGGCTATCAACACGTTCCTTTAATAGCTCGAAGAATCTTCCTAATTGATTCCGTCCAACGGGTAGATTGGAGGAATTCCTTTGGTAAGTGCCAACGGGTATGATGGCATAAAGGAGTATATAAGGAAGACGTTCTTAGTTGTTCGAGGTGTGCGCGATAGAAGAATTCCAAAGTCAAGCTCCTATTTGTTTAGATAAATCTTTTGAGCGAATACTTGTATACAAAAGAGAGTCTATATTTGTGAGAGACCTTAAGGAGGTGTGGTAAAACATCTACACTTTGTGGAATCAAGGCAAAGCTGTGTCTGTAACTTCTCTTTTGATCATAGTGAAATCCAACCGGTGGGCTGTCGGTGCGGAAGAGTGGACGTAGGCTTGGAATAAGCCGAACCACTATAAATCCCGTGTTCAATTTTCTCTTCCTCACTCTCTCTATCTCAATCGTATTTCATTTTGTTAATTAAGAGAGAATTTACTTTCTATCATATGTTAAGAATCGCTTCCGTATATCGATAAATTGTTTAGGCACCTATTCACCCCCCCTCTAGGTACTCATACTAGCAATATCAAACCCCCACTTGCCACAGGAAGCAGGTCCAAGTGGGCCATGCTACGTTGTCCAAAAGCCACTGAAACTTCAATACTGACAGCATGTGATATGCAAATTCAGTATTAGTGCATCATCAAGAAACCCCATTTTCAATAAATGAATTCTGGACCCTTATAATTCTCCATCATCCTTAGAAACCATACGAGACATGAATTAAAACTCAAGTAGATAAATCAAATGTAAATTATATTTTTATTTGGTTGCGTAAGGGACCGAGTCGGTGTCGAACAAAGACTTTATAAGCCCCAAGCACATGATGTCTTGAGCTAGTTGGACTAATACCATTGGATTTGGGTAATAGATTGTTTACTTTGTCTCATCCTCATTCCGTAGCAGATCAAATTTGGGCTTGCGACACTCTTGGTGTTCGGTGCAATATCTGTTGGTTATCATAATCTTTTACCGTGAAGTGTAACCCGAGATTTTACACTACTTGAGAGAATCGTAATTGTAAGCATAATTTTATAATGACATAAACATCCATAAAAAGATAACGGAGTCTACAATACGAAAAGAGGTCACTTCTCATGTCACGTCCAAATATGTCAAATCATTATCCTTCTCGGCATATGTTTGGAATTCCCAAAAGGCTAAAACATTTGGTTGGATCGATAGTTTTAATGTAGAATATTATCTTAATATTGGATTAACTATACATGAACAAGCAAGTCTAATGAGATGGCCTCTCAATGGACACAACCGCTTGATTAATTTAAATTTATAAAATTTAAAATGTTTAATGAGACAACTCAAGCCCAACGGCCATTCTAAGTAGCTGTGGCACCCCGCGACGGCCCCCAAACCGTTAGGGTCGCCACTGTTCGCTTACCTTTCACTTGACCTAATAATATATCACTCTGATACCAAAAAGTTATAATAAGTCTATAAGTCCTAGGGTTTATATATATATATATATATATATATATATATATATATATTCCATAGGTCCCTGCGCAGAAATATGTCGGAAGCGTATCCAACAACTCCCTTCCCTATATTCAAAAAACGATGCACACCAACTAAACATTTATAGGTAAAAGCCGAACACTTTTATTTACTTAAACCAGATGGACATCATTCATCGGTACATCAAAATGACATAGTCTTCTATACTCGGCTATACTTCAAAAGATGACCGACATCTCCTCCAACAGTCATATACTTAAAAGTCTATCGATCAGTGTTGGCATCCAAAAGTTCCTTCCTTTGCTATCCTCCTCCTCACGGTCATATCCAACCACTTGATCCATCTACCGGTGGCAGTGGCAGCAGATGTATCTTATCTAGTCTGAAATGTTAGTCCCCAAACAGGGTGAGTACAAGCACTCAGTAGTAAAGATCCACCAAACTACACAATGCGTCAAACAGAACAATCAAGGTATCATGAATAAAACACATATCATTCATGCATTCGAGCATACCTCACCTTACAGCCATGCATATATCACCATACAACATGCATATACCACCATGCACTTGTATTCATATCATCAAGCAGCCATGCATATATCACCATACAACGTGCATATACCACCATGCACTTGTACTTATATCATCAAGCAACCATGCATATATCACCATGCAACGTGCATATACCACCATGCACTTCATGTTTGCATTCCCATGAGGTTCATCCCATGCCATATGCACACATCCATGCGCATGATTCAATTCTCAATTTGTATATTTCAATTAGATCACATCATTTTTCTTCCTAGGGACCAGTGTTTGCATCCCACAATTTATCGCTCGCATCCAACCTGGCATCGCGAGGAGCCTCCGGCACACACCTCCGGGCATCTCGTACCCCAACTAGCATCACGAGGTATCCCCCCGGCACACACCTCCAGGGCTTCCGGTACACACCTCCGGGCATCTCGAAACTCCCGAGGACATCTGGCACACACACTCCGGACATCCGGCACCCACACTCTGGGCATCCCAACACTCCCGGGGCATCGTCGGCTCACACCTCCGACGGTATCATCATTATCATAATTTATATTCACACATGCATCTCTATTTCAACATGGCATTTGATGCAACAATATCAAAGGTCTCAACCAGCTTTTGATGTCATATAACATGCCATATGTCACCACATATGTAGCATAACCAACCAGTCAAGACATTATATCACATGGAGCAATTTCATTTATTTTTGAAAATATAGCAAAATTTCGGATAAAAATAGATTGCACTCCTTTGGTCATAATTCTTGAAAAATTAGTAAACAGCCTTAATAAATTCTAAAAATTCGACATGTTATATACAAGATCTAGTGGAAAATATTCTGTGAAGAACACCATATCAAAAGAACATCATACAATTCGGTACAGTCCACACATCACAATCTTTATAATTTCGGAATATTGCCATACACAGTTTCATTCACAAATTCAGTAAAATCCCAAATCAACTCCAAAAAATTCTGAAATTTTTATATGTTATATAAAAAATCCAGAAGTAAATATTTTATGAAGAACTCGAAATCATATTTGTGATAGATTAAAACTATAATAACCATAACCGTCCATAACCCTCGACATCAAATTCCAGATCTAACCGTTTCAGATAAAATCGTTTCCACCAACCTAAACTCATCCATTTCCTCTAAAATTTTATTATATTTCTCCTTAACATGTCATCTTCAACTTTTATTCAGAACACAAGATCGAATTTCAACCGGAAAAGTTTATAAAATTCACAAAATCACACCAGGTCAGCATTACGATTTCCAGATCTAACTTCTTCAAAGAAAAATAGTTTTACCGGTCTATACTTGTTAATTTCCTCTCAAATTTTGATATGTTACTCTCCAAGAAGTCCTTTACAACTTTCATCAAGAAGTCGAAGTCAAATTCCGACTAGACCATCGCATGCAACTCACGAAATCATCAAAGGTCGGACTGTTTTTCCAGAAACAGAACACCAGGCTAGAACACAACTTTTGTAGCTTTGAGATTTCACACTTCATCCACATCCGAAATTCACCATTCATCACATACAAAAACAAAGCAAACAAGGGATAGATCAATGGACTCTACTTGCCTCTAATTCCTTAGCTTGACAGCAAGCAAAACCAAAAGCTTGGGCTTGGCTCAACGGCGATGAAGACGCGACGGCGGCAGCTCGCACTAGCACGGACGGAGGGCAGTCTTCTTTCCCTCTTGCTTTGCTGCCCTCTCTCGCAGATCGCTCCCTCGAACTCTCTCTCGCTTGGTGCCTATTTCACTCGGTTCCTCTCTCTCTCTCCCTCAATCACACGAGCACTTTTTTTTTCTTAAACCCAGCCCCTTGTTTCCTCTAATGTTAGTTAAGCTAATGACGATTTTGTATGTAGGGGTTTCGGTGGATGCATGCATGGAAGACAGGTGGAGGAGGCGTGTCTCCAGCTGGGTTTTCTTGGCCTTCGCTGGTTGCTCCTCACGAAGCAACGTGGCCTCCTCTGGCCTTGCTTCTCTGGTCACTGGTTTTGTTGAAAACCAGTCAACAAAAGGGGGGAGGGGGGTTTCGGTGGCTAATTAGGTGAGTGGCAACTAGATTATACGTGTCCAGAAATGGAGATCTCCTTTCTTGGATGCACGCCACTTTTCTCATCCATGCAAGGATTTGTCCAACGTAAAAGAGCTACGTGGCTCTTGGTCAACATCCACCCCCATAGTTGACCAGCTACATGAAATTTCCACGAACGTGAATGGAAAATGGATAACGTGAACACAGCCGGGGAAATGGGGTCTTCGAGCGGCACGGGCTGCTTGAACGTAAAATGGAGTCTCTCGGCTCCTTCGCCTAGGGTACGTACTTAATAAAAACAGCTAAAGTCCAAATAATAAGTAATCTTGTCGACACGAGAACGAGCCTCAATCTCACTAGTAATAGTACATAGGAACAAGGTTACAACTTGCTCACGGTCGAACCATTTCTAATCGTGACTCATCGGCCATATGGTGGTAACAAAATAATGTCCGTACATGATACCGATGACATAGTCCAACGATACCTCTATCGATCAGTCATGGCCATCACATAATCGAGGGTTGTCAAAATTTCTGGATGCCACAGTAGCCTTTTCGAAATAATGAGAAAGCAGTCTAGGCCAGTCGTAATCTCATAATCCATCATTTTGCGTCGAGCAATTAGGGAAAGATGCAAAACTTTACCTTTGGACATCATATAAATGAGATACTTCACTTATAACGTATATAAATATTAAATTACAGTAGTCTCTTCAAAATATGAAATAAGTGATCATTCATGTAAGAAAATTTAAGATAATAAAAATTTAAATAATTATACTATGAGAATGATGATAAGTCAATCCCATGGCATGTCCTATTTCAACAAACTTTCCTAGAATTCTTTCAAAAGCCCATGTTTGTTGTTAGTACATTTTATGATAACGTGTTATAACAAAATTGTGAAAACCATTATGGAGTCAATTAACTACTAGCTTATCCCACAAATATTTTAATTTCCAAAATTAATTGCAAATTTCCCTCTTCAAACAACCATTTAAATTTCTTTCCTAAATAGTTCTCATCTTAGATTTTTTATTCTATCTCTCAACTAATTAATTTAAATATATATTCATATGCATATGCTTGGATTTTATTTTTTTTAATAGGTATGACTTTGTCTGGCCATGGCTATTAATAAATTTATCAGTTGATTTTATCAGTTTTTTCTTAAATTACATGTGAAATGGAAACTTAAGGAGAAGAAGAAAGAGTAACTTGGCTAAGAGGAAAAATTACATTGTCCCCAAAAATAATTGTCTAGTCCAACTTTAAAAGGTAAAGTGTAATGTCATAAAATCTCTTAAAAAAATTTCAAATGCTTATACACGCGAAAATAATTTTAGCATTAGCATTAATCGTATGCAAGTAAAATATGTAAAGTGTATAGCATTTCATTTTAAAATAATATATAAAAAAGGATACAAGAAAGATAGAATATATCAGAAAAACATATAGCCTTGACCACTTCAAATCAAACCCACTTAGATTGGGACAAATAGGGGTGTGGATCACAATGAACACTACTAAAAAATAAACAAGGATTTAGAGGGTGAATCAAGTAAGGTGTGACGTGTCACCCTTGATTGCATGCTAAGTGTTATCGAGACAGGATTTAGTGGGGCCCAAGTCAATCGACTTATAAGCTCCAGCTCAAAATGATACATCTGAATGTGGTGCAGATTTTTTTTGGGTCAATAAATCCAAGTCCACCAAAAGACCAACGATGTGGAATGGAGAGGGCATTTTGCTGACTTTGATTGATAATTTAGACGTACGATGATGATATTGGGCTGAACTAAGCTCGTTATGCTCGAATTGCAAGTTGGTCTCAGAGAGAATGGAGTGGACACCGTGCGATGCTGAGTTCTTGCTAAAACCATCCTTTTAAAAGATATTTGAATACACGACATTGAGAGGAATACACCGTGCATAGCAATTGACAACAAGAAAAAAAAATGCAAACAATGTATACATATATACATATGTAAAAAGAACGTTATTTGAAGATCTTCTGATATACTTTTGGAAGGTTATTGCAGAGTAGAAAATATTCGAATTTGGAATTTGAAATATATGAGAGATGGCATAAATCGTATATATGAAATTTGAAATTGGTGCTCACGCCTGATTTTTCGGCGAGGTAAATTGCCGATGATATTTAAGTGATTGATTTTTGAAATTTGTAATAGTCAAGTGAACGGAAAAAAAAATGTTTTGGCATTCAAGTGAGCGTTGTATGAAAATTATGACACCTGTGATGTTCTCACTTTAATAATATTAAAAAGATGTAACTTTCAGATTATCATGTAATGCAATAACCATTTGAATCAATTTCCTAAAGCAAATTTATTTTGAAAAGTTTTTCCTTCCCTTTCATATATAAAACTTTTGCCTTCTCTCTTTTTAACACGAGTATGCTGTTTCACTAGTCATTCAAATGGAGAGATTTTCTTCTTAAAAATGAAAATCCTTCCACACTAAACGCAGATGTCCAAGGCGCCGACCGCTGCTGACTTCATATCCGAGCCCGACAATGGCCGTGAAGGCGACGGGCCTAGAGGAAAATGCAATCGGGAGAGGAGCGATTGTGGCCCGAAGTTCTACTTGGCCTTTTGATTTTCTTGGCAAAAAAACATATTTACTTTCGATTTTGAAAATATTGAATTTATCTATCTTTTTAATACTAAAAAGCAACATGTTGGCCAGCGTGTCGCCGTATCGATACAATTAGTCCCAACAAATGTCATGTGCGGTCCGTTTGTTATAATGGTGATCGTTTTTATTTCTCAAGCGAAAATTCATGCCTTTTTTGAAACATTTAAATAAAAGACTTTTATGTCCTTTTTGGACCTATAGTGACTTTTTTTTTTTGGGGGTCAACTATAGTGGCCAATAGTGGCCCTAGGATTGGAGTGAATGGCTGTAATTAGAAGAAGATGATCTAACGGTTCTCATGTCTTGAGGATTAGATCCTCACGACTGATGTATCTGTTTCGGGACCATTGGCACCTAAAGATTTATCGGGTGGATCCCAAGGGGGTTGGGCCGGGTCAAGCCTTCCACAATTGAATGCTCTATGTCACTTCATAGATATGTTGGACTTGATAAACATTATATAATGGGATAAGAGTATTGAAAGTTCTAAAACTTAAAAGTGCATTGATTTCTAAAAATTTCAAAAAGTATAATTAAATCCTAAAATTTGTCATAAAATTTTCAAAAGTTACAATCAAATTCTAAAATTTGTCAAATCAATTCAATTAAGTCATTTCGTTGATTGTACTTTTGTAAAAATATATAACTTGATTGCATTTTCTTGATAAATTTTGGGACTTGATTGTATTTTATGAAATTTTTAGGACTTGATTATATTTTCATGATAAATTTGAGAACTTCATCATACTTTTGAAAGTTTTATAACTCAATTGTACTTTTATGATAAGTTTTAAGACTTTTAATATACTTATCCCTTAAATAATTTATTGATTTTTCCCTCTTTTCCCTCTCTTGCTTAGTTAAATTTTTTTTTTAAATCTTGCTTGGTAATTTAGGGTCTCTCTAGATTGACTTCCCTCTTTTAATATTAAACACTTGAAATTTTCATAAAAAGTAAACATTGACATTAAAATTTATATAATTTTTTATGATTTCTTTTTAAAAATTTAAATAATATTTTAAATTTCGATGGGAAAGTGTCAAGAAGCTAAATAGTAACGTCCTTAGTGTTCTTCCACATCTCCTTCTTTTCAATTCATGTATTGACCTTAATGAACTAATCCTTCATATTCATCCGGAGACTTAAAAACAAGAGTTTTTCGGAGTGGAAAGGAGGAGTCTAGAAATCCTCATCATCAACTGCTGATGTCAATTGAGCTGAGTTAGGCTTTATTTGGTCTACTGCTCGAACTCGAATGAGCTTGAATTCTCAAACTAGCTTTACAGCATGACATGCATGATTGGATAGAGCATAACTCGATTCGGCTTGATTATCCAATATTAAGGGCTTGGGTTCTTGATAAATCTAGTTTCCAAATCACCGACAGATGTTGCAAATATAAGGTGCCAACATATCTAGTACTGCCTAAGTGTGTGTGTGTGAAATGATATCATGTTAGAACACTTGCTGAACATATCGTTAAGGAATGAGCTGATGTCGAATGTACTGACATACATATTGTCAAAAAGCGAGTGGATCCAGCTCGATAACAAGGTCGCTCTCGTCGAGCAGGAGGTTCTTGTTCTCGAAGTACGGCTGAAGCAGGAGCTTGGTTCTTCCTCTATGAAAGGCTGTTTAATCTGGCCTCAGCAAGAGAAGAAAGGAAACAAGTTGGCCTTGTTCTTCCCTGTGTTTTGCTCGGTTCCGACGTCTGGGAAACCAATAGAGGACAGTGCCGGGAAGTTTGACAAGTTCATAGGTGAGCCTGATTCGAAGGAATCTGACTCGCTGATAGACGGAATGTGTATCATACAGTTTGAGATTTTTTTGCCTTCCGTTTTGTATAAGAGCTCAAATCAAATGTAAGTACAGCTTTTGTCCTAAGGAGTGAAAGCTAGATACATCTTACATACTTGCTACTGCTAAATTGAGTTCTCTAGTGGGAGGGTGAAAGTAGTACGATCACAGAAAAATGCTTGCTGTCAAGTCCTAATCTGATCCTCCAGTGTTTTGTCATGAAGAACATAAGTATTCCTATCTCGAATGGTAGCCGCATGAAAAGAGGTAATGTTGCATTTGCATTGTGATTGCGTAGTTACCCTTTCGATGCCCCTTCGAAATCATCATTACTTGAAAATTCATTCGCTGTTTTCTTATGCAATCTCATGGCTGTAAAGCTGCTTCGGCATCGTATTCTCAGATTAGACCTGAGGAGGGGGGGATAAGAATTGAATCCTGGGAATTAGTCATTCTGTGGGAAAATTAGCAAGCCTCAGTCTCTTTCCTTCTTGTTCTGAGCATGTTCTTCTGTTTTCTCCCTGTTGGCATTTGCTCATCATTTCCTTGAATTGAGTCTTTCTTTTACCTGCGCAGTAAAGCTAAGCTATAGTTTTTCAGCTCATTCACTCTTTGTGCTTGTATTTTCTGATCATAGCATTATATATTGAATTCCTTGAGCATGCACTCTCTTAGTTCTTGATGAACATAACATTATACACATTCATACTAATGATAAAGTAAAGATAAAATAAGGATTACTGTTTGGTCCACTGCTCATGTAAAATTATCTTTTACACACTTGGCGTTGGATAAGTGACATATGTAACTAGGGTTCATTTGTATCTAAATCCTTTCCAATGGTGATCTAATCACGAATACGTTAATCCAATCTTGGATTAATTTGATGTATTATGCAGTACTCCGGTATTAACAATTTAATCTAATATTGATTCGTATAAACCTATTATTATACAAGTCAATGTTATATATAAATTAAAGTCTTATTTCTAGATGCATCACTTAGATATGAAAATTAAAAAAGAAGAAGAAGAAGTTGGAATGCCCATCTCTTTGGACAAAACACGATGTAAGAGATTACAAGCCCAAATAAGTAAAACTGCAAAAAAATTAAATGAATAAATAAAAAGAAATTGATAATTTTTTTTTTTTTTTGGTCGAAAAGAACTGACATTTACTAGATTAACTCGGAGTCTTACATAATACCGATGGAGAAAGATCGGTGCATAAAATATTCCAGAGAGGAAAAGGAGGAGAAAACAGCCAATTAGTTGGTAGAGTGTTGAGACGATGATTCCAGGCGATCCAATCCACTGCGGCATTTGCTTGGCGTGGGCAATGGATAACCGTAACATTTTTATTTTGGGCTAGCCCATTCCTGCATCGCTGGACGACTTCTTTTAGGTTCCATGGAGGTTCGGCCTGGCCCATCACCATTTCAACAATCGCGGAACAGTCGCTTTCGATGAAGCACATATCAGTTTGACTTCCAGAGTTCTCCACGTGCGGCGTTTGTAGTTCGTGTGTGTGCGATATCCCGTGTAAAATCGCCTCTGCTTCAGCTTCACTTGCCGAAGAAACCCTAGCGGTGGCCGCGAAGCCGTTGAGGGTTCTTCCTTCGGAATCGCGCATCACGCCCGCGACCGAACAGAGGAATTCGCCTTCTCGCCAAGCCGCATCCACGTTTAGTTTCAGATGCGTCCCTACAAGAGACTTCCAGTGAGCAGGTTTGTCTCGGTTGGGTTTCCTTTCGCTTCGATTTGGTTTTCTTCTCTGAAAGAAAGTTGCTGGTCCTGTCTTTGTGATCAACGGATCTTAAGTTTGGGTGCTTTCTGTCGAAAAATCCAGCTATTTCTCATCTTCCAGACGTTCCACAAGACCATACCAGTAAGCTCTGGATCAGGTAAGTCTTGATCTTTTCGGAAGGCGTTAACCAGCCACTGATCTGTTCGGTTAATGTTGTGTGTTGGTCTTATTGTTATAAAAACCGGGTCTTCCCAGATTTTCTTGGTCCATTTGCATAAAAACAGAAGATGCTCTATGGTTTATGGACTTGTACTGCAGAGCGGACATAGGGGATCGCTGACTATTTTCCTTGTGTATAGGTTTTCTCTCGTTGGGAGGGCGTTTTGACATATGCTCCAGAGGAAAGATCGGACTTTTGGTGGCACATCAAGGCTCAGATTTGAGTCCATAAGGTGCGTGGTGGTTGATATGAACACGAGGGACGATTGTGATCTGTTTCACTTGTATTTATGATTGCTCTGTTGTATCCACTCTTGATGGAGTATTGCCCTGTTCTGTTACCCGTCCATATGAGTGTGTCTGGCTGTGGTTGTTGGCTTAGGGGAACTGCTAGAATTTCTTTGGCAACATTTTCTTCGTACAGTTGATGGATGAGTTGTTGTTTCCATTCTCTGGATTCTGCATTGATCAATTCCGATACTAAAATAGGTTCCGTTTGATTTACTTCCCCGCCAATTACTCCTTGTGAGAGCCATCTGTCTTCTCTGATTCGAATAGATTTGCCATCTCCTACTGACCATTTAGTGTTGTTTTTGATGGTGTCTCTGCCGAGGATTAGACTATGCCAACCCCATGATGGTCGGTGTCCCTTTGAAGCTGTCCAGACATCACCGTGAGGGAAATAAATCCCTTTCAACACTTTGCTCCATAGAGCTGATGGGGAGGTAGCAAGTCACCATACTTGCTTGCCTAACATGGCCCTATTAAAGGTGAGCAGATCTTTAAACCCGAGGCCGCCTACATCTTTTCGAGTTTTCAAGACTTCCCATCTTTTCCAATGCATCCCTCTTTTAGCATCTCCATTCTACCACCAAAATGACGCAATGCGTTGTTCTATGGCTTTACAGATGGACACAGGCAGCTTGAAGATAGACATTGCATAGGTAGGTATGGATTGCACAACACTCTTGATTAGCACTTCCTTTTCTGCTTTTGTCAATAATTTTTCCTTCCAACCTGCTAACTTTGCATTTACTCTGGCCAGGATCCACGCAAACAGCTCTTTCTTGGAGTGACCCCACTCGCAGGTATACCCAGTACTTCCCATTTTACGTAGAATAGGTACTCTCAGTTGTGTTGCCAAGTTGTGTTTCAATGCTTCTGGACAATTGCCACTGAAAGAAACCCCTGATTTATTTAGATTAATTGCCTGTCCTGTAGCGTAGCAATATTGACTGAGTATTTGGGCAAGATTCTGACACTTTGTCAAGTTTCCATCCAGAAAGAATATCGCATCATCGGCAAACATTAGATGTGATAATTTGGGACAATTTCTGGTTAATTGTATGCCTTTTGAGTGTTCCATCTGCTAATGCTTTTTTCATCATCCAGTTAACACATTGTATATCAAAATGAATATATAAGGTGAGAGTGGGTCACCTTGTCTGAGGCCTCGCGAAGGATGGAAAAAAGAGGTAGGTTCTCCATTGATTTCCACGCTATAAGTGACTGTGGATATACATTGCATGATTAAGGAGACCCACTTGGCATGAAACCCCATTTGCAGCATGACATCCCTCACGAAATCCCATTCTATTCTATCGTATGCTTTCTGCATATCAAGCTTCAGAATAGCCTGATGTTTTTTCCTGTTTTTTGTTGTTCGCAGGTGATGCAGAACTTCCTGGACGATGAAGATGTTGTCCTGAATTTGCCTTCCTGAAACGAAAGCTCCCTGCTCTGGTTCAATGATAAGTGGCAGCCACTTTTTAAGTCTGTTTGCCAATATTTTATAGATGACTTTATAACTGAAGTTGCACAGGCTAATGGGTCTAAATTGGCTGATATTTTCAAGGCTTTTAACTTTTGGGATCAGCACAATATGGGTCTGATTTAGCCGATTGTTGAGAACACCCTTCTGAAAGAACTCCTGTACTAGCTGAGCCAAATCACCTTTGATGCTTTCCCAGGATTGTTGGTAGAAGGTACCATTGAAACCATCAGGGCCAGGAGCCTTGAGAGCTCCCAGTTGAAAAACAGCTGCATGGATTTCTTCCAATGAAGGTACTGCCACCAGTTCATCATTAATATTCTCTGTTATCAGGGAGGGGCATTGATGTAGGATAGGTTGGTAGTATCGGGACCCTTCAGTCCTGTATAGGTTCTCATAGTAAGATTGAATATGTTGCTGTAACATCTGGGGTTCTCTACACCAACTTTTATCCTCTAATTGCAGCATTGTGATTCGATTTTGTTGCCTCCTGTTGACTGTTGTAGCATGGAAAAACCGAGTGTTCTGGTCTCCCCAATGCAACCATTTGATGCGTGACCTCATTCCCCATAACTGTTCTTCCTACATTCTTAATGTATCGATTTGATTGATGATCTGCTGCACTTTCTGCTTTGTCGTGTGCTGTTCTGTTTGATTCGTTAGTGCTGTGAGGGTTTGGTTAAGCTGTTTGATTTGTGTGTAAGCATTTGCGAACTTCTCTCTGCTCCATTTGATTAATTGTTGTGATGTCCTCACTAGTTTCTCTGCAAAAGGGGAGGTTGGAGTTGTTTTTTCTGCCCATACTTGCCGGATGAGTTCGTGATACTCTACATGTTCTGTCCAGAAAGCTTCCAATTTGAACTGTTTCTTCCTTATCTTTACTCCAGGGTGCAATCGAAGGATTAGGGGGCTATGGTCTGAACCGATTGCTGGAAGGGCTTGTACTTCTGCTGCATGAAATGTAACTCTCCACTCGAGGGAACAGAGCACTCGATCGAGTCGTTTCTTTACTAATTCAATCCCTTCTCTTTTATTTGTCCATGTGTATGCGCATCCATGACTGTCTACATCCATCAGAGATAGATCATTAATCATGTTTATGAAAGCTGTGATTCGTCTATTATCTGCTTCTTTTTTCCCAACTTTCTCCCAAACATACAGTATCTCATTGAAATCTCCCATGCAGATCCATGGTTGAGAAGGTGGAGGTTTCAGGGTTCCCAACACTTGCCATAAAGCCAGACGCTCTCAAAATGCAGAGATGCGTGGACGAAGGTAATCTGCATACCTTGTTTACTATCGGTCAATGCACTGCACATCTATAAATTGCTTTGAGCTTGCTTGCACCTTCAAGTCGATTTCCTCTTGCCACATGATTGCCAATCCCCCCGCTATGCCTGTTGGATCCACCAAATAAAGTTTATGGAATTTGAGTTTTCTACGAATCCTTTCTACCATCATTGCTTTATTTTTCGTCTCAATGATAAAGAGTAAGTTAGGCCTTTCATGAGCTGTTAAAGCTCTTAATTCCTGAATCATTAGAATTTTCCAAAACTTTCAGGCCCAGCACGTGCGTGGGCACGGGACCTGCTCCGGCATGGACCCAACGTGGCCGGACTTTGATTTGGACCAGATCCGAGGTAGCGGCTGATGCCGACTTCAGACCCTTGCTCGGTGACAGCCATGAAGGCGGCGGGGGTGGAGGAGATGCAATCGAGGAGGGGTAATCGTGGCTTGAAGGTCTAGTTTGCCATTTTATTTTCTCGATGAAAAACATATTTTCTTTTGAATTTGCAAATATCGAATCTATTTATATCTTTAGTAATAAAAAGCAGCATGCCGGCCGGCATTGTCATAATGATACAATTAGCCACCATACCTGTTACGTGTAGTCTGTTTGATGTGAAAGATTATGGTGATTGTTTTTATTCCTACGATCGAAAATTTATGTCTTTTTCCGAGACATTTAAGAAAAAATTCATTTTTGTCCTTTTTTCGGGCCTATAGTGACTTTTTTTTTTTTTTTTTTGGATCAGAACTATAGTGGCCTATAGTGGCCCGTTGAAATGGGGAAGATGTTCGACCGGGAAAAGGGGGGATGTGGGATTGGAGTGAATGGCTGTGATTAGAAGAAGATGATCTAACGGCTCTCATTTCTTGAGGATTAGATCCTCCGGATGCATGCGTATGTTTCAGGATCATTGCCACCTGAAGATTTATCGGGTGGACCCGAAGAGGGGTGGGCCGGGTCAAGCCTTCCACAATTGGATGGTCAATGTTATTTCATGTATGTTAGACTCGATAATGTTAAAAGTTAGATAATTGGATAAGTATATTGGAAATTTTAAAATTTATTACGAAAGTACACTTGAGTCTTAAAATTTTTAAAAAGTGCAATTAAATTTTAAAATTTGTTGCGGAAGTGCAATCAAGTCCGAAAATTTTCAAAAGAGCAATTAAATCCTAAAACTTATCAAATTAATTCAATTAAGTTCTTTTGTTGATTGCGTTTTTTTTTTTTAAGTTTTAAAATTCTATTATATTTCCGTGATAAGTGTTAGGACTTAATTGCACTTTATAAAAGTTCTAAGACTTGATTGTATTTTAACAAGTTTTAGAACTTCATTACATTTATCTTTTAAATAATTTATCGATTTCCTCCTCTTTCCCCTCTCTTGCTCAAGTTAAATTTTTTTTTTTTTTTATCTTTCTCGATAATTTAGGGTCTCTGTAGGTTGACTTTTCTCTTTTAATATTAAACACTCAAAAATGTTTTCTTTTATCCAAGAATTCACCTCAGTTTTTTACATTGTTGCAAAATACTGGATTTTTATGAATACCATTTCTCTTGAAAATGTAAACATTCACATGTAAATTTTTATATAAATTTTTATGATTTTCTTTCTAAAAATTTAAATCATATTTTAAATTTCAATGGAAAAATATCAAGAAGCTGAATAGAAACGTACCTAGCATTCTTCAACATCTCCTTCTTTTTAATGCACGTATTGACCTTAATGAACTAATCCTTCATTTTCATCTAGAAACTTGAAAACAAGGGTTATTTGGAGCGGAAAGGTGAATCCTAGAAATCCTTATCATCAATTGTTGGTGTCCATCGAGCAAAGTTAGGCTTTACTCAATCTATTGCTTGAACTCAAATGAGCTTGAATTCTCAAGCTAGCTTTATTGCGTGACAGGCTCGATTGGATAGAGCTTAATTCGATTCAGCTTGGTTATCCAACAATAAGGGCTCGGGTTCTCGTTAAATCTAGTTTCCAAATCACAACAAACGTTATAGATATAGGATGATAGCATATCTAGCACTGTGTAAGTGTGCGTATGAAATGATGTCATGTTAGAACACTTGCTAAACATATCCTCAAGGAATGAGCTAATGTCGAATGGACTGACATACATATTGTCAAAAAGCTAGCCTGCAAGGATTAGACTTATGGGGTTCTTGTATTAAGCGAAGTGTAAAGAAGACCGAGTGACATGGGTTTGATGTTCGCGTCGTGCGAACTTGATAAGATTTGAATTTATCACATTTCGAGTGTTTGGCGATTAAATCTCAAGTAGCTCGGTTTGTTTACACCTAATGCAGTTGGTCAAACTTGAGGTCTCACATCAATTTTCTTCAAATGTCAGGGGCTTAGAATGCAACTCAGGCATTGCCACCTTGAATTAATCCTTTGGGAGTAAAGCCAATGATTGCACAGAGCATCTCCAACCACTCTTATATTTGTCTCTTCTCTCTACTCTTTGGGTCTTGTAACTTCTCTTCTTGTTTTCATCAGTTCATCTCGTCCACAACATTGGATTTCTTTAGTCGATGATTGCAAAAAGCATTTGTATGTCTCTTCTGGTTTGTCTTTTTCACCATCCAATTTTTCTACATGTCTTATGTATTGTAATGGATGTCCTTGTGTTACCGTATGTCGCAACCTAAATTTTGAGTACATCACCTAAGAATTAGGCTAATGGACTACTAAGTAAAGCTAACTTGAATGATGCAAGATTTGAATTATTATTATTATTATTATTATTATTATTATTATTCCAAAACAAGCGATAACCAGATAAACATTATATCTAAACCACTCAAGATATTCATCAACTAAATAATTAAAACAATTGAAAAAATAATCCATCATCTCACCGATTAAATTTAACGATTATTTTAATTCTAAACATCACCTATGAGAAAGTTCAAAATAATTAAAAATTTGAACCAAAATTTTACGAATAAAATTAATAATTATAATGATCCAATAAGTTAAAATACTATCAAAATGCCTAAAAAAAATCAATATGATTAAAAAAAATGATCTGATGTGTTACAAATCAAATTAATAATTATAGAGATTTTTGGGGCAACATAACTCTATGGATAATGCCTCAAATATATAAGTAATTAACATTGACACCCGATATTCCAACTTAAGTAATAATAATGAAACTTGATTTTTTTAACAGAAAATATAAAATAAAAAGAAAAACTACGCAGTGCAGGAAGGAAAAACGCGACGACGGGGATGGGCGCGGCGACGCGGGGATCGGATGGCCAGATCAACAGTGGGCAGACCAGCAGGCGTCGGGCGAAGGCAGACCGGCAGGTGGCGACGGCGACGGTGCGGGCTGCGGCAGAACGGAGGTGCGGCGTCGGCTGGTCGTCGAGGACAGAGGCGGAGGCTGGTTGTGGGCGTTGGGCAGAGGCGCAGGCAGCGGCGGCGTTTGAGCGACGCTGCAACGGCTCGGGCAGAGCAGAGGCAGGGGCGTCGGGAGGGCAGAACGGCGACCTGCAAGGGGAACAGAGAACAGAAGCAGCGGCGGAGGAGTCGGGCGCGGGCTGCTGGGTGGCTGCTCGCGCTGCGACCAGCGGCGACGAACGGCAAAGGGGGCGTCGACGGCTGACGTCCAGACAAGAGCAGCGTTCGGACAGCAGGCGGAGAGGGCGTCGGGCGCTGGTGCAAGCGCGGGTGAGGCGCGGGAGCGGGGCTCAGGCGGAGGGAGACACGCGGTCGTCGACGCTCGGGGTTGCAGCGGTGGTGGTGCGGCCAGAGGAAGGCGGAGCGAGCGACGGAGCGGCGGCGAGCGCGGCGACGGCGGTTGCGACGAGCGAGCGGCATGAGACGTCGGTGATGCGCGGCGGTGGCTGGCGACCGGACTCGGGCGGCGCAGACGGGCGGGATGAGGTACAGCAGCAGCGGCGTCGTGGCTGAACGTAGAAGAGAATGAACAGTGCTGCTTTTCTTTTCTATTTTTTTTTTCCTCTGCTGGCCTGCTGCACACGTCCCTTCCCTCTGTGTCTCTTTTCTGCAGTCCCTGTTCAGCAGAAAGCCCAAGCTTCTTGCTGACTTTTCCCTCTACCCAAAGAACGAATTTTTTTTTGTTTTTTGTTTTTTAATTTTGACCCATAAACCGAGAAGAAGCCCCCTTTTTCTTCACGAATTCTTTCTTTCCTGCACGGATTTTCTCTCAATTTTTTTCGTCTCCCGCAGGTCACGAAAATTGTGGCTCTCTTTTACGGTGATTCCATACGGCGCTTTTCATGTTAATTTTCGAATTTAAGGCTACAAATTGGAGCGTAATTCCGCGATCAACTAAATTTTGTTCCGATTCCTTTTATTTTATCAAAATTATTGCTCTTTATTTACATGATTCCCTAAATCTTGATCCTCGACCAGAAATTATTTCCGCATTTATCAAGATTTGAAATTTCCAACTTCCATACATAATTAATCAAATTGATTTCTTTTTATTTTTTTATTTTTATATATGCAATTTTTCTTTTTATTTTTTTAGGGTTGCCAAAATTAGGTGTCACCACCGTCGTTCTCTTCCGCTCGCCTCCAAGCACAGACGACATTGTATACATTATCAACTCCTCGCCAGTCTGATTATCTCGCTTGAATTATGACGGTCTTCAGGTTCACTTATGGTGTAACAATAGGCTTGGTTTTGACTGTTTTAGCTGTTGGAGCAGCTCCTGATGAATCCTCATTACTCACGTTCCAGGCTTTGATGGCTCTTTACCCTCTAGTCATTACGCAGGGTACAAAATCCTCCATTGTCCTTACTGTCATTTCGATCTCAGCCTCGTTTAATTTTCTAAGAGAATTCCGAGTTCGTTATTTGCAGGTACGTCGCTATACCGGGAAACCCTGGAAAGAAGAATTTGTTCTACTATTTCATTGCGTCTGAAAGGAATCCTAGCAAGGACCCTGTAGTACTGTGGCTTAACGGAGGACCCGGTTGCTCCAGCTTCTATGGTTTTGTTTTCGAACATGGTATTCGAATTAAGCACAAACCATATGATGATGTTTTCGCAGTCACATGTTGCAAGGTCCCATTTTCATGGCCGTACCTACATGCAGGACCATTTAATTTTCAAGCAGGAAAGTCAAACGGAAGCTTGCCCATACTTCAGCTCAATCCCTTCAGCTGGTCTAAGGTCTGTAAAATCGTTTCTGTTTTGTGAACTTCTCCATTCACTTACTGGATTTCATGTTGTCGTAGAATAATTTGTAACTCATTGTTTCCTGAGGTCTACAAGGAAGTGCTCTTGCTCAATTTTCAGGTCTCCAACATTATCTATTTGGAGTCACCATGTGGAGTGGGTTTTTCATACTCTAACAATCCACGCAATTATGCGACAGGAGACCTTCAAACCGCCTCTGACACTCATGCCTTTCTTCTCAAGGTAACAACGCACCTGCACTAATCTGAATGTGTTAGGTTTAAGTCGGCCGGTCAATTTTCAGGAAAGGAATAAGTAGGATAGCAGTAGAGCAGCTGCTAATAAGCCATTGTATTGAAGCACTCCTCTTAATCTCAATATGTAAAGCCGCTGAATCATTTGTTTTTGGATTCAGTGGTTCGAGCTCTATCCAGAGTACCTTTCAAATCCATTCTACATATCAGGAGAGTCATATGCTGGAGTTTATGTGCCAACTCTTGCCTCCAATGTAGTAAAAGGTACGGTGTACTCAACAAAATTCCAGGTTCATCTGTCTAGTTTTGTCAGTAATTGCAATTGAATTTCTCTTTCAGGAATTAAGAAAGGTGAAAAGCCTCTGATCAATTTCAAGGTATCCATCTCCTCTTTCCATCCTCTGCTGAATGACTTGGGCAACACCCAATTCCATGAGGATGGCTTTGACTGACTGAACTTTTTAAATATGAACAAATATACCTTACTGCAGGGTTACCTCATTGGAAATGGGATTGCAGATGACGAATACGATGGCAATGGTCATGTGCCTTTCTTCTTCGGTATGGCGCTGATCTCAAGCGACATCTTTGAGGTCAGTTAAACAGGAAGCTAGCACTAATGAGTGGATTTGTGCTCTCAAGAAGTCCCATGAGTATGTTTAGCAGAAGCTTTACAATTGATTCTGCAGGATTGTCAGGCTACATGTAAAGGGAAATTTTATGACCCCCCAAATGACCGATGCCGACAGAATCTTCTCAAGGCTTACGCGGTGCGACGGTGTCCCTTTCACATTAATTTGGGACATATCTATGAGCTTTAATAGCAATAGAACCGATACTATCCTCAAATAGATTTGCAAGTGGGATACGGCCTATAAATTGACATTTTTTCCCTCTACTTTCTAGGCTGTGAAAGATTTGAATAGCTACGACATTCTTGAGCCATGCTACCGCTACCCAGGCAACAAGGTCACGAGTCTGCCTCTTGGCCACCATTATTTGGGGGTGACTGAGAAGCCTCTCTACATAAGAGAGAATGTTAAGTTACGATTCACCTCTTTGGCTATTAGGAAAGGACAACATGATTACATCGAGTCCCCAGTCGGCAAACGCGTTTCACATCCCATGCTTTGTGAGTAATTCGAGCTTTTAGTATGCACGATTAATTTTCTATTGCTTTTCCAATCTCATCTGGAGGTTGAAAATCAAATTCCAGGGCATTGTAAATGTAAGCATGGCGACATTTTAGTGCTTTCTGAGAAAACTAGAACCTTCAATCGCTGTTGCCGTGCTTGATTCGTTACGTTTAAGATAAAAGATGGAGATTTGCATTAAACATTTGTTAACAAAAGACCGATATATCTGTTACTATAATGTGAGTCCAAATTTACATTGGGCGAGACCCAAAAACAGTGCTCGTTCTCTCCTCAAGATAAGTCAAGCATCGGTATCCCATTACGTATCATAATGTTCTCAGTTGTGAGTTTGCAGAATGATGATTTCGCAACCGCATGGTTAAACAACGAAGCAGTTCGGGAAGCAATCCACGCAGCACCGGTAAAGTGTTAAATTTGTTGCTTTTCTTTGCTACAGAAATGTCGAGCTTCCAGTTATTTGATCGGGCATTTGCTTATCTTACATGTAATAGGCGAGTGTGGCAGGTCCTTGGGAGATATGTCCCACTAGAGTGCGGAGAAACTATACCATCGATACAGGAAGTATGATCCCGTATCACAAAAGTTTGATTTCTGAGGGATACAGGGTACTGATATACAGGTGAGATATGTGATGTTCATGCCCTCTGCATTACTGAGATGTCTCTTCTTGCCATGGCACTCCTAATAGGATTGATGTAACTTGAACTTGTCGAATTAATCTATTTGATCCTAAAAGTTGTTGCCACTTTTTCTTTTGATTGTCGTTAATTGACAGTTCTTTTATCTGCTCTCAGTGGAGATCATGATTCAGTCGTACCTTACACTGGTACTCAAGCGTGGACCAGGTCACTTGGATACAAAATTGTTGATGAATGGAGATCATGGATCTCCAGCGAGCAGGTCGCTGGGTAAGTTCTTACTTCACCCATGTTTGGCAGTAATGCTTAACGCTTGCAAGGTATAATCTTATCAACTAGTACTCATGGTCAAAGAGTAGAAATGTTGCAAATACTCTGTTCATTCATATTTCCGTTGCTTTTATGTTTATCCACGAATGCAAATTATCATGCAATGCCACTGTGGGTGATTACGCTATGCTGCTCTAAGCATTCTACTCTAAGCATTCAAGCTTTTCCAACTCGTTTCAGGTATCTGCAAGGGTATGACCACAACCTCACATTCCTAACTGTCAAGGTCAGGAACCAATGAACCTTCTTACCCATCATATCTCAAGACTCACAATTCGTTGCACAAAAAAGACTAGAACAAGGTCACGGCATTATCATGAAGAGCGTGCTGTTTTCTGCATATTTTGGTCGCTCTGTCAAAGCAAACTGGAATGTGGCACACTGCAATAGAACAATGCTGATAATATATACTTAATCTCTATGGACAAAGGATGCGATCTCTGTCAAAAGTCCTTCCTCAATGTCTACGACAAAATATAAAGAGTTGTCTGTGTCTAAATCCTAGAGAAAAGCTCAATTTATCCTTAACGAACTAATTTTGTATGATGTTTGGAAATGAGATATATGAAGTTAAAATTCACAAATCCTTGCTTTTTGATAGTTGATACCGAAGATGAAAACCTTTGTCTCGCTTTTTTGAGGCTCCAAAGCAATTCTACTCTTTGTTTTACTGGGATGCACTTAAGCCGATTTATTTCTAATCGCACAAGTGCCGCTCGTTGTACTAGTCATCTAGTTGTCCGATGCTTATAATAACCGTCTTGTCATTGGTGCAGGGAGCGGGGCATGCGGTCCCTCAATACAAGCCGCGGGAATCATTGGATTTCTATACTCGCTGGCTAGATGGAAAACCAATTTGACATTACTACATCGCCTCTGGCTTATTGAAAGGGGATCCTTCTACCATTTAGTCTGAAAAGCAGGAGAAATAGAACTTATGTACTCGAAAAGTTCATCAAGTTTACAATAAGAGCTTTCTTTGCGGTTTCTTGATTTCTCCACTGTTCTTAGCACAAACAAACCGACTTGAATTTGGCCTATATTCTAACATAGGGAGAGATCAGTACTCCCGACTTTTGTTCAATTTCTCGAGAGACTAGGCGAAATGAGCTTTGTTATTGCATCCGGTAAAGTATGACAGATGTAATCGACATTGACACAGATTAATCATGCATTAATACTTGTTATATTGTAAAACTTACTGTATTTATTACTGATCCCCATGTTAGGCTGATTGATGTTGCCGTAATTCAAAGTCATGCATCAAGTCTTGTAATGCAATACAATGAAGATCTCTTTAAATCTAGAACCCTTTATGACATACCTGATGGAAGAAATTGAAGGTGAAACACTTGCAACTCACATGAAGAAGAGAAGGAGATAGATTTTTTTCGTTTAATTCTTTTTAACAAGATCGATTACAAGACTTTTTTATTTATAGACTTGTTACATGATTTTTACTCTTTCTCATAAATATAGCTAGTGTTCCAAGGAGATAAAATCCTAGGAATTTACAAAACATTAATTACACCTTGAAACACAAACATTCACGATATAGAAATATGAACAAACTTCTTCAAAGAAACGCTACATTAATGACTTTTTTTTTTTTTTAATGTGTGTACCTAGAGAGTCGAAGGGACAAATTAATGGATCAATAACTTCTTTGCGTGATTGACAACATCCAATGAATTTGGTTTAATCATTAACAATCTAAGGCTTAGAACCAATCAATATTTTTGGTTCCACTCTATCATAGCTGAACGAGTAAACATTTATAATCAATCTTTACACCAAAAATCTCATCATGATGAATGCTTCTACCAATTACCACTTGAGCTTATGGCTTCCGGCTTTTAATCCAGGCATGCCCAGCTTGATACTTAGTTGATTTGATATGACTAAATCGAGTATACTAATGGCGCACTCCCTTTTGCTCCTTTTGCAATCACAGTCAGCTAAACGAAAAACCACGACCAGTGAGTCCAGCTTGTGCAACATCAGATTGGTCAGGATCAGTTGTCGTCGAACGCCAACATTGTCTATTTCTGAAGGTATTATACCGCTAGTGCTCATTGCATCCGGCGCAACCTCCAGCGAGGCATGTTCGCGACTTTCTTTGAATAAATCAAGTTCTGGAATAATGATGCTCGAGGAAAAGCTGGCTATCACATCCGAGGGTCACTACTTCCTGATCTGTGAGACAAGGCTCTCAGATTTCGATGAGCATAACGGGTTATTGCTTGCTATAGGGGTATCAAAATGGGTCCATGGCCTATTTTTTGACTTATATTTCTTATAAATGGGTTGTGTATGGGTTGTCAGTATTCAAAGGTCCGGCCATAAATGGGTTCAAAGAGTTAAAAGTTGAATTAGATGGGCCGAAAATGGGTCACCCATTAAAAAATATTATCATCAAGGCTAGAGGTCACGCAGCTTTTGCAAGCACCACCATCGATCTTGCCCTGGCAACTCGCAAGCAACCGTAACACTTGTCGTCGCTCTTCAGTTGCCTACTTCTGTGCCCGCCTCTGTCGCCTGCCGATGGTGCGACGTTAACCTAACCCTCTGTCGTTAGGGTTTGGTTACTCATCAGCTTCATCCTGGATCTCCTTCTGCTGAATCAGAGCCTCCTCTTTCAGTATCCTCGAGCTTATGCCTTACGATATGAGCTTCTCCTCTTTTTTGTGCTTCTTCGCAGGTCTCGTCACGGCGGTTTCATTGTCGTCAGCGAGGAAGGCTTGCGGATTTTGGTGCCTCGTTCTCTTCTTGGCCATTGCTGGAGGAGGAGGAGGAAGAAGAGGTGTGTCGGTGGTCGGAGCTGGATCTGGAGCAGAACACTGCTGGCAACGGATGCAGAAGAAAATCCTAAACCTCGACTAGGATTGATGGTGCGTGATGTTGGTTGAGCTCACGCATGGACCTTTGTCGGGCTTGTCGAGGGAATAAAAGATGCGACGAAAATTTAGAAAATCAATTAGAAATTTCAGTCCTCTTTTCTAATCTCTTTTCAGTTTTCTTTCTAAACATCAAACCATAAAATAAATTTTCTTTTATATTATTTAGGAACATTTATCATAAAAATAAATCTTAAAACATGCTCACACTCACATAAACTAAAAATGACCAGAATTTGAAAAATGTTATAATTTAGAAAAAAAAAAAAAGATATTATCTTTTGAAGCTGCTATCTAACAAATAAAATATCGAGAAAATGTTAAATAAGGGCTCAAGTGTCATTATTTTCTCAAATAAAGGCTTGAAGCGCTGTAATTCTTTCAAATAAGGATCTCGAAATGAAATCGTTTTAAATAGGGTCTGCAATGGTTATATCAATTTTAAATAAGTACTTGACTTTCTAGGTGGTTAAGGGTATTTCTGTCCTTTACTCTCTCTTTTTTTTTATTTTTTCCTTTTGTGATTTTTTTTTTCTTTATACATTTTTTTTCTTTTTTGATTTTCTCTTCCCGTTTGCCGATGGCTCAGCGGGAGGCAACCATTGCCTTGGGTGAGACCGCCCTTGCAAAATCTAGGCAAGGTTTGCCCTCAAAAGCTATAGGTGAAGGTCGCCACATCCAATCTAGGTGAGGGGATGGCCTCGATTTGATCGCAGTCCTCACTAGCAGTCGGGAGGTCATTGAGCCCTCGTCGGCGCTCACTAGAAAAAAAAAAAAAAAAAAAAAAAAAAAAAAAAAAAAGAGGAAAAGGAAAAGAAAAAGAAAAAAAGGAAAAGATAATTTAACATAAAAATGGTCTTTTGATAAAAATACCCTTTGGCTAGCCGGAATATTTAGCCAGCCGGCAATCAACAAGGTTAGTCCCTTATTTGAAGCTACTATAGCTTTCATGCCTTATTTGACGTAAAAAAGGTCCACTTTAGGTCATTATTTGAAAAAATGATAGTACTTTAGGCTCTTATTTGAAATTTTCCCTAAAATATTGCTGCACAACGGACTATGGTCGTTACAAATTAAATTCAGTGTGAATAATTTTTTTTTTTTTTTAACCCAAGAAACCTCCGTGGGCGCCGCGGTTGAAGTAAACCACTGGAGGAGTAGAGTCACCACCACCCTTGCTTCCTGTAAGTCGTGGGTTCCTTTCCAACAAGGCAGATGACGCAAGGATTCGAACACCGACCTCTTGCGAAGGAACCAGCGCTTAACCACTACGCCGCCACCACGGGTGATCGGTGAATAATGTTCATATAAATAATGATACTGAAAAGAGCTAGTATCTAACAAGTAAAATGGGTTTGTCAGCCCTAAGTTCTTTATATATATTTTGGTCAAATTCTTTATAAATATTTTGCTTTTTTTAATATGATTTGAAGTTTTTATCCAAGTAGCATATACATGCGAAGAGCTTAAAGAGAGTGTGGGTTTTCCTAGAATATTAATGTGTTTTAATAATGTGAGTTAGGTCGGGTAAGGATTGAGTATGGGTCATTAGATTTGCACTATATGAATATGTATCAAAATGGGTTAAATGGGGTAATATGGGTCATACCATATACAACTTGACCCACTCATTTGACTAGGTCGTAGAGCCCACCGAACCAATTCTCTGCCACCGAATTGGATTGTTAGCCTCCCCATTGCCTATGGTTGATTTTATACTTAGATATTGAAACTTCTTATTATCCTTGTATTGGTTAGAAATGAAAGTTATATCATTCTGACAAAAAAAAAAATCAATGCAATGATTTTACTATCTATGCTCTCAGTGGTTTCTTTGATTAGTGTACAGTGTATCATTTGCTCTGCTGCTTTTTTATAACTTTGACCTCTAGTTTTTGAACTGGAGTTCCTTTGGCACTGTAACCGACTACGTCAACCTTGACGGTCGGCCACTATTAGATTTAAGCGAGATCATTAATTAATTGCATTTAAATCAAGTACCGCTGCCGATAGTAATATAATTTTGCTCTAATCCAGTAGTTACTTCATCACCTTCTTATTAATGTCGTCACGATTCTATTCTTGGTATCTAAGCTTACAGGCTTGCGGGAATAGGTAATGCGCATAGACCTAAGTCACGCCAAAAGTGGGAAATCTAGACGCCCTCACCTACCGTGCAAAGGGTCGCAGGTGGTGTTGTATATGTCTGGTTCCTTTGGGCCTGGTCGCTACGACCCTCTTTGCGAGTACGCAAGTGCTGTTGTACACATGCTTGGTTACACGGAAGGTGAAACCATCTACACCTGCTCTTTTGGCGTGCTCTAGGTTTCTTTTTATGTTTTTTTTGTCCATCAAGCTCATCACGAAAGCAGATTATTATTGGCATCTGTTTAGGAGTCTCATGTTAAAGTTCGATCTTCTTCAAATTTGAACAAATGATGAATCATTTGACTATTCGAATAATGTCGCTTTTTGAATTTTCTATCAATTAGTCTTCACATTCTATCAAACTTCTCTAAAGATGAATTCCGCGCAAGTTCTTAAGATGTGGTTTATAATTTTTTTTTCTGCCTCGGTCTTTCATATGTATTAGCTTTTCAAAAAAATTTCAAAACAGAAACAAAAAAGGAAAAATGCAAAATGTGGAGAAGAGGTGGTACAGGAGTAATTAGTAGGGCTGTGCAGATTCCTTTGTAAAGTACATACACTTTTTTATCAGTATTAATATATTGAAAAATCTCAAAATTAATGTACGTATAACAGATTTACTCAAAACTAATTTTTTTCCCATTAAATATTCCAAACTAGTATACTGTGATAAATTTATCTCAACTGATTATAAAAAATCCAAAATCGGTTTGCTTGTGACAAATTTACCCTCCGTTAAATTAGATTAATACCACAAAAAATTACAAAAATTGTATAATTGTGACAAACAGAGAGTAAAATCCCAAACCGACACACCGCTTAACTGTCACGCGTCATTTAACTTATTAATTTTACAATAAAATTTAATGGAAACTAACAGATGGTAAATTTGTTACAAGTATACTGATTTGGGGTTTAAAATTAGTTTGTGGTAAATTTGTTATAGGTGTATTAGTTTGGGATTTTTTAGGACATCGATATTTTTATAATTACCGAGTTCCAATTTTTTGGAATCTAGAACCTAACCTATATATTCTTGGAATTGCCCTAAAATCTATAACTTGTCAGTTCTACTAGTTCTAGAGTATCATGTACTACTATATATTATATTATATTTTTTATTTTATAAAATTTATACCACTTTTAATTATTAAACACGTTGAACATTCAAGATAACACAGAAATGGACTACATGTTATATTACATATTCTTGTCTAATAGTAACATAAATTCTAAAACATAAATTCTAAAACGATAATAACATTAAAAGCAAAAGGAAATGAAACAAAGAATTATATCAACTTCCACGTATCATTTAAATCCATGAGCTTAGATAAAAACTCATTTCAATTCACCAATCAATTATTGACTATGATATCATTTGGTGGAAAGAACACCCAACAAAACCTGGAGTCCAAACTTGGAGTCCCAAGCCTGTTAGTTGAATTTGCCCTTACTCTAAAGTTTAAGTGCATAAATTATGAGCTAATTAGGATATATCAACTACTTTACATGACACTAATTCCCTGACATGAGACTTTTCTAACAATCGGGACTATCGTACTTGATGGTGTGGTGAGATAATTCAGTGCTCTTTTCCTGCAATGACACTATGGTGAACGGCCATTTAGCTAGATTCGGCCGCGTAACGCTTCTTGGCCTTCCTTTCTTAGGGCTTGTAAAGGACTTGGCCTTCACTTTTGCGTTTGATTTGAGGAGCAAAACCAAACGAGTGCCTGAAAAATGAATAGATGGAATTATCACCCCAACGATTTAATTAAGAGTGCAGCTTAGCTGACCGTTACTCCGTCATTGACAGAGTGACGGTCAGCTAAGCTTTTCCCTTTCATTATATGATCAATGATTGCTACTTGATTAAATCAAGTTACTGAAAAATCCTCATTAAAAAACCCCACGTTCACGATATTAATTCGATATGCTGATGAAAATATGATGTCAAACTAATTGACCGTTTCAAAAGAATATGTTGAAGATACGATTTGGTGTGTCTTGAAGATATGATTTGATTCTGCAGATGATTGTACTAATATTAGATTGATATGTTAATTGATTCAGTCTGTTCAAATAGGAAAATAGTATCACGTATATTATTTAATGTATTGTACACTCTTGTATTAGATTTACCTCCTCCTTATGCATGAATAAAAGATACAGAGAAAATTCCTCAAATTATTGTTTTCTGTCATTGTATCAGAACTCTCTTTCCTGCCCCAGCTTTTGCATTTTTGGAATTGCCTCCGTCTTGTTTCCGGTTTTGTTGTTGCGATTCCTATTCTGCAAAACAAACCAGCACCCAGTAGGAATTCATTATAGATGCCATGTCAAAGAATCAAAGATTCGGACCAAGTCGATCCGATTGAAGAAGAACCCTCCGCTCAACACCTTGCTGAGCTTGTCCCAACTCCAATTCAAACTTCCAGCCTAGCCCAATGGCCATCGGTCCACTGGTTTCCAGTTCAAGGACAATGGGCCGCCGGACTAAGTCAGACATTGGCACACCAAGGTCTATTTGGAGAAGAAGGAAGACTGGGCTGGACGGGTCAGGATCACAAACCCAAATCCACTCAATCGGGTCTTGGGATGCAACCCTACTCCATTTTCCAACCCGGTTTTCTAGCCTATGCGATTGATTCTAGGCAGCGGCGGCCGCTTGGACCTTGGTGACCCCTCTACACATTGCCGGTCAATGAACCAGAGCTTTGGCTCATCAGTTTATAGCTCACAGAACTGAATAACTACACGACCTGGGCTCATGACTTTCGGCGAGCCTTGGTCACAAAGGATAAGGATGGCTTCCTTGATGGAGCTGTCCCCTTTCCAACTAATGATTGATTGCAATGACATTGGCATAAATGCAACCAATTTGTTCACACAAGGATAAGGAACTATATGGCTCCCGAGGTCATGACTAGGTTCCCATCGACCGAAGACTCTAAGGTGATGTGGGACAACATCCATGAGATGTATGGGAAGTTATATCGAGCGAAGATTTTTTCGCCCCACTTAGGCCTTGTCGGAGTTGAAGCAAGGAACTTCCCAGTTACCGCTTGCTTTAATCGACTCTCGGCTCTATGGAATGAGCTTGAGGTGGCTGAGGAATAATTGGAAGGACCCGAGACAACCTTGCTTTAACCAACTCCCGGCTCTATTAACGACTCATTTTCTGTTGATTCTAAATGAGACTTACTCAAATTTTAGGTTGCAAATTCTCGACATGGATTTTGTTCCACTACTTGGCTGAATCTTCCAACTTGTCATCCAAGAGGGGAGCTAGTGCCTGGCAACGGTCGAGTACGTGCGGGTGGATGAGGGCGTGACGCTCATTGCTCTGGTGAGCTCTTAGTAGCGAATAGCATTAACCGTGAGTACCCCTCGTATGGTGCTAGGGTTTTGCTAGGAGGAAGAAGCAGATCTTAAAAGGTCGGCCTTGGATCTAGATCAAAAGGCAAGATTTGACGGCTCTTATCCATCCATATGAGGGATCGAATTGGGTGGTCCACATGCTACCATGTTAGCATCATTGCACAAGACATTCTATGGCTCATAGGTTGCCACATCATCTTAGAAAAGGGGAGGACAAAATTTTAAAACAAAAGATAAATTTTGTAAATATTACAAATGCCCACACCATACTATTGATACATGTTGAAAATTGCATGGTAAACCCAATGATAAAGAAAAAAAGGCAAAGGGTTATCCATTTATTAGGTGTTTGGACAAAATATTGGAAGGGTAAATCAGACATTTACCCATGACTAGTATCAAAATATCATGAAGGCCCTCAATCAGTTAAGCAATATTGACAGGACTACTAGTTTCTTATGTACCTCTTTATGCGAGATAGACTCTATTTCAATTGATGCATAAATGATTGATTGAGGTTTTAGTGACCACATAATTTGCAATGAGAAGTTTTTCTCTTGAATTGACACCAAATTCCATGCTCCCATGTCATTATGTCTTCCAAACGAATGTCACTTGTGTCACCAAAATTGGCACTATTTGTCTTAATCCCAAGATTATTCTCATAATTGTCATTTATATTCCTAAATTTGAGTTCAAACTTATATCTATTTCCAAAGTTTGCAAGGAAAATTCTTGTTGTGCCATATTCAATTCCCAAAATTACTTTTTTCAAGACCTGTCAACTGATAAATTGATGGGCTTGGGTAGTATTACCCAAGGGCTGTACTTTTGGACCAATTTTCCAAGGGTTTCGATTTATCTTCCATTTCATGAAATAAGGGTGTTTCATGTAATCCCACTATTGACAATAAAATCTTTCTTTTCCATCAACGTTTGGGTCATGGTGCTTGTTTTCCTCACTCCAAATGTCCCATTTGTCCTTTGGCAAAATAGTCACAAATATCATTCCCAATCAGTAAATCTCAAGCTGCTAATGCTTTTTTATTAATACATGTTGATCTATGGGGTCTCTAGCATACTCCACATCACAATGGAGTTTGTTTCTTTCTCACCATTGTGGATAATTATACTCGTGCCACATGGGTTTTCTTCACACAAAAAAAGAGCCAAACTTTTTCCCATTCGATCGAATTTTTCACCTTAATAAAGAATTAGTTAGACAAATCTACACAACGCATTTGTATAGGCAATGGACACGAGTTTTTCATTATTGACTGTAAGTCATTTTTCTCTTCTCATGGAATTCTTCATGAGAGTTCTTGCACCTAGACTCCTCAGCAAAATGGGATTGTTGAATGAAAGCAATGTCATCTTTTAGATGTAGCTTGACCCTTAAATTTCAAGCATCAATTTTTGAAACTTTTTGAGGAGATCGTGTGGTCATAACAGCCTATTATTATTTGGTTTTTGTGATTCAAAATAAACTGTTATTTTCATAATAGATGAAAAACTATTTACCTAGTCATTTCTCTTATTTTTTCTTCCTTTGCCTTTTAGTTCTTTCCCCCCATTTCCTCGTTCTTCTCCAAGCACCCCTTCTCCTCCGTCCACTGCACATCACGCCAATCAGGGCTTGGTGGTTGTGTACGTAAATTTTACTAAAGTGAGCTTAATAAACGAGTGACGTGACCGAATTTCAACCGTTTATTTGATTTTTCATTTGTCACGAATTAGAGAAAGTTAATTTAAGATGTTTTTATCCTTAAATTTAGCATACGCTGCTGTAAATAATTTAAGAACTTTAAGAGAGGAGAGATAATGAATTCAAAAAAAAGAGAGAGACTATATCTCTAATTAATTGACTTGTCGATTGTTCGAATCAAAAGTATTTATATCAGAACAATCTGTACAGGGAAGTTATTAATATAATCTAATAAGGTCATTAGCTATTTTATAAAATATTATCCCTAATATCTCATATTATCTCTAACAACATTATATAATATGAAAATCTCTCATATCCATAAACATTTGGAAATTAACAATGCATGTATATTATAAGAAGGTGAAACAGGCGAGGTGCACGTGGCCAAAAAATTATGAGAGGTCTATAAGGTATTTAGTATTCCATGTTTCTTAAATGGATATAATATAGAGTATTGCCAGCCTAATAGTGCTGTTAACTAACGGTGCAATTCATAGCACATGTTGAAAGAGTACATTTTAAGAAACAATTTACTCATTTCATCCAAGCTGGAGATCTAAAGGTGAAGAAGCCATCATGGAACGTGAAAAACTTATTGTATCGTAACATCATCAATTTCCCTATAATATA
This sequence comes from Eucalyptus grandis, assembly GCF_016545825.1. Taxonomy (NCBI): domain Eukaryota; kingdom Viridiplantae; phylum Streptophyta; class Magnoliopsida; order Myrtales; family Myrtaceae; genus Eucalyptus; species Eucalyptus grandis. Next base: position 6,180,126 of record NC_052614.1, on the reverse strand, counting down.
TGCGATCGTTTCTCCCAATACTTGAATTGGTCTTAAAAAAAAAAAAAAAAAAATCTCGATGTGGGAGATGGGAAATGGACATGTAACAGGCCCATTGCACGGCACATATTGAGAGAGTGCTTTTTAAGAAAGAAATCTATTCATATCATTCAAGCTGAGATCTAAAGGTGGAGAAGCCACCGTTCCATATGAAAAACTTACGTACTGTCACGTCATCATTTCTTTACAATATATACGGTCGTTCCTCCCATTACTTGAATCTGTCTTAAAAAAATAATCTTGATATGGAAGATAGGAAATGGACATGTGACGGGTCCATTGCACGCAGTCTTAATATGCATATTCCAGGACTTAAATATCGTCTTGGAACGCTCTACAAAACGAGCATTGCACTGGACAGATCTTGCATGCAACCATATTTACCATCCTTGTTTGACTAGATATCTTGAGAAGCAATACAAGCATGAAGCTGGAAGTGCAATGGAAGAAGTTGGTCAAACCATTGGTGCCGACGCCGAACAACCGGCAAAAATTGAAGTTAACATCAATTGAATCGGTCTTAAAAAAAATAAAAAATCTCGATGTGGGAGATGGGAAATGGACATGTAACAGGCCAATTGCATGGCACATATTGAGAGAGTACTTTTTAAGAAAGAAATCTATTCATATCATCCAAGCTAAGATCTAAAGGTGGAGAAGCCACCGTTGAATATGAAAAACTTACGGTACCGTCACATCATCGTTTCCTTACAATATGTACGGTCGTTCCTCCCATCACTTGAATTTATCTTTAAAAAAAAAAAATCTTGATATGGAAGATTGGAAATGGACATGTGACGGGTCCATTGCACGCAGTCTTAAGATGCATATTCCAGGACTCAAATATCGTCTTGGAACGCTCTATAAAACAAGCATTGCACTGGACAGATCTTGCATGCAACCATATTCACCATCCTTGTTTGACTAGATATCTTGGTAGCAATACAAGCATGAAGCTGGAAGTGCAATGGAAGAAGTTGGTCAAACCATCAGTGCCGACGCCGAACAACCGGCAAAAATTGAAGTTAACATCACTGGATCATCTTCAAATGCCAATTTACATTGGCGTTATGTTCTACTATAGAGATAATGCTGAGAACCCAGGAGTTGATATTTCTCAAAGGCTTCTCCAAATGGAGGAGTCACTTTCTGAAACCCTAACACTCTTTTATCCTATGGCAGGGAGATATATTGAGGATGATGGTTGTTTTATTGACTGTAACGACCTTGGAGTTGAGTTTATCCACGCCAAAGTGGATGGCCAGATTGATAAGCTTCTCCATGGAGACCCCGACATTGATTTGCTCCAACGTTTGTCGAAGTACCCGACCGATGTAGCTGGCAATCCGTTAATTGTGATCCAAGTGAATACGTTCGAGTGTGGCGGATTAGCGATTAGCATGCGCTTTACACACAAGATCGGCGACATGTACACCATGGCCATGTTCATCAATTCGTGGGCTACCGCTTGCCGAGGTAATGCAGACGCCATGGTCTGTCCTAGTTTCGAGTTGTCATCTCTATTCCCAGTAAAAGAGTTGGCGGTTCCGATTTTGAGTCCACGACGTATTGGCAACAAGGAACTCATCACGAGCAGGTTGAGGTTCAACGCCGATGCTTTATCGAAGCTGAAAGCCTTAGCTAGGGACAATGCAAAGGACTCGATGGCCAACGATTCCCAACCTTCAAGGGTGGAGGTTGTTTCGGCACTAATAGGTAGGGCTTTCGTCAATATTTTATGATAGTAATTTGCACATTGGTAAGATCTGATCACAGCACAGTTTATCGGCAAACACTCTATTGCAATAATGTTTTAAATTTATTTTATTCTGTACCATCACCTATTCACCACACTCTAGGGGATCCATCTAGCCCTAACAATTGGTATCGAAGATTGGTTAATCTTTATTGAAGTGCTTCATTACTTCTGAGTTAACGATCTTTCAATGGCTAGCATTTTTGCACTAGGACTTATGGAAGGACAGAGTGATAGAAGGCCTCCATACTTTGATGGACAGGACTACAACATCTGGAAGAATAAGATGAAAGCATTCATTAGATCCAAAGATCTCTTGGAGTGGGATGTAGTTTTGAAGGGTGTTAAGCTTGAAGCCTCTTCCTCCAAAAAGGACATGGACAACAAAAAGCCGAAAGTCGAAACCATGTATGAGACATAAGCATCCAAGAGAGAAGTTTTAGATGCTAAAGAAGTTTATTCTTTATACTATGCTTTATCTCCTACTGAATATGACTGCATATCCTCATGTGAATCTATTGAGGAAATTTGGGAGAGGTTGCACGTAATGTGCGAGGGAACTGACCGAGTCAAGGAGACTAAGATAAACATTTTGCTCGGGTAGTATGAATCTTTAAAAATGAAGATAGATGAATCAGTGACTGATATGTTCAGTAGATTCACTGACATCGTCAACGGCTTGGCACAACAAGGACAACCATTACCAGATTCCATGAAAGTGAACAAAATCTTTCTTGATTTATCAAAGGAATGGAACAATATCAAAACATCCATTTGGGAAACTTAAGGTATCTCACTACTTTTCATAGACGAACTCGTGGGAACACTTCGATCATATGAAGTGGAACGTTTGAATGAGGAAGGAGAATCTAGAGGTAAGAAAATGATTGCATAAATCTAACTATAATTCTGATAATATAGATTCTGAGGATGATGAAGAAGATGACAAGGAAATGGCTCTCATGATGAAGAAATTTCGCAAGATGGCCAGGAAAGAAAGAAAATTAAAATGGGAAAAACCTTTTAGATTGTCTGAACAAAAGAAGAACTTCAGTGAAAGAGTAGATAACAAGGATGTGATCTACTTTGAATGCAAGAAGAGAGGACACATCAAGTAGAATTGCCCTCTACTGAAGAAAAAGACAAAAAAAGTTTGAGAAAGGTAAGAAAACACTAAAGGCTGAAACCCGAAGTGATATGAAGTGCAAAAAAAGTGATGAAGAATATCCTAACATCTGTTTGATAGCAAATTCAAGAACTATAATATGATATTGGATGAACTTGCTCAAATCATCCACATTGAGTACAATGTTTCCAAAAAGATTCCAATAAAGCTTGATGAGGCCTACAACTTTGTCTTGTAAACTCCAAATTGTTCTCAAAGTTTTAGAGAAATTATATCGGCGAGCCTTCTACTTCTCAGAATGATTTTTTTTCAAAAGATTCAGACTATGCCTTCGTCCAAAAACATTTTCTATGAACGACTTCTCTTGTTACGAGGTAAAAGTTATTTGCGCCATTCTTAACAAATTCGATGATTTTTCCTTCCCCACATGATCTTCATCCACATGTATTGCATGGTGAAGAGAAAGACAGGAAAACTTCCTTATGTTACTCTGGTCACGCAAAATTTTAAGCATTTCAAGATTGATTTCTCTGATGCTGCACCACTTCTCATGCCAAATGTTGAGATCGGGAAGAAAACCTAGACAAAATGATGCTGAGAATGACACCGGGAGGATGGGTTAACCAAAGAGAAGAAGTTGTCCCCATTAGTCATGGAGATAATGACAGAGCTGTGACAAAGATCCAAGAGAGACTCGCTGAATTGACCGAACCAGAAAAGAGAAAGCATGCTAAGGCACCGACACCACTCAAGGCCCCTCGTCCACCTAGGGCAGAAAGATCATCATCACCTGCTGTGGACATCTCTACCTCTCCTGCCAGCCTTAATCAACTTCAAGTAGATGTTCGGGAAATCAAGACCACTCTCCTATCTTCAACTCAATATACGGTGAAGATTGAGTGCACTCTTCTTAGCTTGAATTGCTACAACCTTGTAAGACCAGACCTAAAGACCGCCGAACTGTAACCGCCTACTTCGTTGTAGCAACGCAAACGCCCTTGCACCTAAACATGTTCAAAACTCTATGTGCTCTTATTTTGCTTTGTGTTGCTTAGGTCTAAGTCGTTTGCTGCTTAGGTCCAATATCCTTTAGCAACTTATCGATAACATCAATGAAGCTACTCTTTTTCGTGTCTTTTTGCTTGATGACAAAAAGGGAGAGAGTAACTTGATATGAAAAATTTGCAAATATGCTAGTATATGCTCATAATATTTGTTCCTGATAATGTTTGCAAATATGCTAGTATCTACTCATAATATTTGCTCCCGATAATATTTGCAAATATGCTAATATCTGCTCATAATATTTGCTCCTCATAGTGTTTGCATTTGCTACCATCTACTCATAATGTTTTGCTCATGATAACTTAGGATAAATATTTGCTTGTTCGTTCATGACAAATTTTACTAAGTATGCTAAGTCGCCTATAATTGAACTGCTCTTCAAAACAAAGGGGAGCGTGCGAGTGTATCATTGAAATAGGGGTCAATTGTTATACTTTGAACTCCAAATACTTGATGACACACTCTGGATAGAAGATCTTTGTCCAACAATGTTCCATTTCGTTAAAGATCATCTAAGTTCATGTATCCAAGCTTTACTGCAAAACATCTTGAGGAGATCCTATCTAATATACCTATTTTTATTTCACATCCATGAGATAGTTTTGTCATCATACAAAAAAAAAAAAAAATGGAGATTATTAGAGAAAGATCTTCAAGTGATTTAGATGATGTGCAAACTATCCTTAGTATATTATTTACTATGGTGTATGCAGATGTTTGGACCAAAGGACTATGCAATATCCATGATGTGATTCATTGGAAAGAAGTTCACAAATGTCCAGTTATAGCAAACGGTGTTAGTTAACCTAAAAGATCAGCAGTTGATGATATTTTACGTCGAAGCTGTAAAGATCAAGTCGATAGTGCTGTAATAACCAAGTACATTTGATGATGTTTGTTTGGTCAGCTAAGTAGCCGTTGAAGACTTGGATTCGCATAGTGGCTGAATCCAGAAAAAAACATGAACAGCTAGGTCATTTGGTAGGTCAATTAGAGACTGTAGCGAGAAGACAAAAGCAATTGCCATTGTTAACTAGTTTACGGAGATTCAAGGAAAGAAACTATATGGGTAGTACCATCCATGAATAGCAACTCAATAGAATGATGAATATCTACTTCTCTAATTTATCTTCAATGGATAGATTGAAGAAGGATATAAAAGGGAAGACCCCAGAAAGCCAAAGAGAGTGTGGGACATAAAAATCAAGAAGCTCACTTTCTGCTAAATTTCGCTTAGCTATAAGCTCTCTATCGTACTATTTTGATATTCGTGCTATTTAGTAATTATGCAAAGGATTAAGTGTGCAAGAGTAAAAGCTGCAACTGAGTCTTGATAATGATATCTATCCTGTAAAGGATAAGTGCAAGCCAATTGTAATTTTTCAAGCAAATTACTAGTGGAAGGCTTTAGTCTGAAGAGTAGACGTAGGCTTGTCGATAAAGCCGAACCACTATAACTCTCTATGTTCTGCTGTTTTGTTTTGCTCACATATATTTGCACACAGTTAGTTCATGGCTTTTCTCAACCATTAGATTAAGCTGATCTTTATTTAGCGACTAGCTAATTTTCGCAAAAGATCATCACAGTTTAAAACCAGCCTATTCACATTCTCTGTAGGTTGTATTGTTAGCCATTAATAGTGTCGACAAGACCAAATCAAGCAACATTACCAAAAATGATTTCTAGTTCCTCTAAAGTCGATGTCAATTCGTGACGACCAAACACGAATGTTGAACTCTTGGGATTTTAAAAATGGGCTAGAGCCTTCACTAATGGCTTGTGGGGCTCTCGATATAAGAGAAAAATAGGATAACCAATCTTCTTTTCTACAAATATCTACCAATGTCCCCTTTGGGGTCGAGATTATACGAAGCTCGGGGAAACCCATTATATCTAGACCTAATAGGCATTTTAATCAATCACCATTTGTCATGAAATAAAATAAATCTAATGACAATCCATTGCATAAATGAAAGGAACATTATTTATATTGGGGAATAGAACGCTAGTGCCTTCAAAAGATAAAAAAGAAAATGAAAATGAAAATGTGGCAACCACAAAGACACATCGCATCCTAATTTGTGAGATTCACTAAAAGGCAGGATCTAAAGGCTAAAGGCTCCCATTTAAATAAGATCAAAAGAGTTTTCCCACTTCGTACTTATGTCAGATAGTTCTCTTTATCACTAATACAAAATGAACGGGACAACAAGTGGATAATCATGGGTTATTCCCCGCATGGGTTTCATCTTTGGACACCTCCTATGGGCTTCCTAACGCAATCGGGGTTTTAGATCGTGAGTTATGTGTGCAAATGTGTAGTGTTAAGGCAAATATAAAGGCAAGCACAACAATTGATATTCAAATGCCACTTCAATTTCATTCATATAAACATATATTTCTACACCTGCCTGCAAAACAAATAGGTTAATAGACAATTCACCCCTTATAACTCCCAATTTGCAAGAACATTTAACGCTTATGTTAATGGACTTACCTCGCCTTCATGACCACACTGCCATGAAACCTCGCTAATTAGCACACAATCAAGTTTATTAGGCTTAAGTCCTCAAGTCTCTAGTGAAGTCAGCAAACTGTCGTGACCTAAATCAATATCGCTGCCATGAAACCTCGTTACTTAACACACAATCAAGTTTATTAGGCCTATGTCCTCAAGTCCCTAAAGGAATTGCATGAAATCCATCTCATCTAGCCAAGCAGCTCGACCACTCAGCAAGTGGTCGAGAAAGGTATCCACTTTTACAGCCAACTAAAAAGAAAAGGTAAATGAATATCCCAGATAACTGTGCAATACCAGCCTATTCTTTTTATATTTCTTAGGCCAAATTCTTGATGACTCCCAATATAGACTCAAAACTTGTGCACAAGCTCTTCCTTCTCTTCAGTTGAAGTACTAAGGATCGTTATTGATGTTCAAGAAAAAAGATGGTCAGATTCTTTTGCCCGAATCTTTATAGTGATCAAAGCTACAACTTAGATTGAATTGCATTATTATCTACAGATATCCAAATTAAACAGTTGCATTGGAAGAATTTTTCCATGGCACTCACAAGAATTGCTAGTTTTGTTTGTGTATTTTGATCATTGTATAGTATTTTATGGTTGGAGAGATGTGTATTTGATCTCGAGCTAAGATATATATATATATATATATATATATATATATATATATTTTTAATGCTCAAATTTCGAATCTTGCAGTGTATATTAGCATATGGAAGGCCTGTCCACATTACGATCATGATCAACAACGAAATAGTAGCCAAGACTAGCCAAGAGCGTGATCGCATTTGATTCCAAACGTTTGATTCTGGACGTGATCACCTTCTTGGCTAGTCTTGGCTACTATTTCGTTGTTGACCATGATCGTAACGTGGACGGGCCTTCCATAGGCTAACATACGCTGCAATATTCGAACTTCGAGCATTAAAAAAAAAAACGACGATCTCTTAGCTTGGGATCAAACACACATCTCTCCATCCAGAAAATACTACACAATAATCAAAACACACAGACAAAACTAGAAATTCGTGTGGGTGTCGTGGGAATATTCTTCCAATCCAATTGTTTAATTTGGATATCTGCAGATAATAATGCAATTCAATCTAAATTATAACTTTGATCACTATAAAGATTTGGGCAAAAGAGTCTGTCCACTATCTTTGTCTTGAACATCAACAACAACCCTTAGTACTCCAAGTGAACAGAAGGAAGAGCTTGTGCATAAGGCATGAGTCTATATGGAGAGTCATCAAGAATTTGGCCACAAAAAAGAAAAAGAAAAAAGAATTGGCTTGTATTGCATAGTCATCTGGAATATTCATTTTCCTTGTCGTTTTAGTTGGCTGTAAAAGTGGTTGACTACTTGCAGAGTAGTCGAGGTGCACGGCCAGATGTGATGTATTTCATGCTCAAATCATATTGTTTTCCATGACAGAAACCGTCAGCTGATCCATGGTTGTAGCTTTTACGTGGTACGCATGAAGGGTACGGTTTATATGTAAGGGATTATAAAGCAGAAGGTTCGAATGCTATGAGGATCATTGTTTGCCACACGAGCAATGGAAAAATTACCAAAAAAGTCATAAATTTATTACAATTGTGCCGATTTAGTCCCACATTTTTTTCAATTGAATCCTAAATCATTTGCAATTGTGCCAATCCGGTCCTTTTGGTCAAATTTGACCGGCTAGCGTTGACGCGCTGGTGAACAATATTTTAATAATATGTTTTTCTCAAATTTTTAATTAATTTTTTAATATTTTCCGTTTTTTCCTCTCTTTTTCTTTTTCCTCTCCTCCCTCCTCCTTCCGACGGCCGACCCGGGGAGGGCTAGTCACCGGACTAAGGTGGTTGGCTAGGCTCGATTCAGGGTGAGCTTGCCTCGCCATCACTAGATGAGGGTCGTCTAGCCATTGGCAAGGCAAGCCCTCACTGGATCTAAGTGAGGGTGAGCCTCACTAGTGGATTGGCAAGCTCGCCCTCCCCCAAATTCGGCAAGGGCTCACCTCGCTGTCGTCGGGTGAGGGCTACCTAGCCACGGTGAGGCGAGCCCTTGCCGATGCTAGATCCGCGAGGGCTTGCCTCGCTAGTGACCGGCGGCCCTCGCTCGATGACAAGGTGGGGTGAGGTCGCCCTCAATTGGGCTTGGTTGGTCGTTGGAAGGAGGAGGGAGAGAAAAAAAAAAAAAAAAGAGAGCAAAAAAAAGGAAAAAAAGAAAAGATTAATAATTTAATTAAAAATTAGAAAAAGTAAAATAATATTTAAATATTGTCCACTTGGTGCTGACCAGTGTCCACATCAGCACCGGTCGGCCATATTTGGCGGAATGACTGAATTAACACAATTGCATAAGGTTTAGCACTCAATTAGCCAAAAAATAAAGTTCAGTATAGAATTGGCATAATTGTAATAGGTTTAAGAGTTTTTTTGGTAATTTTCCGTATGAGCAATGCGATTGGAAATGTGATATACTTACACTGAGTGGGAAAAGTGGTGTATAAATTGTCACAGGGAAGATGGTAACTTCCAAGCCTAATATTAAAATTGGACCTAGATTTATAAAATTAAACCATAACCATGATTGAAGCTTAATCGCTTGACTTTCTTATGCTTGAGAGGATAAAATCATTCAAATTGATAAGTTCTCGTGTGAATTTTCCAAAATTGATTTTGGATTTGGACTTATCTTACAGAAATAAGTGAGAAACAGTCGTCTGTTTGCAAGTCATGAAAGATAGATTTCAGTCCCTTAATTAGGATTCAAACCGACAATTCGCATTTTGACTTGATAAATCGCGAAATTGGATGCACAAGCAGATTTCAAACAGTCCTAGACCAAATGCCAAAGAAAGAACATCTAATTATAACTAGAATAAAAGTAATTTGATTTTTGATTAATTTAAAATTTAGAACTGAAATATTCAGAAAAAGGTTCTTAATCGAATTTTGTGAAATTTTCAACACAAAAGTCAAATTGATATTAAAATAAATGTATTTGTGCATTTTTTATTTTTTCAATTTTTTTTTTTGTTAAAGGTTTGATCAAATTTCCTAAAATGTTGATTTTTTGGGTCAAAATTTTTAATTTCTGAGAAATTGATTTGACAAAAGTAAAATTAAAGCTAAATGAAATCTTTTGGGTAAAAAGTCAATTTTTGATCCGGGGTTGACTTTTGATCAAAGGGTTGACTAAAAAGTTACCCTAAAGTTAACTGTTTGCCTTTTTGGGTTTTTCTTGAAAATGAATTAGAAATTACTGAAAAATGACAATGCAAAAGAAATAAATGAAAAATGACACTTTTTGGCCAAGAAATGGGGCTTTGTCGGATCGAAACCTAAATCTCAATTTTTACCTTTTATTGATGCATCGGCTAAAACTTAGGTGTCAACGCTACTCCTCTTTGAATGAGAGTTCAAAGAGGTTCCACTCAAAGACAAAATTGATACCTGCAATTTTTAGTCGACTCCATTTTGGGAATAAAAAATGACATTTGGTTAGGGATGCACTGGACACTTACCTTCACTCATTGGAGATTCTGGACTCATATTTGGAATTCTTCTCTCCATCTCTCTCGTGGAATGGAATGAAGGAAATGATGTTGTTGAGGAAAAGGGAAACATGAAACTTAAAGTTGAGGTTTCTAAGAACAACGTGGAACCTAAAAGTGAGGTTTCTTAAGACAACCTGGAACTTGAAGCTGAGGTTTCTTATGACAACCTGGAACCTGAAGTTGAGGTTTCTAAGGACAACCTGGAACCTAAGGGTGAGGTTTCTTAAAACAACCTCGAACTTGAAGCCCATATTTCTTAGGACAACCTGGAACATGAAGTTGAGGTTTCTTAGGACAACTAGGAACCTAAAATTGAGGTTTTTGAGGACAACCTAGAACCTGAAGCTGAGGTTTCTTAGAACAACCTGGAACCTGAAGTCGAGGTTTCTTAAGACAACCAGGAACCTCAAGGTGAGGTTTCTTAGGACAACTTGGAACTTGAAGCCAAGGTTTCTTAGGACAACCTGGAACCTGAGGTCAAGGTTTTTTTTAGAACAACTAGAAACCTAAAATCGAGGTTTCTGAAGACAACCAAAAACCTCAAGCGGAGGTTCCTTGGGACAACTTGGAACCAAAAGCCAATGTTTCTTAGGATAACCTAGAACCTGAAGTCGAGGTTTCTTAGGACAACCAAGAACTTAAAGTTGAGAGGGGTATGGTTTAGGGTGATAGAAAACAAAAAACAAGGGTTATGGTTTAGGATAACAAAAAGCAATCCACTAGGGGAACACGTATTTTGAAAAAGGATTTGGGGATTGCTCAAAAGCCAATCTTACAAAATGATACCGATTGTCAAATCCCATCGGAGAGGATTTTAACAAAATGTAATTTGATTAATCACCTAAGGGTTAAATCAAATATACCAAGTGGAAATAGCCTAATCAAAAGAGATCTTTCACACTGGCTCTCAAAAAGTGCTTTTATTCCCAACCATTGATGTGGGAAAACTATTTAAATCTAACTGGAGATGTCTCACTCAACTTATGTCTAAGGCTTTCGGAAACGTTCATAGTGAATATAATTCATTCAAAAGGTCTTTTGAAAGGACTGTAACAATGGCTTAGTCATGGGCTTACATAAAGGGTATGCACTTTGAGGCCAATAAATGAATGTTTAATCAGAATCTTCATCGGGTTTACAAGTCAAGAACCTTGAAGATAAGATAAGATAGGATTGCTTCCACTTCTTCTAGCGGTAGCTCCTGTGTGATACTCTTATTTCAACTTGAATCATCCCAATCGGAAAAGACTTCGGATAAGGGTTGTAATATTGGTTTGAGTGAGGCTTGAAAGGGCTTGAAATTTTTTTAGATATCAAGGGATCAAAAGTAAGTGAGTATCTTGGCATCATTACCATCACACAAGTTTTCAAAAGTCTAACTCTTGAAATTTAACCTATCTCGAGAGTCCTTTTGACTAGTTCTCTTGAGACATGAGAACTTCGCTCTTTTTTCTACTGACATTATTTGCAATACATGTTTTGTAAAGCTGTTCTTTTGCTTTTCTAAATGATCCTTTGCATGACCATTAATTCTGCTTTTCGTTGTATTTATTTTTTCATGGGCATTGGCCTTACTTTTATCAGGCACATTGCTTTTTTATGCCCCCTAGTTTCATTGTCTTTTGAGTATCTAGGACTCTTGAGTGGTATTTATAAACATGACTAGCATTCTCAATTTTGTTGGTAAATCACATGATTTGCTCTAGTGTGGGGAGACAAACATCACTCGAGGTTATGAAGGAATTGCATAAGGCTCAAATTGGCTAAGCAAAGGGTAATTGTGTTTAAGGTAGTGAACGGAATGCTCTTCGTCACTTTGGGATGCTTCAAGCTTCGATAAGAAATCACCTGAAGCTAGCACAAGAAGATTGATACATGTGAAAGCAATAAAATCTTTCTTGATATTTTGCTCCATAATTTTCAACCAAGACCCCCTATTTTGCCCCTAATGTGGGGCTGTTCTTGACAGGGTTATTTTAGAAATGCTCCATATTTAGGTCAAAGTAGCTTGCAAGGGATATCAATAGTGTTTGGGATTGAGAAAAAATGTATTTATCATCTTAAACCATGTATTCACTTTGAATGAACCATATGCCCTAAGACATGGTTCTTTTCACTCAATTCTCTCAAAGAGTGTTTAAGGACATGTTTGGTAAAGGGTTGCCTCTCATCATTTTGGGCACTATTACTTGGCATATTTAACAATATTTTTGGGTTTTTCAAAGCACACTTTGGTTAAATTCAACTCCTTAGGGAATGAAAATGTACCTAACTTTTTTTTAAAAGACATGTTCCCATGACCCTACTAGGGAAACTCATGGAAACAAGGTTGAATAAAATTTATAGACAAAACAAGCTTTGCTCAGCACTCAGCACAGGGGTTTACTTCTAGAGTTCTAACTGACTCTTTCGGCATTTTAAGGGATAGGGTCACTTCTAAGCTTTAAAGAAGATGATCACTTTTAAAGGTTTTGCATTTCTAAGATCGATCTCCTGTGGATAGGTAGAATCTTCTTCAGAGATCCTGCAAAATGGACAAACATATAGATGCGACATGTATGCATGAGATGCATTATGCAAATATCCTAAAGTGGCTCGGATTCAATCCAAAAGTGACTCAATGGCCTTTCACTTTATATATGGATCATACTTTTTGATAGCATTAATATTTACAGGTCTTGGCAATTTTGGGCCATTCATTTCTAGAAGGATCAGTGCCCCGATAGGTAGTACATTCTTTACAATATATTACCTTTGTAGTTCGGAGTAAACTTCCCATGAGGATCTGGAATGATAGGTAGGACTTTTGTCAAGACGAGATCGTTGATCTCAAATTGTCTTGGCTTGACCTTGCGATTGAATGAGCTAGCTACTCTCTTTTGATAACTTTGTCCATGGCATAGCGTTTTTACCTTATTTTCATCAATCATATTGAGTTGTTCAAATCTTTAGTGAACCCATTCAGTTTTAGAGAGCTTGACTTGAGAAAGTACCCTCAGTGAAGGAATTTCCACTTCCACTGGTAGCATAGCCTCCATTCCATAAACCAATGAAAATGGTGTTACCCCAGTTGAAGTGTGAATTGAAGTTCGATAAGCAAGCAAAGCATATGGCAATCGATCACACCAATCACGATAATTTTTGCCATTTTGGCTAAAATCTTCTTGATGTTCTTATTTGCTGCTTCCATGGCTCCATTAATTTATGAGTGGTAAGAAGAAGAATTCAAATGGAGAATGTGGAATTCTCCAAGTAATTCATCCACCACCTTATTATTCAGGTTTGATCCATTGTCTGTGATGATTGCTTCAAGAACTCCATATTGAGCGATGATATCACAATGGATGACCTTTACCACACTCTTTGTAGTGACGTGGTTTCAATCCATTTGGTAAAGTAATCAATGACCACTAAGATAAAACGGTGTCCATTCGATGCTTTAGGATTAATTAGTCTAATAATGTCGATGCCCCACATTGAAAAAAGGTTAGGATTTGAACATTTGATGTAGTTCATTAGGAGGAGCATTGATTTTATTTCCATAGACTTGGCATTTGTAATAACACCTTATATATTGAATACAAGTGGCTTCCATGGTCAACTAGTAATAACCGAGCCTCATGATTTTTCTTGCTAGAAGATAACCGTTCATATGAGGGCCACACTCTCCTTCATGTATCGTTTTCATCAGGAGTTCGGTTTCTTGTGCATCCACGCACTTCGATAAAACTGAATCGAAAGACCTTTTAAAAAGGGCTCCTCCACTGAGGAAGAATTTGGATTCCAACTTCATAAGGTATTTTCAATCATTGGCTTAACTCCCTTGGGGAAATTTTCCTTCTCGAAGGTAATTCATGATATCATAATACCAGGGTTGACTATCAAGTTCCTCTTCAATCATTAGGCATTAAGAAAGCTTCTTCAAGACGTCGATTTGCAAAGGATCAATGCTCAAGCCATTGATTACTTGCAACATTGAAGATAAAGTTGCCGAGGCATTGGTAATTTGATTTTGTGATCTCGGTAGATAATCAAAAGAGATTTCATCAAATTCCTTGGCCAAGTCTTTGAGATATTTATGGTAAGGAATCAACTTTACATCTCGCAATTGCCATTCACCTCCCGTTTGGAGGATGATGAGTGCAAAATCACCATAAACCTGAAGCATTCTAACTTTTATATCGATGGCTAACCGCAGACTAGGGATGCAAGCTTCATATTCAAAAATATTGCTGGTACAGGGGAATACTAACTTTGCAGTTATTGGATAATGTTGACCTTCTGGGGATATTAATACTGCCCTAGTGCCAAAACCAAAAAGGTTAACAGCACCATCAAAATACATTATTCACTTGTCATGTGAGACCAAATAAATCCGTTCATCAATCTCATCACAATCATTAGATTTCTCAGGATTTTTAGCTAACATGTCGGTTATGGCTCACTCTTTGACAGACTTTTGTGCCATGCTTTGGATATCAAATTCAGAGAGTAATATTTGCCATTTAGTGAGCCTTCCAACCAATGCAGACTTCTCCAAAAGGTATTTAATCGGGTCATTCTCAGTCACTAGAAGGATGTGGTGGTGAAGAGTATATTGGCTCAGTTAGTGTAACACCCAAATCAAGGCTACACGGGTCTTTTCCACTTCAAGATACCGGATCTCGAATGTAGTAAACTTTTTACTAAGGTAGTATATGGCACGTTCTATTCCATCCTTGTGTCTTTTTTGTGCCAACATGGCTCCTAAAGACTCTTTGTGAATGGTGAGATATAAGATTTGAGACACACCTTGGATAGGCGGTACGAGTACAGGAGATTGTGAAAAATATCACTTAAGCTATTCAAATGACTTCTAACATTCTTTATCGCACTTGACCTTGGTGTTCTTCTTTAATAGCTTGAAGAACGGCTTAGTGGTTTCTGACAATTGGGAGATGAATCTTGCAACATAATTCAATCTTCCTAGTAGACTTTGGACTTCCTTAACAATAGAAGGAGGTTTCATCTTGCATATGGCTTTTACCTTAGAGGGATCTATTTCGATGCCTTTGTTACTAACCATAAATCCAAGAAGCTTCCCAGTTTTTGCCCCAAATGCATTGTCACGACCAATTTTTTCGGGTGTGAACCACTTAGGGTTTGGCTAATGGATTGTTAAGCCTAAACTTAACTCGGGCTCTCCCAAGCCCATACCAATTCGCGACTTAGGTTCAAGTTTTTAACATGCAATTGATTTTTAACTAAGAGTCGCCACTAATCTATTTTTGGTGGGTCAATTAGAAACCCAAGTAAAGTAACGGGAGATTTACTTTACTCCTACGAATCAGAGATTATGAATTCAGGGACTTGATTACGCTAGACTTTTCTAATGCCCTTTCGGTACCTTTCTCTTTTATTTCAAAGAAAATGTCTTGCAGGTAGCTTGGATTGATTTTAAATCTAATTCTTTAACATGCGAGGCGATTGTGTGGGTGCGCAATTCATCAATTTAACACCCAAGAAAGTAAATAGAAAATGTAGGACTTACCTCGTAGCAACGAAATCATCTGCAATGTTAATTCAAAATCCACATTAACAACCTTGGATATGGTTTCTAATTAACACGCAATTTCTCTTTTTTTGTTTTCACTTATTTAATGAAAATTATGCAATATGCGATGCAATATTAACTAAATAACCTAACTCTAATGACATGTAATTTCTAATTGAATGGACCTAGCAACAACTACCACATGACATGCATTTCAATTAATCTAATCCTAATGATGTGCATGTGGCATTTTTCTTTTCTTTCTTTTCTTTCTTTTTCCTAAAAGAATGCAATCTATCCTAGAAAATAAAACTAATTCAACCTATGGCATTTTTTGTATTTTTCATGAAATTCGAAATTAGGTTAAATGTGAAAATTATCTAGCTAGATTAAGATCCTATTTAATTTGTATTAGGAATTAGATTGAGCTAAATCCTAATTTAAACTAAAACATTATCTTAACCTAAATAATCCTGAAATGCAATATATCTAAAAAAGCCTAAACTTATAATAAATAAAAAAAATTATCTAAATTAAACTAAGTGCAATTTAACCCTAATATGCAATGACATGCAAAATATGCCCTAATTCTACATGACAAGTGTATGATGATTTTTTTATTGTTTTATTAATTTTCGAAATTTATAATTGCCAAATGATTAAACATGCAACTCAATTTAAAATCTAGCAACCTAAATTGATTTTTTGAATTTTTTTAATTTGAAATAAAATTGCTATTCTAAACATGTAAACCCTAAAACATGCAATATTCTAAATCAAACATATCTCAAGATAAACAAAGCAATTAAGACAAGACAACTCATTCAAAATCATCAAAATATCACACATCGTTTAGATCAATGGATAATATTTCGCTAGTAAAATCGATAAATTGATCTTAAGCCTTAAAGATCAAAATTTCAATTTTATTCTCACTTGATTAATTATTTCATCTAAAGCCTTATAGATGAAATAAAATCACGGCGCGGTTGCGAATCAAGTGATATATTGAGATTATGCATAGATAGGTATTTCAATCAAAGAGAACAACTTATAAAGAGATAATAATAATAAAAATTAGTGAAAAACCTAAACTTGCCTAATAAAGTAAAGCAAAAATACCTAATAAATATTTTTCTTTTTTTTTTTTTTTAAAAGAAAGAAAATGGAAATCTTGGCCACTGGTTTTGGGGCTCCGGCGGGGGGAAGATCACCGGCTAGGGTTCCGACAAGGGCTTTGGCGAGGATGAAGACACGGGCCGGCACGGGCCTGCGTCACGGGGGCTGCGTCGAGGTGCTCGGATCACAGGCTTTAGCCGGCGGAGCGCTATAGGGACGGCGGGAGGCCTCTGGTGGCTACGATGAGGAGCTCCGACGTCTGGATCGGGCTGTTGGGCACGGCGTCCAATGAGAGAACCGGATTGGGGGCGATTGTCGCGGCGTGGAGTGAGGGCGGCGTCGATCTGGGTCTTCGATGAGGCTTGGCACCGCGAAAGGGAAGCGTCGAGCTGGGTCCGGGCCTTCGTCGTCGGGGACCTCGGATTTGCAAGCGGAGGGACGCCGGCGGCTGGATCTCGGCTCGGCGGCGACTCCGAGTCATCGACGGCTTGGGATCCGATGGCGGAGATAGATCTGCAGAGGTGGGTTGCAACGGCAGGGATTGGCGTGGCGTCCGTGGGTTCCTGTTGCAGGCGCGAGCAGAGATGAGGCGGAGGTGGCGGGTCGCGGGCCAGAGCAGGTGGCGGCGTGTCATCGAGGCTCCGGGGGCTCGGCGTTGGGGTGGCGTAGATCGACGGGGCTCGCGGGTAGAGACCGACGGCTCAAGCGCTTGCGGACGGAGATCGGCGACGGCAACAAGGCCGGCGAAAGGGGAAGATGAACAGTCGCGCAAGGGGAGGGCTTTTTTTTTTTTTTTTTCTACTTTTCCTCTCTCCACTCACTTTTTCACCTTTTGCTCTTTTTTTTTTTTACCAACGGAAAGGACCCCCCCCAATTTACCGTACGTGACCCCTTTTATATGCCAAAAAATTGTATCTTGAAGGTATATTTCATTTCTAATTTTGCATGAGCACAATACCCCTAAATATATCGCTGAAATATTTTTCGCATATTCCATCAAGAAAATTCCCTTTCTGTGCAAAAGTGCATCTCCCAGCGTATATTACCTAAATATGTGAAAAATCTTAACAAAATATAACAAAAAATAAAATTTTCCTAAACTATATGCCATGTGATTCTTTTTTAGTAAAAATTAACCCTAAAAATTATGCAAAAATTTAGGTGTCAACATGCATTTTATGGGGTTAAGCCACAGCTTGAATTTCCTCAATTGGTTAAATACTCTTCTTAAGACATCAACATGTTCTTCTCCTTGTCTTTACTTTGCAATCATGTCATCGACATAGACTTCAATCTCCTTATGCATCATGTCATGGAATAGTGTAACCATATCTCTTTGATATGTTACTCCCCGTTCTTCAAGCCAAAGGGAATAACTTTGTAGTAAAATGTTCCCCATGGGGTGATAAACAATGTCTTACTTTTATCCTCTTTCTTCATCCAGATTTGGTTGTAATTAAAGAATCCATTCATAAAGGAGCATAGTTCGAATCTCACTGCACAATCAACTAAGACATCAATATGTGGTAATGGGAAGTCCTCTTTAGGGCTTACTTTGTTTAGGCTGCAATAGTCAACACACTTGAAATCATCTGTCTTTTTTCATAGCCGAGGCAATGTTTGTAGTCCAATTGATATAAATGTGCAACTTCAATAAAGTCCACTTTCAAGAATCTCATGACTTCTTCTTTAACTTTGTTGGATAATTTCGGTCTTGTCCTCCTAAGTTCTTGCTTCTTAGGTGGGATGTTTAGATCAGGAGGCAGTGAATGCTCCACAATATTAATATTTAAGCTTGGCATATTAACAAAGGACCAAGTGAACACATCTTGGTATTCCTTCAAAAGTTCAACCATTCTTTCAACTTTGGCTCCAAAAAGGCCTTCCCTAATTTGTGCTTCTTTTAGGTTCTCAGAATTACCCAAATTCACAGTTATGGTCTGCTCAACAATGGGAGGTTTAAATTCCTCATGTTGGATCTATTCCTTTTCAATAACCTTTGAATTGTCTTCATCTTCAGACTTAGAATAATGAGGTCCACTTGAATTCACAAGGGGTGAATCCGAGCCATGCATATGACTATCGTGACTATGCAAAGTGTTATGCATGAGATGTAATAAAATGGTTAGTATAGTAACAACAAATGCAATGCATCTTGTTTTTATGAAAACAATCTTTTTAAACACCATTTTCAAAAAATGATCAATAGGGAACTCGTCCTCATATCCTTAGACATCCTCATTCCAAAAATCCATTTGGGATAACTAGGAAACGTGTGGCAATTCAGGCCTCAAAGCATCATCATAGGACTAATTTTGAGCACTTTCACACGTCCTTTAAAAAACGTGCATTTGCTTTGTTGAATCTAAAATGATAAGGCCGTATTATGAAGTATACTATCTTGGATCAACGGCTTAAGATCCAAGTATTTACAAATATGACAAATGAAAGAATAACTTGAACAAAAGAATTGAGCAAATGGAAAATCCATCATAGGGGAGAATTAATGGAATGAGAAACTAAGGAAGAAGTGGATGTGTTGCCAATTGGTTTAGCAATGTCAATTATGATCACATTCATAACTTCGGGATGGTAGACTCCTTTATACCTTTGGTGCAGCTTCCCTAAAAATTAGAACTCCCTTGTCAAGCAGATTTTGAACCTTGACCTTAAGGCCAAGCAGTTATCAACATCATGTCCTTTTTCTCCCATGTGATACATGCATGCTTTGGACATATCGAATCCAGTAAACTTTGGGAGTTTTCTCTCGGGACTTCCTTAGCCACCAATCTCTCTTCCAAAAGCATGGGCAATAATTGAGAGAGTGGTCTTGGTAAAAGTGTAAACTCACGAGCCAAGGTATGCTTATGTGGCTTCTTATTGAGATCACGATGCAATCGAACATGAACCACATCCATCATATTGAGACATCTTTGATTACATTCTCTAGTCTCGGAAGATAGTTCAAGTTCAAATACTTATTTTTCGTAAGCCTGTTTTCCTTTACCCTTCAAATAAAAGCTAGTCATCTCTGGCAAAGAAAGAGTTGATAATTCTATAGCCATTTGATTTACACGATCCATAAGACGCATCATCATTCCACGCATTTCATTTACTCGATTCTAAAGATCTTCAAGAGTGGACACAATTTTGGTTGAAAGTAATAGAGTTATGAATGCTTCAAAATATGCGAATGCGGCGATTATTTCGTCAAGTCAATTTTCCAAATTAGTTACTTGAACTCGAGTGTCTTTGTTCTCCATACTTGTTTGAAAGCAAATCCCTATAATGAAGCACCTTTTAGCCACTTTTTAGTACCTTTTGAAAAAAGATAGTTCAAATTAGTACAAGTTAAGAGAAATCAAGAATACAAAACCTAGTCAATTTTATATTTTCCTAAGATGAAATAATGATAAAAAGTGTATATGATCCCAGTATCATATAGCATCCTCTTATCAAAATTTCTTCAAAAAAAATTATACAATTGAAAAGGAACGACGACAAACATTTAATCAGAATGCCCATTTTCTAAAAATTACATGAGAATGGAAAACTTTAGATAAAAAGCCTAAGGAATAGGTGGAATCGTGTAGAGACGCTTGTTATCATGGGCCAAGCTTTCCTCATTGATCAAGGCATTGTCTTCTTCTCCTCAATATGAGCTTGCCAAAAATCTTGAGGCTCAAGAATATGAGGCAATTGAACCTCAAGCTCAGGTTCTACTTGACGGTAGATGTAATCGATGGTAGCGTGATGAGTCCTCATCTCTCTTTCCAAGTCGGCTTCATCCATGGCAACCATGTAATGCGAGGAACGAGAGTACCAAATTCTAGTAGTGGCTTGAATCTCAGCCTTGATATGGTCAATTTGGTTTTCCTTGATGATCTCATTGTGATAATTGATATGATATAACCCCAGCTTAAGGATTGGCAAGATCGTTTGAAGCGTGCGATATTGGCGGAGCACCCTTAAAGGGTAATATGACGTTAAACCCGTCAATCTCATGAGGGGGAGTGGGTTATCAACTTCACTAACAAGGCGCACCTTAGGATTCCCACACCATCGAACATGCTATTGGATTAAGCTAGGGTGGAGGTTTTTGAGGAAATGAAACCATATAGACCATGATCGAAAGAATTCATTTATTTGACAATCTAAGAATGGGATGATGATATTTCGTGACATCGACAATCTTCATGTGAGGGACGAATTCTGTGATATGTGAGAAAAACCAAATTTGGAGAAGTCCTAATAGGGCTCTAAGAGTTCCTTGACCATTTGCTTTGAAACAATTAAGAGACACAAAAGTTTCGGCAAGAATCATGTGTGTAAAACAATTAAAGGCGCACACTTGATTGATAATGTGAATGACTAAATGATCCATTGTTTTTCGGGTATGTGGGAATACCACAAAGTCAAAGAACATGAATAGGAAGACACGAGGAATTTGATTCCCAAATTTAGGCTTAAGGCTAATGAAATATTGTTCAAGGAAAGTATAAGGCATGGAATTCGAGTTTCCTTTAAGAATGGCCCTAATTTTGTCGATAGGGATATTGATGAATTGACTTAGAAGAGATATTGGATCTTGACCAATAGAAGGAGTGATGAAACCTAAAGAGGCTTTGCCTAATCCGATAGCTTTCCAAAAATGAGCCAATGCTTTCACAATCGCAATATGTGGTTCAACTTTTAATAAAGTCAAGAGGAAACCTATGTGTTTTTCCACGTAATATTGATGTCTTGGGTTGAGCTTCTCCCATAGAGTCTTGAGATTCTTTGGCATCGGGACAAAGTCCACTTCGGGTTTACCCATCTAAACCTAAACCTAAAGGGGCATCCGTGATTAAAACGCATCGTCATTTTGAAATATAAAGCGCATGATTGAAATATGGAAAATAAGAAGAGAAGAACGATAAGAAAGGAATGATATCTTACCCACCAAACACATGGAAAACACAAATCACATGTCGCATGAAACTGTGAGGTTTCGACGCCTAGGGTGAGGGTGCTAAAGGCTCAAGGTCCCTATCCCAAAGGATAAAAATAGTTTACCCACCATCACTATCGTCGGTCAGTGCTATTTTTATTGGTTGGGATAAGCGGGAATACGTAGGTAATGGATTACCGCGAGTGTTCACTTACAGATTCTACCCATAAACCCTCATAAGGTCTTAAATTAGGTGATCGGGGTTTTAGATCGCAATTGTATGCGCGGTGTTGTGCTAAAGCTTGTAAACATGCATTTAAATTTAAACATCCAGTACTTCAATATAAGCCATCATACATTCATATATCCTTACACCACCTGCAAAATAAAGGCTTTATACTCACTTCGCCCCTTATAACTCTCACCTACAAGACCATTTAACACGAAGTTAGTGACTAACCTAATTTTCCACTCGACTTTGACATACAGGCGATCCCACACAAGACACGTTAGTTTAAACACAACAACCATTTTTAAACGGCTTTAAGTTCTCTTAATTTAGTAACTAGTCCCTAGCGGAGTTGCCAAGCCTATCGCAACCCGATATCGTCGCCCATCGATCCCCCTCGAGAGGATAGGAAAGGGAAAGGTTAGGTTTAGGGGTACTTGACCAGAAAATTCCCTCATGGTTCTTAACCACACGTATGTCATCACCTCATCCCTTGGAAAAACCTCTTGTGAGTTCCCTTCACAAAGTTGCGAGTTCTTTTGAACTCGTACCTTGCATGACAATAGAGTGTCGCAACCCATACCCACATAGGTGACACTCGCAACACACCTTGAGAGAGGAGATCAGATGTGAATATTAGATTGAAGGGTACTTTTACCATGGAAGCCCTTCCCCTAGTACTCTTTCTTAAGGATGACATCACTTCATCCATTAGAAATTTTCCACAGGCAAGTATGTTAAATCATGGTGAGTTCTATTGAGACCCGTACCTCATGCAACGAGTTTATTTATATGGTCTAGTTATAATTAATTAGACTTAAATTTATTGATCTTACGACAATGATTTAATTTGAACATAATAGAGATTTATTCTTTAATATCTAGCTTTCTGGTGAAAAATCTCACTTACCTTAATCTTCAAATGGCTACAAGATTTCCTTAATCGATTTTGTCCAACGGATTGATTGGAAAAAATTCATCTGGAGAATGCCAACAGCTAGTAAGGTGTGGAGGACTATTTAAGGAGGTTATTCAGTCTATTTGATTTGTGCATGAAAATTGAAATTCCAAAGTCTGAATCCTTTCCAATAACTTGTTCTTTAACGAAAAATCTTACAAATTGTATTCAAGAGAGAAAATCACAATTAAAGTGACTTAGTGTGGGGAATATAAATTTTCCACTGAGTGTTTGCACTTGAAATATTGTACTTCTCCATTGATACTTTAGTGAATCTCAGCTAGAAGACTGTCAGCGTGGGAGATTGGACGTAGGCTTGATCTAAGCTGAACCACTATAAATTTTGTGTGCAATTTTCTCTTCCCTTAACTCTTTTCAGCTTTATCTATTGCATTTTTTTTTTGTTTCTCGAAAATCTATTTCATCTCTTATCTGATTTTGAATTTTCACTAGAAGTCTGGTGGCTCTTTTAATCAGTCTTTGACTCTTTTTTAGACTTTGCTTGCAACTTA
The DNA here is from genome assembly GCF_016545825.1 of Eucalyptus grandis. Taxonomy (NCBI): domain Eukaryota; kingdom Viridiplantae; phylum Streptophyta; class Magnoliopsida; order Myrtales; family Myrtaceae; genus Eucalyptus; species Eucalyptus grandis. Next base: position 6,156,784 of record NC_052614.1, on the reverse strand, counting down.
TTTTATTTCACATTTATTTGTCAAGGTTTATTTTAAACATCTATTCACCCCCTCTAGGTGTTAGTACTAGTATTTTCAATTGGTATCAGAGCCATGTGCTCTTTTGTTGAAGCGTTTAGACTTTTGAGATAAAGATCTTCTATGGTCAGTTATTTAGCACCAAGACTCGTGGAGGGGCAAAGCAATACCAGACCACCTTATTTTGATGGAAAAAAAATAGTGTGTGGAAGAATAAAATGAAGGTGTTCCTGAGATCTAGAGATCCTTTAGAATGGGATGTTATAGAAAGAGGAATCAACCCAAAGGCAGCTTCAGCTTTAGACAAGGGAAAAAAAGTCTTAGATAAGGATGCTGAGGAATCCAACCAAGCAAAAATTACCAAGAGACGGGCTCTTGATGCAAAAGTCACATATTCTTTATACTGTGCATTGTCTCCTACTGAATGTAACAGAATTTCTTCATGTAAAACAGCTAAAGAAGTTTGTGATAGATTTCATGTCACCTATGAAGGGATAGATCGTGTAAAGGAGACAAAAATAAATATCTTACTTGGCCTCTAGAAGCCTCGAGAGTCTATTAGAGATATGTTTAGTCGATTTATAGATATTATAAATGGGTTGGCATATCAAGGTCAACCAATGAAGGTCAACAAACTTTTGCGAGAACTTTCAAAGGACTGGAACCATTTGAAAACATCAATTCTGAAGACACAAAGAATCATGCATCTTTCTGTTGACGAGTTGATAGGCACTCTTCAATCGTATTAAGTGGAAAAGATCAATGATGAAAAGAATCCGAAGGGTAAGAAGTCAATTGCACTTAAGTCTAATGTTGATTCTGATTATACATATACATATGATGATATGGACAATGAGGAGTTGGCTCTCATAATAAAGAAATTCATGAAACTAAATAGGAAAGGAAGAAGATTGAACCGGAAAAACCAAAGCAAGCAAAATTCCAGAAAAGATCGATGGAAAATGTTGAAATTAGCAAGGATGTGATATGATTTAAGTGCAAGAAGAAGGGACACACCAAGACTAACTATCCATTGCTGAAAAAAATAAAGGAAAGTATGAAAAATACAAGAAAGCTTTAAAAGCAGAAACCTGGAGTGACATAGAATGTAAGAAAAGTGAAAAGGAGTTTTCAAATATTCGTTTGGTGACTCACTCAGAATCCGAATCAAATTCTGACGCAAACTCATAATCTGACAAGGAAATTGAGGTAAGTCATTCAGAAATTCCTATTAAATTTTCTACGTATATAGATGAATTTTGCTTGAACCTCAAATATTTTCTTAAAAGGATCTCCGAATTAAAGAAGGAAAATTCAAAACTCAAGCAATATGATAATTTTGGAGAGAAAAGTTCGAAATTTTGAAAAAGATTTTGATGATTTGAAAGAAAATATTGATTTTCCTTCAAAAGAAAATGAATGTTTGAAAAAGAAGATTTCAAATATTTTTACAAAGTTCTCTAAAGGATAAAAAAAATTTAGAGAAAATCCTTTTATTTCAAATACCCTATTATAACAAATCTGTTTTGGGTCTGAATAAAGAATCTTTTGATCAATTTTCTTAAAGTCAATGAGAGATTTAGACAAAGACCTCCAAAATCTTTTTACAAAAATCATTTTCAAAAAGTTTTTGTAAAACCTGTTAGCCAAAGTGCTCTTAAATGTTCTAAGTGTAATAACTCAAAACATTTCAAGAATGAATATTCTAAAGTTTAGAGACCTGTTAAGAAGGATTGGGTAAAGGTTGTCTTTAAAAGTAACTCGCCAGAACTCAAGAAAATTTGGGTACTAAAGAAAGTTTGAGATTTCTCTTTGATTGCAAGTTACTGTTAAAAGGAAAAGCAAATGGTACTTGGACAGTGGCTATTCTAGACATATGATTGGAGATTCAAGCAATTTCGCAAAACTAGAAAAACAAAAATGATGAAATGTTTCATTTGGTGGGAATAGCAAAGGAAAATTTATTGGACATGGAACAGTAAGGATTGGAATTTTAATCATCAACTATGTTTCTCTAATAAAAGGTTTGAATTATAATCTTTAAGCTAAGCCAGCCATGTGATACAAGATTTAGAATCAATTTTCAAGAAGATGCTTGTTATGGAGTTAGTCGAGACTTCTCTCAAACTTTCACTGGGCGAAGACATGGCAATATTTATATTATGGACATAAGTCTAGAGAGCTCTCAATATCTTATCTCAATTCAAGATGAAGCATATCTCTAGCATCGCAAGCTTAGACATGTGAGTATGAAACAGATTGCTAAATTATTGTCTAAGAAGCTGGTTCGAGATCTTCCCAGAATGGTGTGCTAGAAGTCTGAATTGTGTACTCCATGTATCTTGGAAAAACAGGTCAGAAGCTCATTTAAACTTATAAATCAAGTTTCCACTAATTGCGTCTTGCAGTTTCTTCACATTGATCTTTTTAGACCAACTAGAACACAAAGCATTGGTGGTAAGAAATACCGTTTGATAGTTGTGGATGATTATTCAAGATTCACGTGGGTTTTCTTCTTGGCAAATAAAACAAAAATCTTCTCATATTTTTCAAAGTTTGCTAAGAAGTTTCAGAATGAGAAAGGTTATGCCCTTTCAAGCATAAGGACTGATAATGCGGGAGAATTTGAAAATCAAGACTTTGCAAATTTTTGTGATGAGAATGATCTACAACATATTTTCTCCTCTCCATACACTCCAGAACAAAATGGAGTTGTAGAAAGAAAAAATAGGTCATTACAGGAGATGGTCAGAACTCTACTTATAGAAAGAAGAGTCTCTTCTCATTTTTGGGCAGAAGTAGTTTCAATTGCCTGTTATATAATTAACAAAGTATTTTTAAGGCTTATCCTAAAGAAAACTCCCTATGAAGTTTACTAAGGAAAAATGTCAAATATATCTTATTTTCACGTGTTTGGTTGCAAGTGTTTTATTTTGAAGAATGGAAATGATTGGCCTGGGAAATTTGAAGAAAGATCGGATGAAGGTATATTTCTTGGTTACTCTACTTCAAGCAAAACTTACAGGGTCTTCAACAAGAATACACAGATTGTTGAAGAATCCATGAATGGTAGATTTCAAGAAAGTGTTCAAAACCAACAAGATCGGACTCAACTTGAAGAATCTGAACTAGTTTCAGACTTAATAAAGTTTGATTCCCCCAAGGAACCTCAATATTTTGGTGATCAATGCCAAGAAGAAGAAAAGTCAGAAGAATCAAAGAAAATTGACGTCCAGCAAAGTCTTGTAGAAAGTGACAAATCTAACAAAAACTAGAAGCACAAATCAAGCCATCCTAAAGAGCTCATTGTTGGCAACATAGAAGAAGGGATCTGTACCAGATTCAATGTAAAAGGAGACTCAAGTGTTTTAGCTCTTATTTCTGAAATAGAACCAAAGAGAGTCGAAGAAACTTTATCTAATAAAAGCTGGATAGAAGCAATGCAAGAAGAACTCAGATAATTCAGAATTAATGATGTCTAGGAGTTAGTTCTAAAATCAAAAGGGAAATCTATAATTAGAACAAAGTGGGTGTTTAGAAACAAGATGGATGAAAATGGTAAAGTAACAAGGAACAAAGTAAGGCTTGTTGCAAAAGGTTATACGTAAGGGGAATGAATAGACTATGATGAGACATGTGTACTTGTAGACAAGTTAGAAGCCATAAGACTATTGATTGCATATGCATGTTTCCATAATTTTGGGTTATTCCAGATGGATGTCAAAAGTGTATTCCTAAATGGGTTCATACAAGAAGAAGTCTATGTGGAACAACCACCAGGATTTCAATGTCCTAGAAAACCATACTTTGTCTATAAACTCAAGAAGGCTTTATACGGTTTGAAACAGACACCTCGAGCTTGGTATAAGAGATTGTGTAAATTTCTAGTAAACAATGGTTTCAAGAAAGGAATGGTTGACGCAACTTTTTTTATTAAAAGGGAAGAAAAAGACTTTCTACTTGTTCAAATATATGTAGATGATATAATTTTTGGGTCTTCTAACGAAAGTCTATACAAGAAATTTTCAAAGTTTATGCAGGAAGAATTCGAAATGAGCATAATGGGTGAGTTAACATTCTTTCTAGGTCTACAAGTCAGAAAATTAGAGAAAGGAACTTTCACTTATCGAGAGAAATATGCTAGAGAAGTTATCAAGAAATTTGGGATGGAAAATTGCAAGAAGACTGAGACTCCCATGTCAAGTTCTTCCAAACTTGACAATGATGGAGATGGAAAGAAAGTTAACCAAAAAATATACAGAAACATGATTGTTGACAGGAAAAGTACTTTAGGAACGTGCCAACTCTTGAGACAAATGTTAGTATCTTGATTCTCAAAGAGGCAGAGCACTGTGACATTCTTAATGGTAGAAACAAAATATGTTGCTCTTGGAAGTTGCTGCTCACAAATTCTTTGGATCAAGCAACAACTAAGGGACTTTAGAATATAAGAACCTTGCACTAAAATCGGATATGAAAACACAAGTATGATCAACCTTACCAAAAATCATATTCTCCATTCAAGGGCAAAGCATATTGAAATTTGCCATCATTTCATAAGAGACCATGTGCAAAATGGCAAAATCAATGTTCAATTCATTGAATCGAAAAATCAACTGGCATATATCTTCGTCAAACCATTGGAGAAAGGATTATTTGAGTTCATTTGTGAAAAGCTGGATATTACTCTTGCATCTGGCTAAAGTCTATGGATGAGCAGAGACTCATCAGTTCAACCTATGGTAAAAACATCCTTTTGAAAGCTCTTCCAAACTCAGGTAGTTATATTTTAAATTTTGGCACGTAAGTTTTTTTTTTTTTTTCCTTTTTGAACATGTATGATTATTCTCGAATTATTACTTGCCTTTTATGTTTTTAGAAATTGTTATATCTCTACTGATTTTTCGGAAATAATATTTCAAAAATTATTAGTAGTTACTTTAAAAAAAATAAAAAGGAAGTTTTTTGTACCTATTCGATTTGCCTGGTTCATTTTCTTTAAATAAAATCTTTGACCCTTTTCCCCCAATAACCAAACTCTCTACAAACCCTAAACTTTCTCTCAAACCCTTAGTTCTCTTGATCTACTCTTATATTCTCTACAAAATTTCTCACTCGATCATTCTTGAGCATGTCATCAAAATTCTCCAAATCCGTTTCGATGTCTTATCAGAGGAAATCCTCTCGCATTGCTAGTCGCAAGCCTTAGTTTGTCCCCGGAGGTCCGACACATTTGATCTCACTGGGATGAATCGCCTCTAAGCATGAATTGATAATCAATGGAGGAAAAGGTTACTTAGGGAGCGACGCCTATTTCAATAAGAAAGTCCAAGGTACTTCTCAAACATTATGAGTTTTTGAAAAAGGGAAGAAGTCCCATGGATTTCAAAAGTTTGTTATTGGAAGAAAATGGCTATGGGAATGAAACCTTGTTCTTGAGAGCCATGGAAAGCTTAGGGCTAATAGAGGTTGAAAGAACAAAAAAAGGAATTTTCGAACTATCCTGCTGATCCTCGCTTTGGCATAAAGGGTTAAGCTGAGAGCAAAAAGGAAAATAATGATGAGAGGGTGTTCAAAAATTTCCAACCTAAAATGGGTGTTGCTACAGAAATCACTGGAACAAAAAGGAAGTTGTTTCGATCAAAGGACCATAAGAAAGTCTACATACAAATGCTAAATAGAGGGGTCATCAACCCTCGAACTGTATATTTTGATTTCCTAGATTCAATCAAGGTGAATTTGCGAGAAAAGTTTGCCAAGCTTCAGATGAAGTGGTTCTATGTGGAGTCATTTGATGCTTATCCTAAATTGATTTTTTACTTCTATTCCAATTTGTCTATTTTGGATCTCACTCATGTTCAATTTACTATGAGTGATAAAGTGTTTGATGTTGATGTTAATTTGTTGGTTGATATTCTGGGAGCAGAAATGAGTGGATTCTTGCCCATCAATGTCTCCAACGAAGAGGTCACGAAGATTCTGGTGAAGGACAGGATTCATAGGGGAAGCATTACTTACTCTAGGATGTCTGCTTTTAATATTTTACTTCACAAGATCGTTATCAACTGCATCAGAACCAAAGCTACTTCCAAAATTGATGTTTCTAGATTCTAGGAAAAAATGATGTGGGCCATCTGCAATGGTGTTGCTTTCTCACTCTCTCACACAATCCTACTGCACGTGTACAAAACTGTCATGAAGGGAAAGTGACAACTTTTTTATATAGCATTGGTAACCAAATTTTTCCAACACTTCCATATTCAACCGCCATCTAATTTTTGCTTCAGAACCATTGTTCCCATGCAAATTGGACTTAAAATGATCTAAAAAAAGAGATTAAAGGATCTCTTTAGAGCCTTCCAACTTTTGAAGAAAGAATTTGCTAGCAAAGCTAAGTTAGGATCTGCAGCTAAGAAGAAGCGCAAAGGGAAGAGTGTTGTCTTGCGAACTCCATAAAGAAAACGACCTATTCTTCTTTTCCAAGATGAAGAAGAGGAAGATGATGAAGACGGGACAGTCTTTGATATTGTGGCAAATATTGTCATGCATGATCCTCTTGGTGGTATAGCCGATTCTTAGGAAGAAGAAGAGGATGAGAGCAAGAAAGAACCGGAAGAATAAAGTAAAGGAGAAGAAACTAGAGTAAAAGAGAGTAAGGAGGATGACTAAAATGATGAAAAGGGAGATGCCAATATGAATAAGGGACAAAAGCATTCTAACAAGGAAGAAGAAGATATGAGGAAAGTTGATGTGGGAGATGTTGGAGAGAAGGGAATTGGTCAACAAACAAGTGCTAGAAGAGAAGAAGTGTAGGAAGGAGAAGGATTCTTCCTTAGACTGTAGTCACTGTGACAGGGGGAGTAGGTGAGAAAACTTCTCTTAATGACCAAACTGTCGAACCAACTACTAGTGATGGCATCAATCAATCTCATCCAGATGATGAAGATATTTATGCATCTCATTTCCCTAAAATTTCTCCTAAGGGTCAGGACAAAGAAACTAATGTTTAGGGGAAGTAACAAATTTCACATGTTCACGTCTATGTTATTTCGCTTCTGGATACTCCACAAGTACATTTTGAAGTAGCTAATGCCTAGACTGAACTAGAATCAAACTATCCTTGAATAGTAGAGCTCCTTTTGGAGATTAAGGCACAACAATATGGATGGAGGTTGAAATCTAGAAGTTGCGTGTTGCTCTTGGTACAATCTCAAAATCTCTCACCGGAAATGTACAATCTCTTGATGATAAAGTTCAGAACATGAATAAGTAGGCATCTCAGAATTTAACGAAGGTTGAGACTATCTTCCATCAATGCCTGACTAAGCTTGAGGAGACCGTGTTAGATTTTGGAGGATTTCCGACTTGTTTGTGTTCCTAGGCAACCTTGATCCTTTTCAAAACAAACTCTTTTTATTTTCTTTGTGCTTGTTTGATTTTCTCTTTTTGCTGTTGATAAAAAGGGAAGAGTTTTTTGCAGATTTGAAGCTTTGATTGATGCATGATGCATGATTGAGTTTTTCTAGTGGTTGGTGTTTCTTCTATGCAAACTATTGATTGGTGTGAGCACATATTATGTGTATTTTGTGCAAAACTTATGCAGACTTTATTGTGCTTAGTGTCTGTTATCCCCATCTTTGTTATCTCTATCAATTATCATGTGCTGCTGAAGTGTTGTTTTATAGGATAACTTTCATATTATGCTTAAATCTACATAAAAGTTTTGTCACTATAAAAAATTGGGAAATTGTTGAGAAAACTCCTACTGGGTTTTGAAGTTCACAAAACTTTCTTGTTCTTGATTTTTATTCTGAGAATAGTAGACTTAAAGTCATATCGTAGACTTTTATCAAAATCTATCCATTTCAGAAGTCTTTCCCACTCTAACGCAATCCAGACTGAAACCAAGCCCATAACGAATATATAATCAGACTTAGATTTATTGATCTTAAGACAAGGATTTAGTTTGAACATAATAGAGATTTATTCTTTAATATCTGGCTTTCTAGCGAATAATCTCGCTTACCTTTTTTTAAATACATTGATGGAATCAATCACGAATTGATGAATTCAATCTTGAAGATAAGTTCCTTTTTGGGAAGCATCTACTTATGAAAACCTAAATTATGATTGTATGGGTGACCAAAATCAATGGATTTTCATCTCAATCTTCAAATGGCCACAAGATTTCTTGATCAATTCTGTCCAATGGATTGATTGAGAGAAATCCCTCTAGAGAATGCCAACGGCTAGTAAGGTGTGGAGGAGTATTTAAAGAGGTCATTTAATCTATTTGATTTGTGCGTGAAAATTGAAATTCCAAAGTCTGAAGCCTTTCCAATCACTTGTTTTTCAACGACAGCACTTACAAATTGTATTCAAGAAAGAAAATCACAAGAAGAGTGACTTAGTGTGGGAAAAAGAAATCTTCCACTGAGTGTTTGCACTCGAAATATTATACTTCTCTGTTGATACTTTAGTGAATCTCAACCAAAAGGCTGTCAGCGTGAGAGAGTGGACATATGCTTGATTTAAGCCGGACCACTATAAATCTCGTGTGCAATTTTCTTTTCCCTTAACTCTTTTCAGTTTTATCCATTGCATTTTTTATTTTTATTTTATGTTTCTCAAAAATCTATTCCATCTCTTATCTGATTATGAATTTTCACTAGAAGTCCGGTGGCTCTTTTCATCAATCTTTGACTCTTTTTCAAACTTTGCTTGCAACTTATTTTATTTCACATTTATTTGTCAAGGTTTACTTTAAACACCTAGTCAACCCCCTCTAGGTGTTAATACTAACATTTTCACTTCTTACATTTTCAGGATCGTCAGTCCTAAACTAATTGATCAAGCGCAATTGGTCATTTTCATGCTAATCTAGTTCTAAGGAAAATGAAAAGGAAACATTCAATTGAATTGAAAATTGTGAAGCAATAAGTAAACAATTAATGAAAGCTATAAATCTATCATGCCATCCTAGAAAATATAAAGAGAAACACAATTGAAAAAAGATAAGAGGAAGAGAGGATGCACAACTTGTCAAGCTTTACAATAAAAATAACCTGAGACATATGTCAAGGAAATGAATGGTACATGATAACGGTTGGAATGGACATCAACCTCCACTGTTTTTATGGTTTCTCCATCTTCGAGGTCCTAATCTAAACTTAGTCTAGGAAATCTATAATTAGGTACATACAATGGAAAGAAACAATCATACATGTTAAAATAGTCAAAAACATGACTTCATGTTAAGATCAATCACTTAAAGAAAATTTAATGCGAAAATCAAATTTTGGGGCCTTAGGGTCAACCTTTATAATTCATGCGAGGATCTCACTAAGACATCTACCCAATCGAGTTTTGTGACTTATAGCTATTATTGACCAATTGTGTTCTTGCATGGCCAATACCGCTTATAAGTCTCCTAACTAAGCAATTTATGTGATTCTAGGATTTTCTCTCGATATCATGTATCGACTCTACCATTCATCTAAAGGTCACATGTATTGTAGAATTTAAATATGCGTGCAGGTCTTTTTTAACCTTGTTTTTCAACCAATCAAATAGATAAGTGAGCCATTGGTGGATCACAAATTACCAAAGTCATGCGCCGATTACTAATACAAACGTTTGTAATGAATAGCATGATTATATGTATGAGGGGTACATGTAATATTTCAAAGACATATTTCAAAATCATTCACAAAAAAAATAATATTTTGAGACAAAGTGATGTCTAGCTCGGGGCTCGCAGAAATGCACTCACAAGCGTTGCAAGTATTATGAATACAATTCAAACCATGACTTTCATGATATCAAATCAGGATTCTAAAAAAATTTGAAAATATTTAGGATTAAGGGATATCTAGGCTATGGAACACATTTAATTGTCAAGGCTAGTCCAGGGCTCGCATAAATACACTTACAAGCATTGCAGACATTTTAAATATGGTCCAAACCACGATTTTTTCTTAAGTAAAATCGATCTTTGGAAAATAATTTTTTAGAAATTGTTTTTGGGAAACATCATACGTACCAAAGTATTTTTGAAAGATGCAATTTGAAAAGGTTAATTGTGTAACAAAAAAAATCAAAGTATTTAGAACAGCTTCCATGAAGATGACATAGCCTAATTTCATGCATAAACTAACCAAAAAGGTATAACTAAACAATCATAATCATGTTCATATCAAGAAAATTTATGACTAAGCAGGGTGTTGCAGCAAAATTGAATAATTTCCATCAATAATCTAGTTATGAAAAAAAATTCACTAATATGTAGGACATAATAACGAACAACTTTCGTGAAGAAAGTTTTCCTAAACGAGCTATACATGATTTTACAAAAATTAGACAACAAGCAACAGCATGTTAGAAAGTTATCAAAATAGCATGACACTTAGCTAATATCACAAGTATTTGTCCTATCAAAACAAGTTTAAAAATCACCAAATTTTCACACCATATAGCCAACATGTTGACAAACAATTTTTGTTAAGAGGCCAAACATCCTAATAGAAAAAATGAAAAAATAAAATATCAAATGTTTGTTCAAATAGGAGTTAGAACAGGGGTCCAAATTTGATCTCATGTCTAGATTTTGATCTAATTTTGAAAAAATTGAAAATAGTCCAAATGACAAGCAATTTGTATGAAATTAGTGGCATTAGAAAGCTTTTAGTATGCCTTATGACTTCCTAGAAAGACTCAAGTCCAAATTAGGTCAATTAAGTGCTCCAAAATCAAGATATCTAAAGATGCTTATGTTAGTAATTAAAAAATAGAACACAGACATACATCAATAAATCTCAAAACCATTCAAGTAATGCACAAATGGCATGAAATAAAAAAATCACATGCGACATAGAACTAGATACGACAAATAATTGTGGTGATCATCTAACCCTAAATTGGCTTGAGAAAACGTCATACAATTCGATGACAATACAAGATGACTCGAGATCCATTATGAAATGCTTGAGGATTTCTAGGTAAACATGCACTCTTACGGCACATATTAATCATGCAAAATGACACTTAAATGCAATGACGTAAACATATACTCAAACCTTGTAACATGAAGTTTAAGTATCAAGAAGACATTATTACAAAATTTGGACTCTAAATGACTCAAACAAACATGGCAAGATACATGTACATCAAGATTTGGTTTCAGCATTAGCCTCATAAAACGCACATGGTTTCAAACATCTCAAGATGTGCAAAAATCTTAAGAAAAATCCTATATACAGCACATGCAATAATGAACGTTTCTCGTTAAAAGTTGAAAACTAAATATGATCACATGAATCACAGTAAAAATGACAATAGAAATGCACATTTAGACTATGTACTATTGCAGCACATTTTAACATTAACTCATGTAATTGACTCATTTGCCAATGTTAAGACTTTGCAAAGCATGCATCAATTGAACATATGTATCATTTATATCAACTCTCATAAGGATTTGAGTCCAAACAAGCACATTTGTGGACTCAATTTCATCGAAATAGAACTCAGACTAATGTAGAACAAACTATCCTATGTTCAGATCTAAATGATTTTAATCTAATTAAACTCATCCACAAATCATGAAAAAATTACAGGATATTCGCCATACAATTATGAGAAATTTTATAAATGAAATTTCTTTCAGAATTCAATACAAAATCCAACACAAAAATGACAAAATCATATATCAATACAGAATAGATTAACCTAGGCTTGGATCTGAGTAAATTTGGACTAGTTAAGCACATCCAAAAATTATGAAAAAATTATAGGATGTTCTTCATATGAGAAAATTTTATGAAGAAATTTTTTTCTAGGATTCAACACAAAAATTAGCACAAAAATGACAAAATCAGAGATTAATATGGAATAAAATGACCTAGACTTGGATCCGAGTAGATATGACCTAGTTAAACACATCCAAAAATTATGAAAATATTACAAAATATGCACAAAATAATTTGGAACAAAACTCATAAGGGAATTATCCAAAAATCATCATAAAAGGTTATATAAAAATAGTAGTCTCATTTCGGGGCAAAAACAGAACCGAAAATTCAATTGAACTACAGCAGAATTGCTTATCTTCGGAGATTTTTTGAAGTGTCAAACAACACTCGATTGGGGCGTGCAACCTATCATTTTAAAGCTCGGGATGTCTATTATCTAATCCTAAGAGGACTTGAGTTGAAATGAGGTCATTTCAGATCTAGTTTTGGTCAAAATATTAAATCAGTCCTGTAACTACGAAAATGCATATTTAAGCAAAATCAAACACAATCATTCAAGTTCGAGCTTCAACAACTCATCAAAGATCACATGAGTATAACATATATCCCTAACATTGAACCCTAACCTCAGTCGGCTAATTTGGCCTCGCTTCACAGGATTTGAGATCGAGAAATTACCTTTTATCGCAATTTAGTCGATTTTGATTGAAATCGATCGAATTTTTTGCCAAAACATCGATTAGACCTCCACAAACCACCAAGGACTAGATCCAAATAGCAAGGAACAACTTCAAAAGGTGGCTGATCACCTACAATAAAGGAAAATAGAACCGGTCTGAACGTTGGACCAATTTTCACGCCAGTGAAGGAGACCAAGCTTGAAATGGCAGATCAAGGAGTTGCTAGAGGTGAAATCAACTCTAGAGTAGGATGAGTAGATTGTTGGTGAGATGAATTGTCGCCAGTGGGGACTAAATTGGTGGCGATCTAGTTGCTAGTGGAAAGAGGTCCATGAAGATCGAGACCAAGCTAGAGAGAGGAAGAGAGATATGTTCTTGGCACCAAAATAGATAAATGAGAGAGAGAGAGAGAGAGAGAGAGAGAGAGAGAAAGAGAGAGAAATTAAGGAGAGAGATTTTGTTGCCCAAATGAAGCCCCCTTAAAAGGAAAATTTCACTTATATAGTCCATAAATTAATCAATTTTGGCCGTTGGTTCGATCCAACGGTCGAAATTTCAATCCAATGGTCAAAAATTGATTTCAAAGCTTTATCATGATCTCAAGGTGTTGGGTAATTGATCTAGTGGGCTTGATTCACAAAAACCCAAGCCAAAATCGAGAATTGCATCGAAATGTCCGATTAGGGGTTAATTTGCAATTTGATGAAATTTGAGGGTCAAATATAAAATTTTGAGAAATTGAAGGTGTAGAAGTGAAATTGAAATTGAGAGGGTTTGACAATCAATCGTTGGAGGTCAGAAGCCGGCCAACAAGGGGCTGAACCGGCCGTCCCCGTTGGCGGCCGATGAGACCGGTTCGAACTAGTTCAATTAGATTTTGACCGGTTCTTGACTGGTTTGGTCCGGTTTCGGTTGTTTTGTCCACTTGGGACCCCTATGGGTCTAAAATTTATGCAATTTGGTCCCTAAAAGACTGAAGGAATTTTATCATTTTTTAGGAATACATTGGTCAATTAAGATACAATTAAATTAATCAAACCTTATGAACATTGACCTAACTGAATAATTATCATGAAAAAAAACAAGTCAAAACCACGGGTGCTTTGAATTGGGCCTAAAGGTCTAAAATGGTAAAATTTGCAATTTAATGGGCAAAATTACAAATTAACCAAAATTGAGTTCAATTAATGTCATAATTGCCCTATCTAATGAATTACCCATGTGCAAGATCATTATCGCATTCAAATTGACCTTGAATTGAAGTGCTCGGGCTTAGTTCAAAAATGGATCTAAGCATAATATTAAAATTGGACCTAGATTTATGAAATTAAACCGTAGCCATGAATGGGTCAATTCAAATTTTGATGATTGAAGCCTAATTGCTTGACTTTCTTATGCTTGGGAGGATAAAATCCTTCAAATTGATAAGTTCTAGTGTGAAATTTCCAAAATCAATTTTGGATTTGGACTTATCTTGAGGAAATGAGTGAGAAATAATCGCCCGTTCACAAGTCATGAATGATCGATTTTGGTACACTAATTAAGGCTCAAAACGGCAATTCGCATTTTAACTCGATAAATTGCAAAATTGAATGTATAGGTAGATTTCAAACAATCCCTAAACCAAATGTCAAAGAAATAGTTACATCTAATATGATTAGAATAAAAGTAATTTTATTTTTAGTAGATTTAGAACCTAAAATTGAAAATTTAGAAATCAAGGTTCTTAATTGAATTTTGTGAAATTTTTGACACAAAAGTCAAATTGACATTAAAAGAAATGTATTTATACATTTTTTATATTTTCGATTTTTTTTGTCAAAAGTTTGATCAAAAGTCAATCATTTGATTGACTTTTTCTAAAATGTTGATTTTTTTTTATTGTCAAATCTTTGAATTTTCTAGAAATTGATATGACAAAAGTGAAATTAAAGCTAAATGGAATCTTTTGGGTAAAAAGTCAACCCGAAAAATTAAAGCTAACCGTTTGACTTTTTAGGTTTTTCTTGAAAATGAATTAGAAATTGTTTAAAACGACAATGCAAAAGAAAGAAATGAAAAATGACACTTTTTGGTCGAAAAATGGAATCTATGATTACTAGTGTGTAATTATTAATTTATGCAATTTGTATCCCATTTAGGTAGGTAAGTGATAATTCCAATCCAAATGTATAAACACAATCGAATATCACACTTTAATTTGTTCGTTGATCCTCAACTTTAATTCAGTAGGTAATATTTTTTATAAAATTTTAATTTATTTAATGTGGTCTCAATTTTTTTGTACGTATTCAATATAATTCTCGAATTATATGAAAGTACGCAGTATTATCTCTTCATTAAATCGATTTAATGGAATTTGTTGATTTGACTTCCAATTTAGTATGCTTGAACATTACACGGATTATGTACTTGAGAAATTCAACTTGTTATACTATAATTATCCTTTTAATTTGTTTAATTTTTTCAATTTGGAAAAGTGATTATCAATGTTATTTGATAACTTAAATAATTATACCCTAATTTAGGTTAAATATCTTATGTGGATGATCTATATGTAACGTTTTTTATCCACCATTTAAACTAACCGACTTGAAAGTCAAATTAATGAACTCCATTAAATTGCATTAATGTAAGGATGTCGCAACCTAAATTTTCAGGGCAATCCTAAAGTTTAGGTTAATGGATTACTAAGTCTGAAGACTTGGCACGGACCCTCCAAAGTCCTACCAATCACGACTTGATAGAAATTAATCTATTTAAACATGTAATTCTATTCAATTTGGAGCCGCCACTAATCAATTAGGGTTGATTAGAAACCCAAATAAAGTATGAGAGAATACTTTATTTTTACGAACCAGAGATTCAATAAGTCCGGGGACATGATTACGCTAGATTAGTCTAACGCCATTTCGGTACCTTTTATTTTAATTTCAAAAATATTTAGCACACAATGTTAACTAATTTTAACCTAAACTACTAACATGCAAATGCTGGTCATGTGGGTGCACAATCAATAAAATAACATTCAATGAAAAATGCTAATAACAATGCATGCCCTAAACATGATTTCTAAATGACGAGACACCTAATTTTTCTTTTTTTTTTTTTTTTTAAAATGTTAATTATATGCAATCTTAATCTAAATTTAATATGCATGGATTTATTTTAATGACATGCGAGATGCAATTCATATAATATGACTTAAACTTATCACTATATGTATGCAATCTAATTTATATAATCCTAAATATGCATGTGCTTCACGTGATATGGGATGAATGACATAGTAAATCTATATACATGTTCTTTTTATGATTTTTTTAATGATTTTTTTATACATATATGCAACCTACACTAAACAATGATGACATAAAATGAGATTAATTATGAACTAACTTATTAGCTAACTAAACGGCTTTTGTGTTTTCTTTCTTTCTCTTTTTTTTTTTTAAATGACAATAATTCTTATTAAAGAAAGAGACATAATGATGCAATGTTAATCTTAGGCCTTTTATTAAAAAAAAACTACATGATGGGAATATTAAAACATTAATCTATGACCCACTAACTAGAGTGCAACATGTGGTGTGATTTATATGACCTAAATAACATTTTTTATTATCTTTTTTGTTTTATTAAAGAAAAATTAATCTAATCTTATATGAATCTAAAAAAATAAAATGCATTGCTTTAAACATGAAATGTTTATGGACCTAAGTACTTAAATTCAAGATATGACACACGATATGATATGCGATGTGCAAATAACACACCAAAATATGTCCTATTAAAAAAATCATCAATATAAATCAATGACATTGATTCAATGATGCAAAGAAATCCATGAATTTTTAATAAAAAGTCGAAATAATCAAAAATCTAACCCGACGTCTCGCGGCTCAATATTTTTTATTATCATGACTTAATATGACAAATTTTCCAATTGGATAATAAATCAAAACAAATCAAGTTAGAATAAAAATAATAAGTAAATAATAAAAAAAAATATGAAACAAAATACCTAAAAATTTACCTAGTCTAACTCACAGTGGACTTGAAGAAATGGCGAGGAAGCAGTAATGGCTGAACTGCGATGGTGGCTCGCCAAGGGTGATGGGTCCTGGTAACCGGAGCTGGGGTGGTCGTCGGACCTCCGGCAAGAGCGAAACTCAACCAGACTAGCAGCGAAACAGGGGAGGCAGTAGGTGGTGGTGCCACAGCAGCGGGCACAGAGCGGCTGCAGAATCGTCGCACGAAGGAGGAGGCGTCGAACACCGGGCGGTCGCGGATGGAGGTGATGCAGGGGCGTCAGGCACCGGGTAGAGGCGGAGCAGCGCGGGCTACTAGTGCGATCGTCGGGCAGAGGCGGAGCAGGGGCGTCGTTGCCGGTGCAGTGGGTTGCTCGGAAACATAGCGTCGACAGAAGCGACGGGAGATGCGGCAACGGAACTTATAGGTGAGGCGGTAGCTAGCACAGTGAAGAAACTCTGGCGCGGGCTGTGTGGGGCGAAGTGGACGGCGGTGGTCGTCGGGACTCGCGAGCAGAGACCGATGGCTACGTCGGCACGGGGAAGGCGTCGCGAGGGGGTTTCGCCGGCGGCGAGTTGAGATGGTTGGCGTCGGCAGCAGGGAGTAGTAGCGGAAGCTTCATGGGCGGTGGTGACTGGCGCAAGGCGTGCTAGTGGAGATCTCGGACTGGCGGCGATGTGGGGCGCCGGAGCGGCAGCGGTGTGGGGCTTCGTGGACGGCGGTGGTTGCAGTCGTGGAAGCAACAGCGGCGTGGGGCTTCGCGGAGGAGGAATCCACAAGGAAGATGAACAGTGTGTCATATTTTCTTTTTTTTATTTACTTTTTCTCTCCTGACACACTCTCTCACCGAGAAGATATTGGGTGGTCCGGACCACCACGTCAGCGTGGTCCCGGACCACTCATATCGCGCCACATATGAGGGGAGGGGGGACAAAAGAGAGAAAGAGGAGAGAGAGCGTCAGAGAAGTGGGCCCGGTTTTCGTCCTTTATCTGCGCTCCCCATACACGTGGCGCCGTGTGAGTGGTCCGGGACCACGCTGACGTGGTGATCCCGGACCACCCAATATTTTCTCCTCTCACCTGTCTCTCTCACTTTCTGCAGAAGCAAAAGCTTCTGACTTTTCTTTTCTTTGCTTTTTTTTGTTTCTTCCTTGGAACAATAGAAACTCCCCCTACTGACTTTTCCCTTTTGCTTTCATTTTCCTTCGACAAAGAGAATTCGCCCCCGCGCACTTTTTTTCTTTTCTCTGCCAATTTTCTATATTTTTCTCCGATGAATGGCCAAGAGAAAAAAACCCCCTACTCGGTTCTGAAGCCTTGCATTTTATAGTGAAAGTGCTCAAAGTTGTTGAAGATTTGCAAATATTCGCTCAACCATCCAATAGTAAAAAGGCTCCAAAATCACACAATTGAATTTTTTAAAAATTTTGAAATGAAGATATGTGTTCAATAAGAAAAACGCGTCATTATTCAATTTCTTTTGAAATCTCCCTCCACAAACCTAAATGTTTTATTTTATTTATTATCCTCCATTTTATTTATAAAAAAATAAAATAATAATAATAATCCTAAATTAGGTGTCAACAAAGGATATCATTGGAAATTTTCATATAGTCTAAGGACTAGTATGAACATTTACAAAAGTTTAGGGATCACATTGAGTGAATTAAAAATTCAGGGACAACATTGCATATTAGGCTAAATTTCATGGATTACATTAAATAAATTATAAGTTTAGGGACGACGTTGTATTTAGGCCGGCGAACTAATAACATTTATTTGACGAACATATTACAATCAAACCTCTGCAAAATCTCTGGTGGGCTCTCATCACCAGCTTGTATTGCCTCCCCTCAGACAAGATTTTACGGACATAGGACGATGAAATCTCTGCAAAATCTTACCTTACCCCAAAAAAAAAGCTCTGCAAAATCGCTGGTGGGCTCTCTTTTCATCACAACCTTATATTGCCTCCTTCAGACTAGATTTTTCTTGGATTATCTAGGAGTTCGCTTATAAAAAAAAGGCTGTTCAACAAAAAATATTTATATAACCAATCTTCACCCCCCAGATTTGAGTGCACCGATTCCAGTTTGTTGGGGAACCCGGAGTGACCGGAAGAGATTCAAGTATGAAGATCGAAGTGCAAAGCAAGAAATTGATCAAGCCATCGGCTCCGACACCGAACCACAGTCGAAAGCTAAACATTTCAGGTATTGATGAGATTATGTCTTCACTGTACCATGGTTTCCTTTTCTACTACCAGGCCAACGGCGAAAACCATGAAGACGATATTTGCCAAAGGCTTCGCCTTTTGGAGGAGTCGCTTTCGGATACCCTGATGATCTTCTACCCTCTAGCTGGTCGGTACGTCGAGGAAGAGCTCTTTATCGACTGTAACGACCAAGGAGTAGAATTTGTGCATGCCAAAGTGAATGGCCAGCTCGATCAGCTCCTCCATGGAGAATTTGACACAGACCTGCTTGGCCGTTTGTCCGAGTTCCGAGTGGGACCAGCCGGCAATCCCCTAGTCGTGATTCAAGTGAATGTGTTCGAGTGTGGGGGACTTGTGATCAGCCTGCGCTCTTGTCACAAGTTAGGCGACATGGCCGCCATGGCGACATTCATGAACTCATGGGCAACCGCGTGCAGGAGCGGAATCCGCGAATTAGCCTCACCTTATTTCCAGATGTCCTCTCTATTCCCGGTGAAGAGGTCGGGGGTATTTATTAACCCTCCACTTCTTGCTGGAGTAAAACTCACGATGAATCGGTTCTTGTTCAGTGGTGCGGCCCTATCGAGATTGAAATTAGCTGGCCCTAAAAATATGAGGATATCAAGAGTGGAGGCTGTGTCCGCACTGTTATGTAAGGCATTCGTAACTATGGATCGAGCGAAACACGGGCGCCTAAGGCCCCTTGTCGTTTACCAGAACTTGAACTTGCGTGGGAGAGTCAATCTACCCATACCGACAAATGCGTTCGGTAACGTCATCACCAAGGTCGTCGCCCGACACACGATGAGTCAGAGCAGCCTGGATTTCGAAGCGTTTTTGAAGATGATCCACGGTATGTTTGCGAATGTGAAGGCAAGGTTCGCAGCCATAGCCGACACAGAGATGTGTATGGATATGGTGAAGGATTCTGTAAGAGAATACGAGGAGGGGATGAACAGTGAGGAAGAGAATGTGGTGAACTTTACAAGCTGGTGTGGTTTCCCATTCTACGACATCGATTTTGGTTGGGGGAGACCGGACTTGGTGAGCAGCGCATGCGTGCCTCTCCGCAAGATTATTCTCCTTGATAGTAAATCTGAGGGTGGAATCGATGCATGGATCGTACTAAGCCAAGAGGAGAAGGTTCTTCTTGAGCAAGACCCTGACATTGCTGCTTTTACTTCTTGAAAACTCTATTGGGCGGAGCGGTTGCGTGCACTGTCTCCCATCCATATCGTTAGACCTGTTGAAATATGATAAAATTGGTTTTGGTTATTGAGTTGTCAACAACTCAACACCTCCTGAGATCGACAGAAAACCTCTCCCTAGCTAGAGAGAAAATAGAGGTTGCTCATATGTGAGGGAGAGAAAAAATAAAAGAGTTGAGGGGCGTGTCCTTGTAATAGTTAGTCAGCTTTTGAGTGTTTTGTCTGTGGTGTGAGAAAATATATTATAATAATCGTGTGAGATCATATTTTATTTATGTGTTAGACTTATATCTCAGTTTGGTTCAACAAGTGCCTTAAACTTCCGGTTAGAAATTCTCGTTTTACCATTCCTGCCAATTTTTAAGTGATCTCAGTTTGATTATTTCCTTCCATTGACCCAGGCATATTCGGCTTTTGGACCTTTACACACTAAGGTCTAACCCACTATTGTCTTGCGTGGATTGCTATGATCGAGTATGTTATTAATGATGCGATTAATTCGTATATTGTCGTTGCACATAACTATATCATGCATGTTTAGAGTTTAGAGTGCATTACTTTTATATTTAGGGCCATACATGTATAGGCTTGAGGACATGTTAGCATTAGAATCCATATAGATTCAAGTTAGTGCATAATTTTCATAAAATAAAATCCACAATTTCTTTTATTTAGTTTTCATATAGATTGCGTGTAGACCTAGGGTTATTAGGCTTATGTTATACAATGCTAGGAAATTTAGAATTATGCTACGCGCATCATCCGCATTGCACATAGTTTAATATTAATACTAACTCATTAGATCACATTATAGTCTTAGGATTTAAATTTGTCGTTTCGTAAAATAAGAAATAAAAAATAGCACTCATGTTGGTTTTGTTGACACCTAAATTTTATCATTTTATTTATGACTTAATTGCATAAAAAAATTAGGAAATAATTTTTGAATCCTAGCCAAAAAGATAATTTCCATTGAATTGCATGGCGTATAGACATTAGAAGCATTTGCATTAGTAGTAGTAGAGCCATTTCATTAAAAGAGAAAAAAAAATAGAAAATTAATTAACTATTATTTAAAAAAAAAATCCAATGAGATTGGGCTGGGGCCAAGCCGGCCCAGCCCTTCTTTCCTTTTCTCTTGCCTTTTCTTCTCTCCCCATTCTTTGCCTGGCCCTCTTCGGCGCCTAGCCCAAACGCCTCTTCTTCTTCTTCCCCCTTCATGCTGCTCACCGCCTTCTGCAAAAAGGGAAGAGCGACGAAGGTACAAAGATAAGGGAGCAGCAGGTTGTAGCGTGATCCCGGGTTGGGGATTAGTCCGGCCATGACAGGCTGGCGATGGCAGAAGCCATGCGCACCTGTCATTGGCCAAGCTTAAAAAGGCGAGGTTCCAAGGATTGAGGGAGGTTCTGATTTCGGAGGGAGAGAGCTTGAGGGAGCGAGAGGAGGAGAAATGGAGAGTGATCGGGAAGAGGGAGACGCGGAATCCACCTCAGCCGAGCGTCGCTTAGCCATCCCCGACGATAGGTTGCGCTTCCTAGCCAAAACCACCAAGCCGCGGCTTCCCTTTCCTCGATTTCAAGTTTTTCGGGTGAGTTTTCGGGTTTTTGGTTCAACCACCCGTGTTGACTTCCTAAGGATCCCGGCTCGGGGGCGTGCAAGGCGACCGGATGTAATCCGATCTATCGATCTCGCCCATCGTTTGCTACCTCCGAGTTGGGTAGGGACCCCGCCAACCTTTTCTTTTGGTGCCCTGCTCCTGTTCTCTCACACTTTTTGCATGGGTTACTGAGTCGGGGGTGCGTTTCAAGTTTGCTTATGCTCTCCTTTGTTGATGTTGAGCATTCCCTGTCATTCCCGTTAAGTTTTGATCTAGTTTCAAGTTTTATTCTTGTTCGGGCTGTCTTAAGCCGACGCGCCCTAGGTGTTTGATAAAATGCCCTTGAGGCGGTAAAACAGCCACTGCCTTCGCTATATCCGAATCTCGTGTATCATTGTTTTGATCACTATTTACACAGATCGTCTCACATGAAGCCTTATCTCGTTGATTGTGGGTAGTGATTTCGTTGATCGTGGGTCGTGGTTGGCGAGTTTTAGCGGTGGCGTTTCTTCAAGAGAGATCTTGGCTATGGTGTCGTTCTCGGCAAAGAAGAGAACGTAGAAAAGAGGAGTTTCAGTGAGGAAGGAAACCACGACCAAGGAAGGGAAAATTAAATAAAGAATAGAAAATAGAAAATAAAATAAAAGAAACAAACAAAGAGTAAAGAAAAGAGAGATAACATCAATCCGTAAGCCATCTTTGAGCATTGTGTGGGCTGGATGGACTTTGGGAGTGTCTGTTTCATTTTTAAAAAACTATTATGGCCGGATGTTACACCCCACATCTATCTTGCGTTTTGCATTTTATATATATTCAGGATCGTTGGCGTTGTGAGGTTGGGTTTGAATTTATGAGAATTTCTAGGTTTAATGGAAGTTCCGGGCGTGCAGAATTCATGGGAACTTTGGGTTTAATGGAAGCTTCGGGCGTGTAGAGAACGCACGAAGAAGAAGAAGACTAGAAGAAGGAAAGAAAAGATTAAAACAAAAAAGCAAAAGGAAAAAAAAAAGTGCAGAAAAGGTAAAAAGAGAAATAGGGAAAAAGAGAGAAAAATTGGCTTCGGGAAGGAGGAGCGCAGAGAAAAGGTGCAGTGGAAAAGACAAAATAGGGAAAAGACAAAAAGAGAAAAAAAGAAAAAAATATAATGTTTTTAAAAACTAAAAAGTCTTTTTTTATTCGACGTGAGTCGGATCCGGGTTGGGTCGGGTCAATGGGCCAGATTGGGTTTATCCGGTCCAAACCCGTTTTCTCAATTATAATAATATTAAATATTAAATATATATTAAAAATTTCAAAAAGTCAAAAAAATTTCAAAAAAAAAAATTAAAAAGTTTCGAAAAATAATAAAAACTCAAAAAAACCAAAAATTGTTACCACTACATTGTTAGGTCATCTTTTAAGAAAAGTCACTAAGTTGTACTAGGTGTCCTAAAGTTCCGCCTTTTATTTCAATGAAAAGAAATATACACAAATAATCTCACGTAATTTAAACAATAGGATTGCACTCAATTTAATGGCATTCACTTAGCTTTCATGTTAGTTCATTAAAACGTGTTAGATTTGAATCCATATAATAATATAATATAATTCAATCCATGTTTATTTTAAACAAGAAAAAGAAAACTAATAGACATTACATTTAGAAATCATGTTTGGGCACGTTAACAGTTTATAGAACACTTGATGTATTGGACATAATGGAGCTTTTAGTTTGCGTAGCGTATCGATGTTCTCTACCATTTTCTAAAACTTTATTTATTTCTTTGATTTATTGAGGTTATATTCTTGTCCGCGCACATGATCACCCATTACATGTTAGTAGCTTAATTAAAATTGACCAAGACTGCTTGCACAATCTTTTGAAATAAGAGAAAATCTATCGAAATGGTATTATATTTATTTAGCATAATCAAGTCTTCATATCCATGGAATCTCTAATTCACAATACTAAAAAAATTTCCCGCATTTGACTTGGGTTTTTTATCAACCCATAGTAGATAGTGGCGACTCCTAAATGAATTCAAATTGCATGTGTAATTAATTAAATTAAAACCCAAAGTTAAGATTGGTGTGAGCTTGGGATAGTCCACACTAAGTGTTTTCTTAATAATCCATTAGCTTTTCCTTGCCGTTAAGCTCTTAAAAGGTTGTGACAGTAACCCAATGGAAAATTTGGTAATTTAAAAAAAAAAAAGTTAAACGTTAATAGATAACTCAATAAAGAGTTGATAATCCAAATCTTGTGGGTAATTAGATTGAAGAATTGATGAATTACTTAAATAAAAGTTAGTAATTTTCATGTAGGAGTCCGTGAATTTAAGGCGTGCTTCAACATGTAAAACAAAAGTGGGCGAAAAAGAATAGTTGGTAATTGAAAAGAAAGACAAACTTAATGAGTTAGTAAGTGACTATGATTAAGGCCGGTAATTTCAAAATACTTTATAAATTCAAGGAATTGCTAAGAAGTGCAAATCCAATTTGGAAAGAAAAAGAAAGCTGGAAAATAAAAAAAAATCAAATAAAGATCGATTAGTAACTCAAATAAGCGTTTGTACCTTAAAATTATGTGGTCGTTTAATAGGAGAATGTAAGGTTGCTAACTAGTACGTTTATAATTCAGTAGAAAAGTTGATAAAAATTCAAAAACAATTATAGATTGATAAAAAAAAAATTAAAGGAGAGTTGGCATCCCAAAATAGTTGGTAATTTAATTTGATAGAACTTTAACTTCTTTTTTTTGGGTCGAAAACAGCTATATATTAAGCACGCATCATAGAGGTTACAGCAAGTTCGGATAGTACAAGATCTTGCAAGAAAGAGGGTATCCGAGAGACCCAATTCGGAGGAAGTAAGGAGGCCCGATGGGCCTTTACAACAGAGTCCGCTAAAGTATTGGCTTCTCTATGACAAAGAAATCGATGGAGGTTAGGGCACCAAGCTTCAATCTTAGGGTTTCGTCGAGGATAGGTCGAAGCTCCCATGGTCGTCGTTCAGGATCACGAAGCGCATCCACACATACCAAGCTGCCTGATTCCACAATGATCCGATCCATCTCGAGACCTCGCTGGAGAAGAAATTTCAGCGCGGAGTTGAAGGCAATAGCCTCGACTTGCAAGGCAGAGGAAACACGAACAAATGAGGCGAATCCATCGATCAAATGGCCCGTTGAGTCCCTGCACACCCTAGCCACCGAAGCTGCGTCGGACGGCGAGAGGTAAGATGCATCAATGTTGATTTTTGTGACTCCAGGATCTGGTGGGCGCCATCTGTGGTTGAAAATACGCTGGTTTGAAACAGGGCACGATTTGGCGGAAGCTAAAATACGGCTGGAATGGGTCTCTGCGATTGCTAGCTGCACAACTCGTTCGGCATCCGACTGCTTATGGCGGAATAGGAAATTATTACGAGTTTTCCAGATGTGCCAGAGGATGGTCGCAACCGTAGCCAAATCCGGTAAGTCAGTCTTACTGTCAACAAACTGGAGTAGCCAGCCCTCAATGCGATGCACCTCAGTTGTAGAAATGTTGATTGCTAGATCTGGATGCATCCAAACATCATAGGTCCAAGGACGAGAATAAGAAAAGATGTTACAGGGTTTCGGGTACATGATGATCGCACATATAACAAGTAGGCTCTATCAAAATATGTCTCTTATATAAGTTATCTCTAGTCGCTAATGCATTGCTACGAGATAGACCGGAGAAATGACCTTATTTTGGGCATAGTTCGGATTTTCCGATAGCAGTCCATAGTCTGCGGGGTGGCTGAAAAGAGGATGAGGCCTGGTTAGAGATAGTGTTGTTTTGCTGGCGTCTGAGCTGATTGTAGCAATTTTTGACTGTGAAAAGACCATCCTGCCTTCCGATCCATATTAGTTTATCCTGGGTGCAGTAGGGCGAATAGGAATGGATAATATCTCCTCCACTCTTCGATGATCAAAGTCTTTGAGTTAAAAGAGGAGTATCCCATGAGTTTGTAGCGAGATAATATAAAACCGAAACCCATACAAGTTCATCCCTAGGAGCGGGACCTCCAATAACACCACTAGGTAACCGGGGATCCTCACGAACTTTAATCTGAGTGCCATTACCAACAGACCATAAAACTTTATCAGCAATAGATTCCCGACCTAATAAAATGCTCGCCAACCCCAAGAGGGTCTAGAACCTTTAGTAGCATACCAGAAATCCTTATCTTGAAAATATAGACCTTTGAGAAGCCTGGTATATAATGAATTTGGATTCTCGAACGAGACGCCAAGCTTGTTTACCCAGAGAGCTCTATTAAAAACCATAAGGTCACGAAATCCTAATCCCCCTTCATCTTTCCTTCTCTTAATGCACTCCCAGCTCTTCCAATGTATGCCTTTCTTGCTATAATCTGACTGCCACCAGAATTTAGCTACTTTTTGATCTATTGCTTTACAAATAGCTGTAGGGATTTTGAAAATCGACATGGCGTAATGGGGTATAGCTTGCACAACAGATTTTATAAGGATCTCTTTTCCCCCTTTTGAAATAAGCTTTTCCTTCCAGCCTTCTAGTTTGGAATGCACTCTACCCATAAGCTAAGAAAACAGTTCCTTTTTAGATTTGCCCCAATCTAAAGGAATTCCTAGATATCTGCCTGTTTGATGTAAGATAGGAACTCTAAGGGCTCCAGCTAGGCTTGCTTTCAAAGCAATAGGACAATCTGAGCTACAAAACAACCCTGATTTATTTCGGTTTATAGCCTGTCCAGTAGCTATACAGTATTCATTTAGAACGGCAGCTAAGTTCTGACATTCCATAAGTTTGGCATCAAGGAAAAAAATGGCATCATCAGCAAAAAATAAGTGGGAAAGAGTAGGGCACCCTCGATTAAAAGTTATACCTTTAAGATTGCCATTCTCCACTGCATTCTTGATAAGAGATGATAAAGCATTAGTCATCAAGATGAACAGTACGGTGATAACGGATCGCCCGTCGAAGACCTCGGTAGGATGGAAAACGGTAGAAATTCTCCATTTAATTTGACGCCGTAAGACACTGTAGAGATGCATTGGAATATCCAGCAAACCCATTTAGCATGAAAGCTAAGTTTTAGGAGATAATCTCGGAGAAAATCCCATTCAACCCGATCATATGCCTTCTGCATGTCTAGTTTCAGCACTGCATGAAAGTTCTTTCTACGTTTTCTGATTCTAAGCTGATGTAAGACTTCATGAACCACAATGATATTATCTTGTATTTGGCGACCGCCAACAAAAGCGGTTTGTTACGGTGCTATCAACTGACGGGCAGCCCCGGGGTTTGAGTCGATTGGCAAGAATCTTGGATATAATCTTATAAATAAAGTTGCAGAGGCTAATAGGGCGAAACTGATCTAAACGTTTTGGGTGAGGGATCTTAGGAATTAGGGAAATAAAAGTGCGATTATACTCCGGTAATAAAATCCCTGTATGAAAAAATTGTTTCACAGCTAATGTTATGTCTTCTTGCAGGATATCCCAATGAGCACGATAAAACTGACCATTCAATCCATCTGGACCAGGAGCTTTTGTGTCTCCTAATTGGAATACTGCAGTATGGACCTCCTCACAGGTAATTGTAGCTGTTAAATGTTCATTTATCTCCTCCGTCACAATCTGATTGCAAAGATTTAGAGTTGGGCCATAATCTCTATGTCCTGAAGATGAATATAACTGCTGAAAATAACTGAGAGTCATATCTTTAAGAGCAATAGGGTCACGAATCCAGTTTTGCTGATCATCCTGAAGCATTCTGATATGGTTTTGTTGACGTCAATTGACCGTCGTGGCATGGAAAAATTTAGTGTTCCTGTCACCCCATTTAAGCCAATTAACCCGAGATCGCATGGCCCAAAATTTTTCTTCCTGTTGCCATAACTCATGAATTTTAACTTTCAGGTCTAAGATCTCATCAGTATTTGAGTGAAGATGAGGCTGATTGGTGAGCGACTAAAGCTGGTTCTTAAGGTGAGAAAGCTGAGTTTGAGCATTCCTAAATTTAGAGCGACTCCATTTGGATAATGCAACGGAAACGGAGAGCAACTTTTGAGGAAGTATCACCTCTCCAAGCTGGGAAGAAGTCCAAGATTCAGCAATAATGGAACGACAGTCGGTATCCTGGAGCCAAAAAGCTTCAAAATAGAAGGATTTTCGCCGTTTGCAATTAGGAAGTGCTTCCGTAGACAAGAGAAGAGGGCTATGATCAGAGCCGAGGGCTGGGAGGGCAAATACTTCGGCAAGAGGGTAAGCCAATCTCCAATTGTTTGTGCAAAGCATTCTGTCTAATCTTGCCTTTACCATAGCATCACCTTGTATGTTATTTGACCATGTGAAGGCACATCCTTTACTGCCAAGGTCTAGAAAATTACAGTCATTTATAACATCACGAAAAGAAACCATTCTATAAGACTCGGCAGGACATTTGCTGACTTTCTCCCAAGAATATAAAACTTCATTATAGTCCCCTATACATAACCAAGGAAGTGAGTTGAAATTACTGATGCGTCTCAAAACTGTCCACAGGTGTTGTCGAAGAGGATATCGAGCAGGAGCATGTAGGCAAGTCAGACGCATAGTAATGCGGAATCAAGATCGATGTCAGATGGAGTCTAGCATATCAAAAGACGGTAAATAATGTTCAAAGAGACCTTGCTAGTCCAAAAAAGGCTAAACCTCCTGCCAAACCTACGGCTCTTGAATAAACCCTGCTGAGAAATTGAGTTTACGTTGAATAGACAAAATCTGCTGAGTCTGGTTTTTTGTTTCCATCAAAAAAACAATATCGGGCTTTTCCTGGGTCACTAAGACCTTGAGCGCTTGAACTGTCAGGGGATTGCCCGACCCCTAACAGTTCCAACTTATAAGTCTCATGATGCACCTGGTGGCTTTTTAGGGCCAACCACCAGGGCCCAACATGAAGATGTGTCAACCTCGGAGATAGGAGTATCCTGTAAAGCGGATTCATCAAACTGTTCCTATAATTGATGCCGAACCTCTTGATGCAGGGAGCGTTTGATCTTCTTAAGAGGTCCTGATCTTGCATTAAGATGTGAGTGTTTAAGCTTCTTCTTCACTTGAGTAGAGCTAGCAACAGGTGGGTGTGCCAAATTATGTTGCTGATCCATAGGCTGACCATCCTGAGTAGCTGGAATTGTTTCTATGACAGTAGGATCTCTAACTGATGTTTCCATAGTGTGTTTACCCTTATTTTTGTGTGCTGAAATATCAGGTACAGCATGAACAGATGGTTTCACTGAAGTAGCAGGGATGGCAGGAACCGAGTCCAGCACAGGGATAATTGCAGAAGAGCTTTGAGGGGTCTCAGGGATAATCTCTGTATCATAAAAGGTACGCCAGAAAGGACTATATTCCCGTGCCTCGGCTCTCAACCAAGATCCATGTAAGAACCTGATGTCATCTAATTTAGTTTCATCACAAGGAAAAGTTTGACAGGCCGTAGTATAGTGTCCGAGTATACCACAGGAATAACAGTAATATGATAAGCGTTCATATTTAAAGTCCAACCAGAAGTTTGTTCCTTCAACCTTGAGGAGAATCCCTGTTGTCAGCGGTCATTGAAGGTCCAATTGTACCCTTGCCCTCATTGCTTTAAGCGGTAGTCCTTCTTTATTAGTAATGCTAACCGCAGTGACCTATCCTATATGACCAGCTGCCCGACGTATAATATTTTTTGTGCAGCGTTCCAGAGGCAAGCCAACTATTTGGACCCAGAACGCACAGGTACTAAAGTCATAACAAGACAGAGGCGTGTTGGCTATCCAAGGTTTCAAGATAAGTAGATGATTTCCAAACAACCAAGGTCCGTTATCTATAACTCGCTGCTTGACATCAGAAGATTTAAATTTGATAATAAACAATCCCGTATCACCTTGTGAGAATTCCACTAAGTCAGTGCGCCAAGCCTTTTTCATAGTCGTCTGAAAAGCCGGAAAATTTATTGTGGGATTGTTGAGAAGCTTACCCACCAGAGTGAGCTGACATTCCGCAATTTTTTCAGGAGGTACCTCCTCATCACATATCTCAATTGACTCTTTGGACCAAAGGCGACCCATGCAACTACATAAAGCTGCCAAACGAGCATCATCTGCGGCAATTGGATGGTCCATTGCAAGAGGACGAAAAGCTAACAGTAATAGAAGGGCTCAACAGGAGACCCAGTGACAAAGAATACCAGCCATGCAAAGACAAGAAGAGAGGAAACAGCCAGAGAAACAACACAAGTGAAAGTCGAGAGAATTTAGCAAAAAGGTGGGGCCGATGGTGACATGCAAAGGAAACCAGGTGAGAGTAAGTGCCGATACAACCGAGAAATGAGAGGATGGAGAGGGTTAGACTGAAAATTTGAGATTAGCATATCCGAAACACACAGGAAAGAGCAAGGAGGTAGAAGATGGTGAAGAAGAAGAAGGAACTACCATGTCGGTAGAAACACTCTACAGAGCGTAGAGAGAGAAACTACCATTGCGGTAGAGAGAAATCCAGATTTTCAGATGACAGAACTTTAACTTTCACTGTTAAATTTCATATAAGAGTTTTTAAATTTGGAACATCAGTAAGTTATGTAAATGAAAGATGGTAAGTTAGCAGAAAATTGCTAATTTCTAAAGTATAAAAAATAGTTGGTACTTAATACGCAGGAAAGTCTCTAAAAGTTCCCTTAAAAACAAAAGGTCAACGGTCAATTTTTTACCAACAGGGTCTTTGACACTCGCCCATACTTGTTGAAATTTACCAAAAACTTACTATTTTTTAGCACGGAGCAATAGAATTATGCATCATTCATTAATATGGCAGGATACAAGTAATATTTAAATAAATAAGCGGGATATATTCCGAATCTGCAACATGACTTTCTATGTCAATTTGGTCGACCAATCTTATCATAAATAGCAGTATTCCAAGATTTAAAATTGTTTAAGAAATCTATAAAACAAGCAATACTAATACATAGGACAGATCTTAGAATTTGCCTTGTGAAATTTCCTCTTTCCACCAAGTTAGTTTTACATTGAAGTTCTTCTACACAAATCCTGAGAAGCAATCCAAGAATGAAGGTGGAAGTACAGTGGAAGAAGGTGGTGAAGCCGTCGGCGCCTATGCCTCAGCACCGGCAAAAACTAAAGTTGTCTTCAATGGACGAGCTTCAAACGCCCGCTTATATTGGCATCATCTTCTACTATAGAGATAATGCGGAGAATTCAGGAGTTGATATTCTCGAAAGGCTTCACCAGATGGAGGAGTCCCTTTCGGAAACTCTTAACAATCTTTTATCCGATGGCAGGGAGATATATCGAAGATGACGGTTGCTTCATCGACTGTAAAGACCACGGAGTTCAGCTCGTGCATGCCAAAGTGGACGCCCAGATCGATCGGATTATTTATGGAGAGCCTGATTTGGATTTGCTTGATCGTTTGTCGAAATTCCCAACCGAAGTGGCGGGCAATCCCTTGGTTGTGATTCAAGTGAACGTGTTTGAGTGCGGCGGACTAGCCATTGGCCTGCGTATTTCGCATAAGATTAGCGATATGTACACCATGGCCATGTTCATGAATTCTTGGGCCAACATGTGCCAGGGCAACATGCACAAGATAGTTCGTCCAAGTTTCGAGTTATCGTCTATATTCCCCCCGAAAGAGTCATCCTTCGGAAGTTGGCCGGAACCCTATATTCATATAGAGAAATTCGTTATCAGTACGTTCAGGTTCGACGGTAAGGCTATCTCCAAACTCAAAGCCCGAGCTGCGCCTGATGCGCCGGATTCAATCATTGATAATTTGCAGCCATCAAGGGTAGAGGTCGTTTCGGCACTAATAACTAGGGCGCTTGTTAATATCGATTGAAACAGACATGGCAGACTAAGGGCTTTTGTGGTTTGCATGACGATGAACTTGCGCGAGAAAATCGGTCTCACGATACCTACTAATTCTTATGGCAATCTCTATACCGTGATTGCCGCTCGATTCGAAAGATCCATGGCCGATGAAAGCGAGTTGGGGTTCAAAGAAGTGGTGAACATGATAAGCTAAATGGTACGCAATTCCAAAGCAAGGTACGCAAAAGTAGTAGATGGAGAGAAGCTACATTCAATGGTGAAGGATTCTCTAATGGATTTCACAGAATTGGTGTACACAAGTGAAGAGCATCTTATTCCTTTTAGTAGCTGGTGCCGGTTCCAGCTATTCAAGAACGACTTTGGGTGGGGACGGCTGGCTCTAGTTGGCCTCGCGTCGGTAAAATTCAGGTTGGTTTTTCTAATTGACGATGAAGATGATGAAGGAATCTATGCGTGGGTGACCCTCAAGGAAGATGAGATGATTCCTTTCAAACATGATGTGGACATCCAAGTATTTACTTCTTTGTCGGAGATACATGTTGCCCAAAATGTTATATCATTTGCATACTCATTGTATCTAAGAATTTAGCAAATAGTGCAAATTGAAACGATAAATTGAGGTCTTCATAGAAAATATAGAATTTACACCGTCATTGTAAACAAGATTTTACATGAATGTCCTCACTGGTTATATATATATATATATATATATATATATGGATTTTGTTGGGTCTCTTGATAAAATATTTGCTCTTGTGAGAGAGAATTCGTTCATTATGTTTGTCAACATAATGTCCATATGTGACAATTGCAACAAGGAATCAAATCCAGGCAAGAAACATTCGGACTCCAAATCCTTCTCACCCTAAAGAAAGAAAACATGCCTGAATTGTTCACTAATACAAATATAGAAGGGGACGAAGTTCTAATTATATAGTTAAAAAAAGAAAACGAAAGAAAAAGAAGTACGACAAAGAAGTCGGGAAGGATCTTAAATGCATCATAAGTTGTCCCCGAAAAGACAGGATTGCTCATCTTTTAGACCAATCATTAGGCTCTATCGACACTACTTATAAAGACATGGTCGGGAGAATCTTGCTCGTAGGTCCATATCGACCGGGGATGGAATCTCTTGCCGAGCATTACTGAATTTTTTTGTCGAAGAATAAAAATCTTTATAAGATGCATGCATAAACCAAATGGTAATTATATTTAGAGCATAGAATTGATGTTTTCCAAAATATGGATGATGACATCATAAATGGACTATCATCTAGAAATAACAATAAACTACCTTTATTTTATTTCAAATTCCTTCTGTTTTATTTTAATTTCTTCATTTCAGTAAATCAAGTGAGATCTGAATAAAATTTGAGGACTTATTGTAGAGGAGTAAATCTTGGACTTGTAGGCCACTATCTTATATTAAATCTTTAGATTAAGAGCCTTGTGCTAAATGGAGTTCAACTAAGTCCAAATTTTTTTCTATTGAACAAAAATAACTTAATAGGATGTGTCACGAGGGGTGTCTGACCATTCGAATCTTTCTTTTTAATCCTCGAGTGGATTGACATCAAGTACTGCTACAAAACGTTCGGTATGCCATATAATTTGACAGCACATCATTGTGATTTAAGTATTGTTGGAAGATATGCATTGGATGGATTCCGAAGACATACTTAGAAGGAATCTCGGTCGATTGTATCTGTGTATGAATTAGTTAGGAATTGATGTCAATCATTTATTCAATCTTTTCTTCCCTTTATTACATCAATCTTGTATTATATTACAGAGCATTGTACATTGAATCAATACAATGAAAACACAATTCCTACAGAATTCTCTTAATCTTCTCTCGATACTTCATCTTCTTACATGGTATCAGAGCTTCGGCTTCTGATTCTTTTCCTCGCTTCCGCTCATGGTTGCCTGCCAAAAGAGATCTGAAATAACTCAGCAGATCTACTTTCTGGGATAGGAACCACTCTCGAGAAAGAAGGAAAGAGCTTCTGTTTTTTATCCTTACCTCCGTAACTTCAATGGCTGATAACCAGTCCACCCCAGATGCTTCACCGCCATTGCAGATCCAAGATTCTCCTGCAGAAACGCAACAACAAGCAATCCAAACTCAACCGGTTCAGTGGAGACCCACACAGGCTCAGTTCGGACTGGGGCAACCCTTTGCGGGTCAACCGTTCCAGTGGATACCTTACCCATGGTATCTCGGGCCAAGCCCGAATACATCATCGCATGTTCATGTGGGCCACCAAGGAGCCCACGTCCAGTCCGAGGGGAGTCTACCAACCGTGAATGGGGCAAACTCGAACCTCGGAGTGGAGCAGGTAATTGGGTCTAGAAGCGGGTCTGGAGAACCGGGTATGGGAACAAATCCCTACCCGGGATTTTCAAATGCGGGTTACCAATTCGGCTCAAACGAATCGGGTCAGGGAACGAATCCCTACCCGAATCTTGCACCCGAATTCATGCCATTCCCCGTCGCTTCCGTCACCGGGCGACCAGAGCCGGGTGACCCCCTGCATGTCTCGACGGCCGACGGCCCTGAATTGAAACTAATCAACTTACAGTTAACCGGACCGGAGAATTACCATAGGTGGGCCCGAGACTTCCGGCGCGCCCTCGTAACGAAGGACAAAGATGGATTCCTCGACGGGCGGTTCCGATTCCTGCCGATGAACGCTTGGCTCGATTCTGGAGAAAGTGCAACCAGCTCGTAAGGACATGGATCGGCAATTGCATTTCTCCAGAAGTTGCCGCTGGCCTACCACCAACAGAAGACTCGAAAGCCATATGGGACAACATCAAACAGATGTACGGAAAGTTAGATCGGGCACGAATTTTTTCCCTTTTGCAGGAACTCAGCGATTTAAAACAAGGGAACATGACCGTGACGGCTTGTTATAACAAATTATCGTCCTTATGGAACGATCTCGAAGCCGCAGAAGAAAGGCTTGAAGGACCAGAGGCAACTCTTGCACAATATCGCTCCATAAAAGAAAGGGAAAAGGCAACCCGATTTCTCCTTATACTGAATGACTCGTACCTGAGCTTTCGGTCCTAGATCTTGGCCATGGAGCCCGCGCCACCACTCGGGCGAATCTTCCAACTCGCCGTCCAGGAGGAGAGCCAGAGACTCGCATCCTCGGAGCCGACAAAGGGAGCAGGAAGTTTCGCTCTTGCGAGTCGAGGAGAACGGCGAGATCCGCCGCGGGATCCAGGAGCCAAAACCCTAGCGTACGAAAAAGGGGAAATGCAGGAGGCGCTAGGGTTCCGGATTAATGAAGGACGCACCCTTAAAAATGAAGGGATGGGCGGTCCAAATCATCCGCGACGATCTGACGGCCAGAAGAGCTTGATCCACTTCGCTGGATTGGACGGTGGAGATGAGATGAGCGGGAAAGGATCCGACGGTGGGATTTTTTCAGCATATTCGAAAAATTTCTCTAAAGGCAAAGGTAAATTATATTGCGAATTTTGTCGTCGCCTGCACCATACGATTGAGAATTGTTGGAAGTTACACGGCAAACCTGGAGAAAGGGGGAGAAAAAAAGGAATTTTCTGCAGCCAATCAAGTTAGTGGGTCCAATGTTGATAAATCTATTACATATGAGCAATATCAACAACTAATGCAGGCCATGAATAAATTGGACACCGCCAACAAAGGGGGGAATTTTTCATGTATCTCTCGCTGCTTAGTCAACAATATCTCAAGAAATAATTGGATAATTGACTCTGGAGCCAGTGATCACATAGTTTGTGAGAAGGCATTTTTTTCAGAAATAAATGTGAAATTAGACTTTCCCATTTCTGTGCAATTACCCAAGGGCACTATTACTTATGTTGCAATTACAGGGAAAGTCCAACTTAGTCCCCAAATTACTCTCACAAATGTGCTTTATGTCCCAGAATTTCGATTCAACCTTGTCTCTATCTCCAAAGCCTGTAAAGAAAATTCTGTCGTATACAGTTTGATTCGACACTTGTTTTTTTCAGGCCCTTTCGACTGGCAAAGTGATGGGCATTGGTAGTCTCTCGAAGGACCGTTCCTTTGGAAAAATTTCCCAAGTAATCTTGATTTGTCATCTATATTTTTAAATAAAATGTCATTATGTAATGCAACTACCAATGATAAAGAATTCCTTATGCATTCAAGA
Organism: Eucalyptus grandis; assembly: GCF_016545825.1. Taxonomy (NCBI): domain Eukaryota; kingdom Viridiplantae; phylum Streptophyta; class Magnoliopsida; order Myrtales; family Myrtaceae; genus Eucalyptus; species Eucalyptus grandis. The sequence continues at coordinate 6,121,248 of NC_052614.1, read as the reverse complement.
TTGGGTCATAGTACTTTTTTCCCTTACTCTAAATGTCAAATATGCCCACTTGCAAAACAGTCTCGAATTCCTTTTACCTCTAGTCAAAATCGTGCACTTGATATTTTTTCACTGATCCATGTCGATATCTGGGGTCCCTACCATACACAGAATTATGATGGGTCACGATATTTCTTAACAATTGTGGACGATTATTCTCGTGCCACATGGGTTTTCTTGATGCAGTCCAAGGGACAGGTTTTCTCAAATTTGAGAAACTTCATTGCCTTGTCCAAAAATCAATTTGGAAAATCTATTCAGCGCATGAGGACAGACAATGGGAAAGAATTCTTCAGCAATGATTGCAATTCCCTTCTTTCATCCAATGGGATCCTCCACGAAAGTTCTTGTGTATATACCCCACAACAGAATGGGGTAGTGGAGCGCAAACATCGTCATCTCCTAGAAGTTGGAAGAGCTTTAAAGTTTCAAGGGTCCATTCCAGAAGAATATTGGGGTGAATGTATCCTAACTGCAGCATATCTCATTAATCGCATGCCCACTCGAATACTCAATGGAAAATCTCCATTTGAGTTGCTTTTCAAGAGATAGCCAGAAATACAACACCTACGAATTTTCGAGTGTCTGTGTTATGCAACCGTATTATCTCCCCGCGACAAAATGGGCCCACGGGCCAGGCGCTGCATCTTCATGGGATACCCAAATTTGCAGAAAGGGTATCGTGTCTGGATCAGACGACTTGGGAATTCTTTATTAGTAGAGATGTCCATTTTCATGAAGAAATTTTTCCATTCCAGGATTCTTCGAAGGAAACATCAGAGATCTCACGACATTCAACTCATTCCATAGAAGATCCCACTGATAATGGATTTATTCTGACAAATCCTCCAGTCATGACCCAACATCTATGTGAGAATTCTACATCAGATAATGCTGCAGATCCAATCCAGGAGAATCAATCACCAACTGAAGTAGAAGAAGTGGTGATTGAAGATATATCACCTTCATATCCTATCTCAACACCAGTGGATGCTCAAGAATCTTCATCACCTACTCCACTGCAAGTGGATTATCCTCAATGGTCTGGGCGTTCTGTACGTCCGCTAGCCTGGACAAAGGATTATGTGTGCGCTACTCTCAACTCACCAGGTATTCATTATCCACTATCATCTTATGTTTCGTTTCATAAACTTTCGCCGGAACATAGATGTTGTGTTAGTCGGATATCGGAGGACAACGAACCATCCAGTTATGAACAAGTAGTTACTGACCTCAAATGGCAAGAAGCTATGGAAGCCGAATTGAAAGCTTTGATTACAAATCAAACCTGGGATTTTGTTACGTTGCCTCCAAACCGAAAGCCGATTGGATGCAAATGGGTCTACAAAATCAAATACAAAGCTGATGGTTCCATAGAGCGCTACAAAGCTCGATTGGTGGCTAAGGGATTTACTCAACGAGAAGGTTTCAATTACCACGAGACCTTTTCTCCAGTAGCGAAGGATGTAACTGTAAGATCATTTCTCTCTATTGCTGCTATCCATGATTGGCATTTACATCAAATGGATGTGAATAATGCTTTTCTTCATGGAGACTTAGATGAGGAGATATACATGGAAATTCCTCAGGGTTTACGGAGACAGGGGGAGAATAGAGTATGTCGTCTCCGTAAATCCCTTTATGGTCTCAAGCAGGCTTCCAGGCAGTGGTATGCAAAATTTGCTGATGCCCTTATATCTACAGGATTCCATCAATCCAGACACGATTATGCCTTATTCACATGGAATCAAGGTATGTCATCAATCTATCTACTGATTTATGTAGATGATATCCTTATCATGGGCAATGATGAAAGTGCAATAAAAAGATTCAAAAAGTACTTGCATTCCACTTTTCATATCAAGGATCTGGGAGCACCAAAATATTTCCTTGGTATTGAAATTGCTCGATCTGATCAGGGGATTTCTCTTAGTCAACGGAAATTCGTGTTAGAAATCATTTCTGAAGCAGGTTTATCCGGATGCAAACCCTCGGTCATTCCAATTGAGCAAAACACAAAATTGACTACCAAGGATTATGATGAAGGGATATAAGAGAATCATGATCATGTTCTTAAGGATCCTTCGAGTTATCAAAGACTTGTTGGGAAACTCATATACCTGACAATGACTAGGCCAGATATCTCATATGCAGTACAAACCCTCAGTCAGTTCATGCATAGTCCAAAATTATCTCATATGAATGCTGCCTTAAAAGTTGTGAAATACTTGAAAGGCTGTCCAGGGCTTGGGATTCTCTTATCCAGGAAATGCAACATGGAAATGTTAGCATATTGTGATGCAGACTATGCGACTTGTCCTATGAGCCGAAGATCCATCGCAGGTTTTTGCATTAAGCTTGGAAAATCACTTCTTTCTTGGAAGACCAAGAAGCAAGCGACTGTATCCTTATCTTTAGCTGAAGCAGAATATCGAGCTATGGCGAAGACTACTTGTGAGATCGTATGGATAAGAGGACTACTTCGGGATCTAGGAGTCAAATTAAAGGGTCCGACAAAATTGTTTTGCAACAATGATGCGGCACTCAAACTTGCAGCAAATCCCATAGTTCACGAGAGAACAAAGCATATCGAAGTGGATTGTCACTTCACTTGTGAGAAAATTCAGCAAGGGATAGTTGAAACAAGAGGAATTGGAACGGTAGAACAGCCTGCCGACATCTTTACCAAACCTCTATGTCAGAGACAACATGCATATCTATTAAGCAAGCTTAGCGTCTTAGATATCTACCAGCCACCAGCTTGAGGGGGAGTGTTGGAAGATATGCATTGGATGGATTCCGAAGACATACTTAGAAGGAATCTCGGTCGATTGTATCTGTGTATGAATTAGTTAGGAATTGATGTCAATCATTTATTCAATCTTTTTCTTCCCTTTATTACATCAATCTTGTATTATATTACAGAGCATTGTACATTGAATCAATACAATGAAAACACAATTCCTACAAAATTCTCTTAATCTTCTCTCGATACTTCATCTTCTTACAAGTATAAAAATGTCGTAACATGTTTTATGATACTGTAATATATCGTCGTAATTAAATGTGCAAATGCCGTGTAGAAACGAGTTACGGAGACCAATGGATGACCTCATAGCCAGTCACTTGGAACCACCCCAGGAGCCAAAGTCTGTGTTTGATGTGATAAGACGACAGATGATCAAACTTTGCTGGCGTCAGACTCGCAAGAAGATGCCATGTGTCAATTTCTGATTGAAAAAATTTGATCTAAAGAACCATTGGGGTCGCGACAACTTGGTTGGCATGAAAGGACGTCCCTATATCCTTGAAGCATCTCTAACGTAATCCTCTGTGAATGAGACAAAGCTGGCTTCTTCGTTTATTAAGGCCGGCCAATTAAACTTAACAAATAATGAAGAAGTCTTGCGTCAATGGAAAATCCCTATGCTTTGTCAACTCATCGCTTTATATTTTCTAGAGAGAAACTATTTCAATACCGCTAATTATTGGGTCAATAGTTGCGCTATTAGAAGATTTCAAATGTATGTCAATCTACTTAAGACAAATGTTGAGCGTATACTCATGAAACTACCAAAGTTGACTTTGTAAATTATTGGTATACATTCGCGCATGAAGTGAGACATATGACGCCTCATCTAGACGTAATATTAATTTAGACTTGGGCCGCATTCTAATTATGTCCGTTGACCAGGTTTCTTAAGAGGATCTACAAATATACATTAACTTTCGCAAACTTGATTAACGTTGATCAGAACAAACGCTTACCAACTTTCTACCAAAAAAACAAAAAAAAAAAAAAAACAAATGCTTACCAACTGCCTTCGTTATGTTCTAGTTTGAGACTTTCTAACGCTCATCTGGAATGGTCTTTGGATTGAGAGAAGAGGTACTTTTCAGCACTAGAGTTCTTGAGATTTTTTATTTTTTTTAAGGTTTTCTTTTATTACTTTAAACTGCAAATTGAACGAAGAGTTCTAATTTAACCTTTAAAATCGGGGACATGGCATGTGTAACGACCTATAAGAGAAAATTTATTATTTTGTTAAATATCGATTAACAATTTAGTCTTGTGGAGGGTTTTACAGATCCAACTCTATAAATAGGGTGACTATCGCAAGCACTTGAAAGCAAAATAGTGAGGCCAACTCCGGAAGAAAAATGAAGATTGAAATAGAGAGCAAGAAGCTGGTCAAACCCTCAGCTCCCACAGCTGACCACCTTCGCAAGTTGAAGATTTCTCTAATTGATCAGCTTCAGCCTCCAGTTTATGTTGGTATCATTTTCTTCTACTCATCCAAAACTGATGTACCCGACCCTTCATTCGTGCCTATCAGCGAAAGATTTCGTCTACTTGAGAAAGCTCTCGCAGAAACCTAACCTTCTTTTACCCTCTTGCGGGCCGATATGTCAAAGAGAAGTGCTTGCTTGAATGTGACGACCAAGGGGTGGAGCTCATGGAAGCCAAAGCTGATGGAACTCTCGATCAATTTCTCCATGGAGAAACTGACCCCGATGATGTCCTCGGTCATTTGGCAACTCAACCTCATCAGATGGACCAGATTGGGTCGCCTCTGGTGGTTGTCCAAATGACCAAATTCACTTGTGGTGGCATGGCGGTTGGCCTCCGCGTCTCGCACAGAATCGCCGACATGCACACTATATCATCCTTCCTGAGCATGTGGGCGATGGCATGTCGTGGAAGCATTCAGAAGGCTAACCATCCGTGCTTCGATGTATCATCCATTTTACCGCCAAGAGACTTGCCCAAGCTCGAGCCTCCTGCCAAACTAATGCTAGGTGCGAAATATGTCGTGAAAAGATTCGTGTTCGACAACCAATCTATCTTGAAACTCAAAGCCATCGCAAGGAGCGGAGGCTTCAATTCCAAAAGGGAACCCTCTCGTGTGGAACTGGTCACAGCGCTCGTTTCCATTGCTCTCTTGAAAATTGCCAAGCTGAGAAATGGTCAATCCAAGCCGTTCTTCATTTCACACACGGTGAACTTGCGCGGAAGGACAGATCTCCTATGGCACGATAATTTGGGCGGCAATGTCTACACAATGGTGAACGGGAAGTCCACAGCCGAGGTGACCGAGCTTGGGCTACATGGCTTGGTGGGTTTGGTGCGAGATGCAATAACAACCTTGCTTGCTAAATTACCAAATGCGATCGACGGGGAGGATTTGGGCGACATGGTGACGAACTCGGTGGGACAGTTTCAAGAGGAACTGCGAAAAGGCGACACCGACGTGCTCATTTTCACCAGCTGGTGTCGGTTTCCGCTGTACCAAGTAAATTTGGGTTGGGGTGAACCTGAGTTTGTGAGTAGCTTATGCACTTCGTTTGACTCGGTCATGTTGATGGATCACAAGAAAGGTGGTGATTATAATGGAGTTGAGGCGTGGGTGAGCCTGACTGAAGAAGACATGGATCTTTTCCGTCAACAAGATGACATTTTAGAATATGCTTCCCATAAGTAGACAGCACGATCCTATCATAGAGTTTATCCGCACGTGTCCCGTGGACTATATAATTTCATGTATGCACATTGTAAGTCCACATGTAATGTGAAGGATGGACGAATAAACCTTTGTCTGTTTTATTTAGTTTTTCAGTGTAATAGCAGTATGTTGATTTGTAAGTTATATTAGGAAATTGAAAAAAACTCGCTCTCTTGCAAAAAGTTAGGTAAGTTTGGATATAACAAACTTTAGGTAACCCTGTTGTACTACTATTTGCCAACCCTGTTGTACTACTATATTGCCACTGTAATGAAAAGCTATAGAGGTTTCTTGACTATATCTTGAATTATTTTCTTGCGGTTTGATCAGTGTGAATTACTTGTCCATCATCGTACCAACTTTCCGCACATCATACTTTCGGCCCGCGTTGGCACATATGTCACATATGTTGGTTTCAATTTGCTGAGGTACTTTGATCGGAAGATTGATTGCAAAACTTATAATTTCTACAAATCAACAAATCCAGTACGTATGGAAAGTCTTTCTTTATAATTGTTCTTGACGTGCTGAACAAAACGAGGATAGTGAAACTGACTGGCTGCCGGCTTGGCAAGAACGCCCCCATAAATTTTCTACCTGCTCAATTTTTAGAGGTCCGAGAAGAACCACCATAATGTGCGGTTAAGTCATCGGACTGATAGTACCATTTGTCTAGAGATCTGCGACCTGTGAATCACCGTCAAGTTGGTTGGAAAATGGTTCAATGACAATATCGAGGAAGAGTTTAGCTGGGCCGGCAAGTGGTGGCTTTTGGTCATAATCTTATCATATCATATGATCTTGTTGTATTAGATTTAGGTTTAACGCGTGCCCGAGATTGTTAACTGTTGTGAAAGCGAACGATGGAACAATAATATATAGATAGAATAAGAAAATAAATCGGACACCGGATTTACATAGTTCAATCATAAATAGCTACGTCCATAGAGAGAGCGGCGATGAATTTCATTATAGATCATGTGATACAAGAAATATTATACACTCGAGTCACTCAAACACTCTTTCGGTGTTTTCCAAATCCTAATTACACCCAATAACGCATGTAGTGTTTAGCTCCAAAATTCCTCACAAAATAATCTATCAATCTCAAAAAGGAATTACACGCAAATCTTATCTCAATATTTAATTGGCTACAAACACTAATTCTTCTCGGATGTAATTACACAAACGAAAAACAACAAACCCACTTTCAAGCACTCGATATTTGGTGCTTCAAGATTGCTTGCATCAACAACGGCAGAACACTAAGTACTCACGCGGTGCTTCAAGACCTTTTGTGATCCACCAAGCATCCACGAGAACGTGCATATATATGCACTTGGAATTCAAGCTAATTGCTGCATCAAATAATACCATATCTTTTATTTCCTTTTATTGTTTCTCTTATTCGTTTTCTCTTATTCGTTGTTGTTTGACTGAGTTCCAAAAGCCCATACCTACTAGGATAGCCTTGATTTTATTTTCTTTTCTGACACAAAGTCAGACTTCTTGAACTTGGATTTCAATGAAACTTTGTTTCGGTAATCTACAAATTCATAGCTTGGTCTCTACAAATCAGCAACTTGAAATCCAAATATCCATTTTCCTTTAATTTATCTTGGGTTAGGTTTCGTTCACGGACTCAAACTTGAGACATATTATAATATCTTGGTCTCTACAAATCAGCAACTTGGAATCCAAATATCCACTTTCCTTTCATTTATCTTGGGTTTAGTTTCATTCACGAACTCAAACTCAAGACATATTATAACAATCTCCACTTTGGCTCGACGTTTGAGCCAAGTCACAATCACTTTGCAAACATTTAAACTTTGTCGCTACTTTCCCATAGCCCTCGATGGGCTCAACCGCCACAATATTATCCAAGTCTAAGCATTGCTTAAACTTTTCCATGACTGAGGATCTCATTAGAATACCAACTCCACATGCACCTTTAACTACTCCGCAAGGATTTTCCGAAGCAACCTCCTTAACCATAGATAAAGCAAAACCATTATTGCATCTATATCTGTCAGGAGATTGAATACGTACTTTCTTAATTTCAGCAATTATGGCAACCATTATCTCTATAGGCTCCACCTCACTACAAGCACCATCCGTGTCGATTACTTTGCTTGTATTCATACTCCTTGCCTCAAGAGTTTCTGGTGACGACTCCATCTCAAGTTGAACACCGTTCAGATCCGTTTGAATACTGCTATAATCACTCCTAGCTAGAAGTACTGGAGACTCGTCAAACGTAACTTCTCTACTGATAATAGATTATTTTAACTCCGGGCACCACAATCAATAACCCTTCTCACCTCATGCATAGCTTAGGAATATGCACTTTCTTACCCTTTCATCGAGATCACTCGCTCAAATATAACATGGGCAACCAAATATTCTAAGAATAGAATAATCAGTAATGTTACCTAACCACATTTCCTTGGGAGGCTCATATCCAATCGTAATTGATGGGGATTTATTCATTAGGTAGCACGTTGTACTTAGCACATCCACTAGCAATCTTCTAGCCATACCAGCACTAGAGAGCATTTTATGGGTCGTTTCTAACAATGTTTTGCTCATCAATTCTACAATATATTGTGATTCATCAGTATTAGTACGATGTTTTACTATGTCTTCTTTCATGCAGAATTCATTTAATAGCTTCAAGCAAAACTTCATGCTACTGTCAATCCGCACATGCTTGATTGCTTTATTAGTCTCCTTTTCGATCAAATATATCAATTGCTTGATCCTGACAACAGTATCAAACTTGTGCTTAAGCACAAATACCCACATCTTCATCAAGTAGTCATAAAAAATTGTTAGCATATATCTAGCACTCTTTCTCAAAGGAAACTGTGACAACTTGTGAACATTCAAATGAATTAACTCTGTAATTTCCATGGTTTCTTTGACAATCGTACTAAATTGTACTTTCCGCCGTTGATCTAAATCACAGCACCTGCATACATTCAGTTCGTTAGGAACATAACTACATAATAGATTTCTTTCACTTAAAACCTTCAAGCTTCTCTCGCTAATGTGCCCCAAACGCATATGCCACAATTTAGACTATCAAACAGATACATTCGACGTCTTTGCAGTGAAATTTGTCACTCTCTCACCTTGAAGCTCATATAGGCCACTGTGCTTGATTCCTTTCATTATTATTGAAGCACCTCGAAATTTTTTTTAGAATTCCACATTCTTAGATATATCAATATCGAGCTAAATCTAGGGCACTCAAGGAAATTAAGTTATTCTTTAACTCTGGAACGTATTTCACTCCAGTCAATGTCCTCACGATATCATCATGCATTCTGATTTTAACATTGCCAACATTGATGACGTCGCATTCAGTGTTGTTCCCCAACTGTACTTTACTATTATCTATGCATTGATAAGTAGTAAACCAGTTTCTATTTGGTGTTGCACGAAAAGAACAACCAAAATCCATAATCCATCCATCAAACGATGAATAATTAGTGACAGACAAGACATAATCGGCATTATTTGCTATAGTTGCTGTGACATCCCGATTTTTCAATTCTATTTTCAATAAATTGAGACGGGCATTTCGTTGGCACGCATATAATTCTTTTCCTTGAGTTGGCCACTCATGTGGAAACTAGTCTATCGGGTGAAGTTGTTAAGAATTTATAATGCATCAGACTCGAGAATTTGACCAGGAAGCGACCTTTCGACTGAGCTAGTCTGCAAGGGTCATTACAACACAATTAAAATCGATTAGAGATTGGAGAAAGGTCGACTCGACAGAGGCATGTGATCAGGTGTGGGTGATTCCACCAGATCGCATAATTCGTGTCGATCGGCACTGAACCGACTTTTCTATCGATTGGATACCCTGTGTTCGTATTTGAAACCTTGAGATTACCCCGACAACCGAAAGTCGCCAATGTTTCAAAGATGTACATTGTGGCTTGAGATGATCAATCACAGGTCAAATGCATAAAAATTCACAAAGGCTACTCGATAGGTTGGGCCGCGCTAGTATCGTGCCAAAGTAAAATTAACCGTGGAATTGAGATCAAATTCAAAAATTGGAAGTCTGGGTGTGTCGCGAATCGTTTTAGGAATATTGACTAATCTTCGGAAGATTTTTCATGTAAGCCGAGTTTTTCAGCAAAATAATTAGAGAATGGCTAATTTGGCTCGAGAAATTAGTAGGTCCACCTTTGATCACGCTTTTGGGACTTAAGTTGGTTCTATGGACAAGTGAAGATGTGAATTAAAGTGTGGTGACATTGGATTAATTTTATGGACTTCAATTGGACTCAATTGGAAGAGAATTGAATGGAATTAAAGAAATTAATGTACAAAGTTTCATGCCCCGGCAGAAAAATAAAATGCACCCATTGGAAGAGGTTGTGGATAATTGAGTTAGTGGAGTATGACATCACTTGGTGATGTCATGGTGTGGGGGCAAGAGTGCATAAGATCATGACAAATGGAGGGTAGGGATTTGTTCTTCAAAAGGTGGGATGTCACCTCCAACCCATCTCCATCATCTTCTTCCTTGGGACTTTGGAGGAGAGAGAAGGGGGAGCTTCGACTGGAAGTCAGCCGAGCCCGACGCCGCCCTTTTCACCCGATCGCTCGCTCGGCCGCTGGCTCGCTCATCGCCGAAGCCGCTCGCCGCCATCACCGCCGCTTGCCTTCCGTCTCCCTCTCTTCCCCGCCGTTCGACCATCTATCCTCCTTCTTTGGTGTGCCTCGGAGGCTTCGAAACCCAACAGCAAACCCGAGCAGCCATGGCCGTTGCACGTCGCTAGCCGGAGCTCCTCGCCGTCACGGTCGCCGCTCATTTGCGCGCGTCCCACGTAGGCCAGCTCGCCGTTCCGCCTTCGCCGGAGTCTCCAGCACCGTCACCTACATCGTCCAGCTGCAACTCGTCGTTGCCAAGGCCATCGGAGGTCTTCCTTGGCCGTCGTGAGTCACCGTCGGTCACCGCTTGAGCCACCACCGCCTCTCTCCGCCTTTCCTCCGCTCGAACCGCCGCCGAACCACCTCCGTCTGACCTCAACCAGCAGCTGCAGAAAATGGGTATGGCAGCCCGTGTTTGACCCATTTTGGCCGCCTTCCCGAGCTCGGATGCTCGGCCCGCCTTAAGGAAAGTCGATCCTCGCATTGTCCTCGTCGTTTTGGTTCATTCGGCTTGCTAATCCGATGAGTTTAGCTCACTAAACCTTGCTTAGAGGGTTAATTATGCTTTAGGTGTGCTTAGCTTAAGTTAATTAAGCTTAGGTGGTTAGTTTAATTTATTTAATTGTGAATTAGATTAAGATATTTGTTTAATTTAAAGTATGCTTAATTAAAGGCTAAGAGAGTTTATTTAATAATAAACCTTGATGGGACATAATAGGATTTTAATTTTGAATTATTTAATTGCTTCGAAATTCTGGAAATTATAATATTATATTATAATCCGAAATTATTAAAATATTATTATTTAGAAAAAAAAAACAGAAAAATTATTTTTGACCCCGGTTGCTTAGAATTTTGTGCCGATCGCTGCTGTGTATTCAGATTTTGAAATTGATGATTGGATATTATAAATGGAGTGTGGATTGTGAAAAATATGGATATTATTATTTAATTAATTTTCGGAATAAATTTAATTATTTAATAAATTTCGAAAATTATTTTGGGACCCTAAATTCTCATAATTTCGTGCTAATCGCTGCTGTGCATTTAGAATTTGAATTTGATGAATGGATGTGGCAAATTGGGTGTTGATTGTGATAAATAGGAATTCTTTATAAAATTCTAAGTGTGGAAATTGATGGGCGATTGGCCGTGATTAACCACCTATTAGAGGTCGTGCCCAGTGAGGCCGTGATGGACCACCTATTAGAGGTCGTGCCCAGTGAGGCCGTGATGGACCACCTATGAGAGGTCGTGCCTAATAGGGCCGTGATGAACCACCTATGAGAGGTCGTGCCCAGTGAGGCCGTGATAGACCACCTATGAGAGGTCGTGCCCAGTGAGGCCGTGATTGACCACCTAATTAAAGGTCGTGCCGAGTGGGGCCGTGATTGCCACTGTTTGTTAAACCTTCCTATAGGGTCGGGATTGAGAGCAATGATTGATTTGCTAGAATGACATGTAATCGACCGAGTCGATTGATCGCTGAGACGATCCAAGTGGTTGAATTGTTTTGATAATGTGATTGTGCCATGGTTGTTTGGTTATTATAATTGCACGTGGCTGAATTATATGAACTGTGCTAACCTGTAGATGAAGACTAATGCGAGGTAAGTCTTTGTGTGATGTGGCTAGGCCACCCGGGGCGTATTTTCTTTCTAATAGGGGTTTAAGGGGTTGAACTTGCTGAGACATTGTCTCATCCCGGTTTGGGGATTAAAATTTCAGGTCCCTGGTGGACGGAGCGGCTAGATAGCTTTGGTCGGCCTTGAGGAGTTGCAGAGGTGAAGTCATGAGAATTGGAGAATGTGTCTGACTTGTAGATCGTAGGACAATTCCTTTTAAGAGCTGGTCCTTTGTAGACTGTTGGCCGTAGACCTCTGGTTGTAATTCTGTCGAATTATGAAAGTGTTATGTTGTGATTTTGTTTCCTGCTTTTCTATCCCGTATTTTATTGTCAGGGGTTTTATAATATGCTTCCGCATGTGCATTAAAGATTTGATTGGGTTGGCGACTTAACCTGGGAACGTCGCATTTGAATGACCATGGTGAGACGTTGGCGCGCTCGAGGTTCGGGGCGTGACAGTTGCAACATTATCCACAAAATCAACTATAATTTCCTCATCCTTCTCATTCTTCAGCTTAAGACAATTTCTTTTAAAATGCCTCCTCTTGCCACAATTCCAACAGACAACATCACTAGTCCTAGACTGACTACGCCTGTCCATATTAGTATTACTCTTACCCACATGTGTTCTAAATCTTCCTCTATTTTCACATACTAAAGTAATAGATACAGGTTCACCAGATTTTCTTCTATGGATGTCCTCGCTTAGACATTCTCTCAGTGTTTCCCAAACCCCAATTACACCCAATAACACACACAATGTTTATCCCCGAAATTCCTCACGAAATAATCTCTCAATCTCACGAAGGAATTACACGCAAATCTTATCTCAATTAATCGACTACAAAGACTAATTCTTCTCAGATGTAATTGCACGAACGAAAAACAACAAGCCCACTTTCAAGCACTCGATATTTGGTGCTTCAAGATTGCTTGCATCAACAATGGCGGAACACTCATGCGGCACTTCAAGACCTTTTGTGTCTCGCCCCGAACCTCGAGCGCGTCAACATCCCAACATGATCATTCCAATGCGACATTCCCAGGTAGTGTCGCCGACCCCATACATTTATTAATGCGCAAGCGGAATGTATTATAAAACCCCTGACAATAAAATACGGGATAGAAAAGCAGGAAGCGAAACCACAACATAACACTTCTATAATTCAACAGAATTACAAACAGAGGTCTACGGCCAAAAGTCTACAAAAGACCGGCTCTTAAAAATGAATTGTCCTACGACCTACAAGTCGGACACGTTCTCCAATCTCATGACTTCACCTCTGCAACTCCTCAAGGCCAACCAAAGCTATCTAGTTGCTCCATCCACCAGGGATCTGAAATTTTAATCCCACAACTGGGATGAGACAATGTCTCAGCAAGTTCAACCCCCTAAACCCCTATTAGAAAGAAAATACGCCTCGCGTGGCCTAGCCACATCACACAGAAGACTTACCTCGCCTCAGCCTTCATATGCAGGTTAGCACAATTTATATAATTCAACCACGTACAATTATGATAACCAAACAATCATGGCACAATCACATTATCAAGACAACTCAACCACTTGGATCGTCTCAGCGATCAATCGACTCGGCCGATTACATGTCATTCTAGCAAATCAATCATTGCTCTCAATCCCGGCCCTATAGGAAGGTTTAAGAGACAATGGCAATCACGGCCCCACTCGGCACGACCTTTAATTAGGTGGTTCATCACGACATCACTGGGCACGACCTCTAATAGGTGGTTAATCACAGCCTCACTAGGCACGACCTCCAATAGGTGGTTCATCACGGCCTCACTGGGCACGACCTCTCAAAGGTGGTTCATCACGACCTTATTAGGCACGACCTCTAATAGGTGGTTAATCACGGCCTCACTAGGCACGACCTCTCATAGGTGGTTCATCACGGCCTCACTGGGCACGACCTTTCCTAGGTGGTACATCACAGCCTCACTGGGCACGACCTTTCCTAGATGGTACATCACGGCCTCATTGGGCATGACCTTTCCTAGGTGGTACATCACGGCCTCACTGGGCACGACCTCTAATAGGTGGTCAATCACAGCCAATCTCCCATCAATTTCTACACTTAGGATTTTATAAAGAATCCATATTTATCGCAATCACACTCAATTTGCCACAACCAATCATCAAATTCAAATTCTAAATGCACAGCAGCGATCGGCACGAAATTCTGAGAGTTTAGGGTTTTGACAAAATTTTCGGAATTTATTAAATAATTAAATTTATTCCGAAAATAATTAAATAATAATATTCATATTTTTCACGATCCACACTCAATTTATAATATCCAATCATCAATTTCAAAATCCAACTACACAGCAGCGGTCGGCACGAAATTCTGAGCAACCGGGATCAAAAATAATTTTTCCGTTTTTTTAATATAATAATATTTTAATAATTTCGGAATATAATATAATATTATAAATTTCCAGAATTTCGAATTAATTAAATAATTCAAAATTAAAATCATATTATGTCCCATCAAGGTTTATTATTAAATAAACTATCTTAACCTTTAATTAAACAAACCTTTTAACCCAAATCACAATTAAATAAACTCAAATATCCACCTAAACTTGCTTAACTTAGACTAAGCACACTTAGGGCATAATTAACCGTCTAATCAAGGTTTAGTGAGTTAAACTCACCGGATTAGCGAGCCGAGCGGACCAAAACGACGGGGACGCCGAGGAGAACAACTTTCCTCAAAGCGGGCCGAGCATCCGGGCTCGGGAAGACGGCCAAAACGGGCCAAAACCCCGCTGCAATACCCATTTTTGCAGCTACTGAGCAAGCTCGGAGGAGGGCTGATCTGGCGTCGGTTGGGGCGAGCAAGGCCGGTAAGGACTAGGCGGAGCTCCGGCGGGCTAAGGCGGGGGCACACGGTGGCCGGAGGCGGCTAAGCCGTGGCCTAAACTAGCCGAATAGCCTCCTGGAGGTGAAGACGAGCGAGGACGATGGTGAGGGAGGCGGCTCGCGGGACAGCAGCGGGGTGCAAGGCAGCGAACGGTGCGAGAGGGGTGCTCGACGACGATCCGGCTGGACCGTGGGCTGCTCCGGCGTCTTCGGATCCGCTGGTGCATCGAGCTGCAGCGGAGATGGAGGAGAGGGGGGTGACGGTGGTGCGAGCGGTGGTGCCGGCGTGCGGACGAACGGCGACCGTGACGGCTCCGGCGACGGCGACGAACGATGGACGACGAGCGGCGAAGGAGGCGGTGTCCGGGCGGTCGGCTTGGCTGGTCCGGTCACGCATCCTCCCTCTTTCCCTTTCTCTCTCCTTCCCAAGGTTGAAGATGATGGTGATGGCCCATTTTTGGAGATTAAATCTCCACCCTCCACTTGTCAAGCCCTCAATCCTTGGCTTCAATCAGTATGACATCACCCCCATGATGTCATCTTCCACTATCTCCTCTCCCACAACATCCTTCAATGGGTCCATTTTATTTTTCCGCCGGGGCATGAAACTTTGTACATTAATTTCTTTAATTCCATTCAATTATCTTCCAATTGAGTCAAATTGAAGTCCATAAAATTAATCCAAAGTCACCACACTTTAATTCACATCTTCACTTGTCCATACAATCAACTTAAGTCCCAAAAGTACGACCAAAAGCGGGCCTACTAATTTCTCGAGCCAAATTAGCCATACCTTGATTAATTTGCCGAAAAACTCGGCTTGCATGAAAAATCTTCCGAAGATGAATTGATGATCCTAAAATGATTTGTGACACACCCAGACTTCCAGTTTCTGAATTCGATCTCAATTCTACGGTTAATTTCACTTTGGCACGATACTAGCGCGGCTCAACCTACCGGGTAGCCTTTAGAAATTTTCATGCATTTGACCTGTGGTTGATTATCTCAAGCCACAATGTACATCTTTGAAACATTGGCGACTTTCGGTTGTCGGGGAAATCTCAAGGTTTCAAATACGAACACGGGTACCCAATCAACGAAAAGTCGGTCCGGTGTCGATCGACAAGAATTGTGCAATCTGGTGGAATCACCCACGCTTGATCACATGCCTCTGTCGAGTCGACCTATCTTCGATCTCTAATCGATTTTTAATTGTGCCGTAATGACCCTTGCAGATTAGCTCGGTCGAAAGGTCGCTTCCTAGTCAAATTCTCGAGTCTGATGCATTAGAAACTCTTAATGGCTTCACCTGATAGACTAGTTTTCACATGAGTGGCCAACTCAAGGAAAAGAACTATATGCGTGGCAACGAAATGCCCGTCTCAATTTATTGAAAATAGAATTGGAAAATTGGGATGTCACAACTCTTCCCCTCTTATAAAAATTTCGTCCTCGAAATTTAAACCTTTACCAATTCTTAAACCAAAAGGTGGGGGTACTGTCATCTCATATAATCTTCTCTTTCTCAGGTTACTCCTTCTATACCAATACTGCCAGATCACTGTTATCTTGCCCAAACCACTTTGGATACAAAATACTAGACACTTGCCCACTTAAAATTCCAAAGGTCTTCAGCACCAAATCTGCGAAGCAAAACTGGCGATTCTGAGCAGTGTCTAAACTATCTCTGATAATTGCAACTGAATCACTGATTTCTGAACCAACTCTGGACCTGCGATTTTTAGATCTCTGATCTCATCTTAATAACTGAAGTTCTGAACACTTTGTTCTACATTGATTAACAAGAAACTATCTGACTGATCTGCTGAAACTGGGAACCTCTGGCCAAGATCTAACATAACTCCGCAACTGCAATCACTGACTACTGTATTGACCCTGACTTGTGATCTTTTTTTTTCCCTGACTTCATCTCAGAAATCGAAATTCCGCACTCTCTGCTATGCACTGCTTAAGAAGGAACCATTTGAAAGCTCTGCAAACTTGGAACATCTGATCTAGATTGAAATACAATTTATCTCCGGCACTCCATGCAGATAAATTATATGATATACCCACACTTCGGTATACCTATTCCAATCGAGATCTTTTCGTGCATTAAGGTGAGTTGACTCTGATCATCTGTCGACTACAACCTCATAAGGAATCAATGCTCTTCCTAACTCCTTAATAACCTGTCATAACATTCCATCATGTTATACTTTCATTCCCACACAAACCTCTCTCCAGTACTTGAAAAAGCTTTCCTAGCTTACATTACCAAATTCTCACTTACTAGCGCATCCAACACTTACAACTTGTTCAGCGATATCTATCGTCATACCGATCTACCAATCCTGATGATATAGATTCTGACTCATCTTCGCACTGTTTGGACAACGCTGAAGTTGCTATGATGAGTTTCCCATAAGATCTCTTCTTTAATCTCTGCATCGTCAATTACACACAATCATCCTCAGAACCTTAGCGTTCTGTCTTCAAAAATCTGAAAATCAACCTCTTTCTCATCTGCGTTCTCTTATAGAGTCTTTTGAATTTCTAAATCTGTCCACTGAAGCACTTTGATTCTGATCTGTACTCTCGGCTCAATTCTGAGGGTAATCATAAGTTCAAAGGGTGGCCTACCTTAGATTTGAAAATCGAATTTCGAACTTTCTCGAGTAAGATCCAATCCTAGGGTACCAACTGTGCAACTAAGGACTCTCGACTCAATGCATCTGCGACTTTACTCACCTTTCCAGAGTGATACGAAATATCATAGTCATAATCCTTAAGGAGTTCCATCCAGCGATGTTGTCTCATATTCAACTCCCTTTTTGAGAATACATACTTAAGACTTTGATAGTCATTGACGATATGAAATATTCCTCTGTACCGATAGTGCCTCTAAAATTCCAAACGAACATAACTACTGCAAGTTCTACGATGTGCGTCCAATAATTTAACTCACAAGATCTCAACTGACGGGACGCATATGCAATAACTCTATCATGCTGCATCAACAAGCAACTAAATCCTTTAAACGACACATCACTGTAGATCTCATAACTTTCAGGACCAGATGGAATGATCAGCACAGCACGGTAGTCAGCCTCTTCTTAGGCTCTTGAAAACTACACTTGCACTTATCTGTCCACACGAACTTTTCTTACTTCTTCAGAAGTCTTGTCAATGGTGATGCTAACACTGAAAACCTTTCTACAAACCATCTGTAACACTCTGCTACGACCTAGAAAAACTTATGATCTCTGTCACTACAATCAATATTGGCCAACTGTTCATTGCTTCAATCTTGGACGAGGTCTATAAATATTTCTTCACCTGAAATCACGTGACCTAAGAGTGCAACACGAGTCATCCAAAACTCACACTTGCTAAACTTAGCATAAAATTGAAGAGTCCTCAAGGTCTGAAGTATCATCTTCTAATGTCTCTCGTGCTCCTCCGCACTCTTTGGACACACCAGGATAACTTCAATGAACACGATCACGACTGATTCAAGTACCCTTAAACATTATGCACATTAGACCCAAACAAACAGTTAAGGTGTCCATCAAACCACACAGTATTACAGTGAACTCACAATTGCTGTATCGAGTGCGAGGTCTTAACTTCGATATGTCTTTCTTCCTAATCCTCAACTGATGATACCCTAACCTCAAGTCGATCTTGAAGAATATCAACGTACAACCACAACGAACCACATTTCTCCTTCATGAACAGAACTGATACTCCCCAAGGTGATGCACTGGCAAGTATGAATCCCCTATCCAACACTTCCTGCATCGACACCTTCGGTTCTTTTAACTTGGGTAACCCCATCCGGTAAGGAGCCTTAGGGACTGGCTCTGTTCTGGGTGTTAATTCAATCATGAACTCTGTCTCTTTCTGACAGCAAACCTGACAATTCCCCAGAGATTACCTTAGAAAACTCATGTACCACGATTAAGTTTTCCATATTCGGCTCCTCAACTGACGCATCCATTACAGTTGCCATGTAGATTTAATAACCAACAACTAGAATCAGGTCATCTTCAGTGATGAATAACAAGGATCGAAGTTCCTCTTCGACTTTCAGTAATTCAAAACTTTCATACGCTAACTGAACAAACTGAATTATATCACTGCCACGATTCATAACAGCAGAAAGCTCCTCGAGCCAAACCTTTTCATAAATGACTTCCAAGTCATACATAAGCAAACCCATCAGGTACAACTATAGTCAGAGATTCATCTTCCTATTACTTTATTACAACAACGGAAACTCTACAACCTTCACTAAAAATCATGACGGCCGTGCTGGCCATATTCAAATCATGCTCCTTTTTACTCTAACACTAGGTGACTCATGCCTCCTTTTCACAAACTCGGCACACAATCGGTGAGTCCTCTACCTCCCATCAAGGAACATCATGCACTCTTCCTTGCACTGAGATCCATTCTCAGTACCCCACTGAACATCCCCAAGCATGCTTCGTCTATTCTATCTTATCAACGACGGTGACAGAAACAGCTGTGATTCCATCTTTCTATACGGATCATCTTCGATCAAATGACCTTATTGGCGACACCCGTAACAAGTCCTTTCCCTCTTACAACGCGGGACAGATCCATGCCATTTCTTATAGACACAGACACGCATCGATCAAGTTGAGCATTGACTTTCCAACTCTACTCTTCCGGTTGGGTGAAACGGGGCATCTTTCTTCTGACATCGACCTTTCTCCCCAACCGATTTTCATCTCTGTCTAAACTGAACCTTGACTCAGATACGGAGACTTGATTCTCGATCACAACTCCAAATTAGGCCTCAACAGGCGCGGCAATAACAACGGCGGTCACAACACTGGCAGCGGTAAAAACAACGGCAACAGCAACGGCTCAATCCTGAGCTTACTGACCCAACAAGCTTCCAAAGGACACTAGTGCCTGAACGATCTCAACGGACCTAAGATCGTTCGGTGCTGCTACACTCTAAGTACCGGCTTGGGATGGTACTCTCACACTCGCGATGGTCTAAGCCTGCGCTTTACCTCGGGTACCAACTCTTGTCAGCATCCTACCCTGAGGTATAGGTCCTATCGACCTCTTCCAAGGAGTTCTCCACTCCTGGTCACTCATCTTACAGGCTCTTTATAGACACCTGCTTTCCGATTCCAACATCAGGTTAGAATTTGAGTAACCCCACAAACAATCTACCAAGCAGCTATTAACCACATGCATCAGCATATTAAAAGCCTTTCCTACTAACTATCCCATGACTCATCGCATCTTATCACTCCATACACAGACCATGCTCTGATACCACTTAAACGGGGATGTCACGCCCCGAACCTCGAGCGCGTCAACATCCCAACATGATCATTCCAATGCGACATTCCCAGGTAGTGTCGCCGACCCCATACATTTATTAATGCGCAAGCGGAACGTATTATAAAATCCCTGACAATAAAATACGGGATAGAAAAGCAAGAAGCAAAACCACAACATAACACTTCCATAATTTAACAGAATTACAAACAGAGGTCTACGGCCAAAAGTCTACAAAAGACCGGCTCTTAAAAATGGTGTCCTACGACCTACAAGTCGGACACGTTCTCCAATCTCATGACTTCACCTCTGCAACTCCTCAAGGCCAACCAAAGCTATCTGGTTGCTCTGTCCACCAGGGACCTGAAATTTTAATCCCACAACCGGGATGAGACGATGTCTCAGCAAGTTCAACCCCCTAAACCCCTATTAGAAAGAAAATACGCCCCGGGTGGCCTAGCCACATCACACATAAGACTTACCTCGCCTCAGCCTTCATCAACAGGTTAGCATAATTTATATAATTCAACCACGTACAATTATGATAACCAAACAACCATGGCACAATCACATTATCAAGACAACTCAACCACTTGGATCGTCTCAGCGATCAATCGACTCGGCCGATTACATGTCATTCTAGCAAATCAATCATTGCTCTCAATCCCGGCCCTATAGGAAGGTATAACAGACAGTGGCAATCACGGCCCCACTCGGCACGACCTTTAATTAGGTGGTTCATCACGGCATCACTAGGCACGACCTCTAATAGGTGGTTAATCACGGCCTCACTGGGCACGACCTCTCATAGGTGGTTCATCACAGCCTCACTGGGCACGACCTCTCATAGGTGGTTCATCACGGCCTTATTAGGCACGACCTCTAATAGGTGGTTAATCACGGCCTCACCGTTGCACGACCTCTCATAGGTGGTTCATCACGGCCTCACTGGGCACGACCTTTCCTAGGTGGTACATCACGGCCTCACTGGGCACGACCTTTCCTAGGTGGTACATCACGGCCTCACTGGGCACGACCTCTAATAGGTGGTCAATCACAGCCAATCTCCCATCAATTTCTACACTTAGGATTTTATAAAGAATCCCTATTTATCGCAATCACACTCAATTTGCCACAACCAATCATCAAATTCAAATTCTAAATGCACTGAAATGATCGGCACGAAATTCGAGTTTAGGGTTTTGACAAAATTTTCGGAATTTATTAAATAATTAAATTTATTTCGAAAATAATTAAATAATAATATTCATATTTTTCACGATCCACACTCAATTTATAATATCCAATCATCAATTTCAAAATCCAACTACACAGAAGCGATCGGCACGAAATTCTGAGCAACCGAGATCAAAAATAATTTTTCCGTTTTTTTTTAATATAATAATATTTTAATAATTTCTGAATATAATATAATATTATAAATTTCCAGAATTTCGAATTAATTAAATAATTCAAAATTAAAATCATATTATGTCCCATCAAGGTTTATTATTAAATAAACTATCTTAACCTTTAATTAAACACACTTTAAATTAAACAAACCTTTTAACCCAAATCACAATTAAATAAACTCAAATATCCACCTAAACTTGCTTAACTTAGACTAAGCACACTTAGTGCATAATTAACCGTCTAATCAAGGTTTAGTGAGTTAAACTCACCGAATTAGCGAGCCGAGCGGACCAAAACGACGGGGACGCCAAGGAGAACAACTTTCCTCAAAGCGGGCCGAGCATCCGGGCTCGGGAAGACGGCCAAAACGGGCCAAAACCCCGCTGCAATACCCATTTTTGCAGCTGCGAGCAAGCTCGGAGGAGGGCGATCCGGCGTCGGTTGGGGCGAGCAAGGGCGGCAAGGACTAGGCGGAGCTCCCGGCGGGCTAAGGCGGGGCGCACGGTGGCCGGGCGGGCTGAGCCGTGGCCTAAACGGCCGAATAGCCTCCCCGGAGGTGAAGACGAGCGAGGACGATGGTGAGGAGGCGGCTCGCGGGACAGCGGCGGGGTGCGAGGCGGCGGACGGCGCGAGAGGGGTGCACGACGGCGATCCGGTTGGACCGTGGGCTGCTCCGGCGTCTTCGGATCCGCTGGTGCATCGAGCTGCAGCGGAGATGGAGGAGAGGGGGGTGACGGTGGTGCGAGCGGTGGTGCCGGCATGCGGACGAACGGCGACCGTGACGGCTCCGGCGACGGCGACGAACGGTGGACGACGAGCGGCAAAGGAGGCGGTGTCGGGCGGTCGGCTTGGCTGGTCCGGTCACGCATCCTCCCTCTTTCCCTTTCTCTCTCCTTCCCAAGGTTGAAGATGATGGTGATGGCCCCTTTTTGGAGATTAAGGGCGCGTTTGGTTGTGTTTACGTTTAAAAATTGTTCTAGGGAACGAGAAATAGAAAAAAGTGTTTTACTGTTCCGGAACAATTTTTGAACAAAACAACGCGTTTAGTAAACTTGTTCCGGGAATAAAAAATAAACAGAAACATGTTTGGTAAATTTGGATAATTTTTTATTTCTTTTATTTTTTCTATTTTTTTCTTATTTTTCCTTTTTTTTTTTTTTCTTTTTTTTTTTTTTTTTTCTTCTTTTGGCTCGCCGGCCAAGGCCTTGGCCGGCGACCGCCGGCGAGGGTCGGCCTCGCCTTGATCTGGCGAGGCCGAGCTCGCCCGGCGGCGGCGCGGCCTCGCCGGGCCACCGCCCGGGCGAGGCCGAGGCTCGCCGGCGGCCCAGGCGAGCTCGGCCTCGCCGGATCTGGGCGAGATCGAGCTCGCCTAGGCCGGCGCGAGGTCGACGTCGCCATGGCTGGGCGAGCTCAGCTCGCCCCGGATCCGGCGAGCCGAGCTCGCCCGGCGGCGGCGAGCCTCGGCCTCGCGATTCACCCGCCCAGTCGCGTCGCTGGCGGTGGCTCGGCGAGGCCGAGGCTCGCCGGCCGCTAGGCGAGCTCGGCCTCGCCCGATCTGGCGAGATCGAGCTCGCCCGGCCGGCGGGTCGGCCTCGCCATGGGCCGGCGAGCTCGAGCTCGCCCCCGAGATCCGGCGAGCCGACCTCGCCCGGCGGCCGGCGAGCCTCGGCCTCGCCGAGCCACCGCCACGCCGACACAGCGGTGGCTCGCGAGCCGAGGCTCGCCCGGCCGCCGGGCGAGGTCGGCCTCGCCGGATCTGAGCGAGCTCGAGCTCGCCCGGCCATGGCGAGGCCGACCCTCGCCCGGCCTACGGCGAGCCTCGGCCTCGCCGGGGACGGCGAGCCTCGGCCTCGCCGGGGCCGGCGAGCCTCGCCGTGGCCGGGCGAGGCGCCCCTCGTCGGCTGGTCGCCGGCCATGGCCGAGGCCGGCGGCCGGCCAAAAGGAAAAAGAACAAGAAAATAAGAGAAAAAGAAAAAGAAAAAAAGTATTTCTCATTTTGTGTTTGAAACAAGAAACACAAAATTTGTGTTCTTGTTTACATTTTCCTTTTTTTGTTCTGGGAACAAAAGAACAAAAAAAAAGAAATTTCTGTTCACTGGAACAAAACACCGATCAGCCAAACGGCCCTAAATCTCCACCCTCCACTTGTCAAGCCCTTAATCCTTGGCTTCAATAAGCATGACATCACCCCCATGATGTCATCTTCCACTATCTCCTCTCCCACAACATCCTTCAATGGGTCCATTTTATTTTTCCGCCGGGGCATGAAACTTTGTACATTAATTTCTTTAATTCCATTCAATTATCTTCCAATTGAGTCCAATTGAAGTCCATAAAATTAATCCAAAGTCACCACACTTTAATTCACATCTTCACTTGTCCATACAATCAACTTAAGTCCCAAAAGTACGACCAAAAGCGGGCCTACTAATTTCTCGAGCCAAATTAGCCATAGCTTGATTAATTTGCCGAAAAACTCGGCTTGCATGAAAAATCTTCCGAAGATGAATTGATGATCCTAAAACGATTTGTGACACACCCAGACTTCCAATTTCTGAATTCGATCTCAATTCCACGGTTAATTTCACTTTGGCACGATACTAGCGCGGCCCAACCTATTGGGTAGCCTTTAGAAATTTTCATGCATTTGACCCGTGGTTGATCATCTCAAGCCACAATGTACATCTTTGAAACATTGGCGTCGGTTGTCGGGAAATCTCAAGGTTTCAAATACGAACACTGGGTACCCAATCAACAGAAAAGTCGGTCCAGTGTCGATCGACAAGAATTGTGCAATCTGGTGGAATCACACACGCTTGATCACATGCCTCTGTCGAGTCGACCTATCTCCGATCTCTAATCGATTTTTAATTGTGCCGTAATGACCCTTGCAGATTAGCTCGGTCGAAAGGTCGCTTCCTAGTCAAATTCTCGAGTTTGATGTATTAGAAACTCTTAACGGCTTAACCCGATAGACTAGTTTTCACATGAGTGGCCGACTCAAGGAAAAGAACTATATGCGTGCCAACGAAATACCCGTCTCAATTTATTGAAAATAGAATTGGAAAATCGGGATGTCACATTTTGTGATCCACCAGGCATCCCACGAGAACATGCATATATATATGCACTTAGAATTCAAGCCGACTTTTGCATCAAATAATATAATATCTTTTATTTCCTTTTCTTCTTTCTCTTATTCGTTGTTGTTTGACCAAGTTCCAAAAGCCCACACCTACTAGGATAGCCTTGATTTTATTTCCTTTTCTGACACAAAGTCAGACTTCTTGAACTTGTATTCCAACGAAGCTTTGTTTCCATAATCTACAAATTCTTGGCTTGGTCTCTACAAATCGGCAACTTGAAATCCAAATATCCACTTTCCTTTAATTTATCTTGGGTTCGGTTTCGTTCACGGACTCAAACTCGATACATATTATAACATTAACAAACATTTTAGATTCTTAGTTCCCAAAACGACACATGTATTCAACGAGTTCAATGACACGGCACGACAAAATAAAAAACTTGCTTCATTCCCGAACTACTAATTTAACCTCATTTGATGGGCTAAATTATTATATGAATTAGTTATATTAACTAAATGAGTTATAAATGAATTTAAAATGATAAAACCCAAAATAATATGGATATTAAATATATTTACAACTTACATAGATTTATCTAACTTTTATAACTCTCTATTCACTTTTTCTTTCTTTCATAGATGCTCATTCTTTGCTTTATTGAGTTTTCCTAAATCGAGTTATATATTGAAGTATTTTAGCAATATGGGTTAGTTTGGACAATGGTCGGATACGGGTTGCGTTGGTATAAGTAACTAGATTTATATTGTATGGAAATAAGTCAATTTAGGTAGAGTCTTTTTGTGATCTAACATAAGCCTAATTTGACCAACACAGCTTTTTTGACGAGTCTAGTATCAATTTAGTGCAACATTCCAACCTCTTTGTGTCTCTTTCTTCTACAAAATACTCGAACGACAAATAGGTAGTTTTCATGACGTGGGATATGTGCATGGCTATGTCCGGAGCTTTTATCTTTTCATTGCCTTGGCATTTTGATTTCATGTAATTTTCCATTCCAAGTACGAATATTTGTTTCAATAGACTTTGATGCGACATAGTTTTGATTCTAGTCAATTTATTTTGGGAAAATTGTCCAAAAGTCCTAATCCTATTGCACTTTTGCAAACTCAATTTTAGACCTTTCAATTTTTTAATTGAATCTTAAATTGCTTCACTTTTGCCAATTAAGTCCATCGTATCAATTTTGGCTAGAAATTACCGACATGGACCCCGAATATCCTAGCAAAACGATTGATACTAAAGTGGATAATTTTTAATAATATTTTTAAATTATTTTGAATTTATTTATTTATTCTTTCATTTTCTTCTCATTTCTTTCTTTCCTTTTTTTTTTTTTTTTTCTCCCTTTCTCCTTTTTCTCTTCTTTTTTTTTTTTTTTTTTTTTTTTTTTTTCTTTATTTCCCCTTTTCAACCTGCCAAGCCTCGTCGATGGTAGACGTAGGTCATCAACCTCATGCAAGGGCCATCTCTTGCTAGGCTTGCAAGGGCAACCCTAGCTTAGGCAAGGGCAAGGGTTGCCCTTACTTGAGCTGGCAAGGTGACCCTCGCCATCTTAGGTGAGGGTGGCTTTCCTAGGCCAACGAAGGCAACCCTCACCTAATCTAGTGAGGGCAGCCATCGCTACTTTAGGCTTGAGCATCCCTTGCCCGAGACCAATGAGGGTGACCCTCGCCTAAGGTTGACAACCTCGGCTAGCCATTGATGAGGCACGACGAAGGGAAATAAAGAAAAAGAAAAGAAAAGAAAAAAGTAATAGAAGAGGAAATGAATTAAAAAAGAAAAAAATGAAAAATGAAAATTAGGAAAAGAGAAGAAAAGAAAAAAAATATTATAAAAAATTATCTACATCGGTCTTGGTTATGTTATGTAAAACGACCAGCGTTCACATCAATGATTTTCGATCAAAATTGACTAAATGGATTCAATTCGTAAAAAATAAAGATTATGATTCAATTGACAAAATTGAAAAGTTTATGACTAAATTGGTAAAAGTGTAATATGTTTATGATTCATTGGATAATTTTTCTCATTTAATTTTCCTTAAATTCTTTTTGTTTGCAAAATTCCCACTCCATTCAAGCACCATTCAATCACTTTGTACTCAAATGTCGAACCGCAGAGCGATCTTGGTTCTTTCAAGTCGTATTATTTTGGTTTCGCCCTAGCGCATTATCAATTCCTCGTCAACACCTCTTTGGACATGCCCGCGCATTATCGAAACTCGTTGGTAAGTATGAGAATTAGTCTCTGTAGTATTCTTTCATGTAAAAAATAAAAGGATGGAGTCTTTCTTCGTAATATATCTGTAGGCGAACATTACTTATATTTGGATTGGACGATTGCGTGCACTATTCATGAAGGGTTTGTCGAGTCAAAAGATACGACTAAGCCCATAGTATGAACAAAATTAAGAGCCCAAAATGATATCTGACTTCATATAATATAAAATGGTATAATTTACTCAGGACAAAAGAAGTAGGTAAAGAAATAGCCCAAAATGATTGCTTACCTTTATTAGCCCTTTGAAAATGGATGTTGTCAAGTCACCTTCATGTTCATTTTTTTTAGGATTAATATCACAAAAAATTGAAATTAATATATATGTGATAAATTTATTCAAAACTAATTTTTTAACTACGAAAATCCAAAACTAGTATATTTATAACAAATTTACTCCAAACTAATTTTTTACCATAAAAAATTCTAAACTAGTACACCTATAATATTTTTACTCAAAGCTAATTTTTGATTAGTAAAAAATTGAAACTTATACATTTGTGACAAATTTACCATATATTAGTTTATTGCTAAATTGTTGAGTTGAATGACATATGAAAGTTAACAAGTGTACCACTTTAGGGTATTACGCTATGTTTGTCATATGTGTACTAGTTTTGTGATTTTTCATGATATTAATCTAATTTAATGAAGATAATATTTATCATCGCTTTATCAGTTTGGGGTTTTTTGGGATAAAAAATTAATTTGAAATAAATTTGTCTCATGCGTATTAGTTTAGAGTTTTTCATGATTTAAAAAAATAGTTTTTGGTAAATTTATAACATGTATATCGCGTTAGGGTTTTTCATAGTACTAACACTTTTTTTATTAACTGTCTTTAAATTAGTATAATAAATTACCTGTTAGACTGCAAACTAGCCTTTAAAAATGGGCACTACTTAATGTCCAATAAAATCTAAATTTGTCATTATTTGAGTTGGTCTCGAAGAAACTTTATCCTCATTGATGTGGGAGACAGGAAGTGGATATACCAACAAGAAGATTCTTTTAGTTGCAGTCCTAAAATTCATATTAGTTCCAAGACTTAAATTTTGTCTTGGAGCGCACTATAAAACGGGCATTGCTTGCACACAACCATTCTCCCATCCTTGTTTGACTAAATTACTTCCAAGCATGACGGTGGAAGTACAATGGAAGAAGTTCGTCAAGCCGTCAGCGCCGACGCCGAACTGACATCAATGGATCTTCAAATGCCAAATTATATCGGCGTTATGTTTACTGTAGAGATAATACTGAGAACCCTGAAGTTGATATTCCTCGAAGGCTTCACCAAATGGAGGAGTCACTTTCCAAAACCCTAACGCTCTTTTATTTTATGGCAGGGAGATATGTCAAGGATGACGGTTGTTTTATCGACTGTAACGACGTTGGAGTTGAGTTCGTCCATGCCAAAGTGGAGGACCAGATTGATCAGCTTCTCCATGGAGACCTCGAAATGGATTTGCTTGACCTTTTATCGAAATTCCCAACCAAAGTAGTAGGCAATCCATTAGTTGTGATTCAAGTGAATACGTTCGAGTGCAATGGATTAGCGATTGGCCTACGCTTTACACACAAGATTGGTGACATGTACACCATGGTCATGTTCATTAATTCGTGGGCTACTGCTTGTCGAGGTAACATAGACGCGATAGTCTGTCCAAGTTTCGAGTTGTCATCTCTATTCCCAGTGAAAGGGTCGGTGGTTCTGAAGTGGTCTCAACCTCGTATCGGCAACGAGGGTTACGTCATGAGGAGGTTCAGGTTCAGCAGTAATGCTATATCGAAGCTGAAAGCCCTGGCCAGGGACAATGCAAAGGATTCAATGGCCTACACTTCCCAGCCTTCAAGGGGGCAGGTTGTTTCGGCACTAATAAGTAGGGCTTTCTTCAGTATTGATCGAAATACGCACAGTGGACACAGGACTTTCGTGGTTTGTACGCCAATAAACTTGCGTGAGAAAGTCAGTCTAGCAAATACCCGCGAATTCTTGTGGCAATCTCTTCGCCTTACTGTTTGCGCAGTCCGGTCAACCTGAGCCGGCGAAAGCAAGTTCGAGTTCAATGCAATGGTGAACGTGATGCGAAGCATGATATTGGACGCCAAAACTAAAATGGGCAACAATATAGTATATGGGGAGGAGCTCTGCTCGATGATGGGCGATTCTATAATCGAACTCCTCAAGATAGTGTTCGCAGGCGAAGAGTGTCTCGTTAACATTAGTAGCTGGTGCCGATTCGGGCTGTATGAGAATGATTCGGGTGGGAAAGGCCGGCTCTTGTCAGTAACGCGTCGACGAATTTCAGATCGATTTTTCTTATCGACGACAAAGAGAGCGGAGAAATCAATGCATGGATGACCACCAATGAAAATGAGATGATTCTTCTTAAACAAGATCCGGAAATTCTGGCATTCACTTCTTAGTTTGAGATAGAGATCTTGCTCAATATATCATTTGCAAAGTCATTATATTTTACAGTAATCTAGAGTGGGATAATGAAAATGATGGAGTCGGGTCTGTAGTATTTGTCACATCTATTTGATTTCTTTAACAATAATGGTCACTGTGGACAGGATCAACTCTTAAACAATGTTTATCAACTTATTAAGTACCTTTCTAGTGCAGTTGTCTTTATCTTAAAAAGAGTGGATGTCATTGCATACTAACGGATGATTATGACTGAAAATTCATTTCCTTAGGTTAGTTCACTTTGCGAAAAATATTTTTTGGGGAAATATTTTCTTAGTTTCTAGCGTTCAGTTTGCTTAAGAAAATAGGTTAACAGAAAATGTTTTTCTAATCATCAGAAAACCTATGCTTAAAGTCAATAAAATTATTTTTTCTTTTCTCTTTTTCTTTTTCCTTCTTTCTTGGCTAGTGGCCGGTCACCAGTCATCAATGTGGCTGACTAGTGGCTGAGGAAGAAGGAAAAAGAAAATGAAAGAAAACAAAACAAAATTAAAATTTCGATTTTTTAGTAATTTTCCTTGAAAAATCTAATTTTCCTGTCAAACGATGGAAAATATTTATCAGTTTATTTTCTAGTTTCAACTAAATACCGAAAATAACTCATTAGAAAACATCTTCAAGAAATGTCATATTTTCCTTGAAATGAACTGAACCTTAATATTTTAAGTGGGTACGATCATTATCTTAAAAAGCATTAGCTTGTGTGGTAGCGGAGGGATTTGACATTTTGTTTTTATAAAATGAGAAAGCCCATCTTAAGTAGGCGAGTTGTTATTTAAAGTTGAATGGGTGAGTTAAATATGATTTTGTTTGTATTCGATGATATTGATAGCGAAATCAATGCTGTGCGTCTAATCTATAGAGACAAATTCCTACCCGACCCGCCAATGAAACCATGGTTAGAGTGAGTTTGACTTTTGCCATCTGAATATGCCACCGGAGTCTCAAGTTGGTTCGACAGTCCCAGATTCTCTCCTCGTCTCTTTTTCCTTGCATAATTCTTGTCTGACGATCTTGATAAAAAATTTGTGAAAAAAGAAAATTTGATTGAGATGCACCAAAGTTAAAAGTTCACGTTCACTCCTTGCACATATTATATTTGAATAATTTGGGCTTATATTATCTAGAAAATGAGTATTACGACCTCCTCGAAGCGATGAATCACCTAGTGGACGGCTAATGAATTATTAAACTTACACTTAACTCAAACTCTTTTGAACTCATACCAAGTTGTAAGTTATGCACAAGTTATTTAACATGCCAATTCATTTTCAATTAAGAGTCACTAATCTATTTTTTGATGAGTTGATTAGAAATTCAAGTAAAGTATTGGGAGGATTACTTTACTTCTATGAACTAAAGATTATGGATTTGGAGACTTAATGACACTAGATTACTCTAACACCATTTGGATACATTTTCTCTTTTATTTTCAAAAAATATTTTGTAGGGACCTTAAATTGATTTCAGCCTATTCATTAATATATGAAGTGATCATGTGGGCACGCAACTATTAATATAAAACTCCATAAATCAAAGCAATAAATAAATTGCTAAGATAGGGAAAAATGTACTTACCTTGAAGCAAAGCAATCCGCTACCATGTTAACTAGAAAACCCATATTCAATCTAAATATGATTTTTACTTATCACACAATTTCAATCAAAGAAATTGAAATTGCCGAGAGCAACTCCTCAAAAAGGCGAACCCTTTGGAAAGTATTGACTTCATGGTTTTCGCCGTTGGCCTGGTAGTGGAAAAGGATTCTGACATGAACTGGACATTGAAGCTCATATACGCATGAAAGATTTAGCTTTCTACGGTTGTTTGGTGTTGAAGTTGATGGCTTAATCGGTTTCTTGCTTTGCCCTTCGACTATGGGTGATCGGATCTAGGATAGGTAGGTTTCAAACCTGGACCCTATACCCTATACCCGACCTTATTATAGCCGGTTCCCCTTTTTCGGATATTGTACTTGACCTTATTTGCACTGGACCCTATTTTGGAGCCACTCTTGTTTTTCTAGTCCAATTCTTGAGATAACCATGTTTCCATTGGAACCTATTTTGTAACTGTCCAATATTCTATACAGATTTGAATTTTACATTAATACGCGAGAACATGCCGATTTCTACACCCAAAAGAATTTACTTGAGAGCAAAGGTTGCAAGAAAACATGTACCTCTGAGATTTCATTCCCAACCTTGCGGACGTGAATCACTTTGGATGCCTTGGTCATTTTTAGCAATGAACCTGGAAGAAGAGCACCATGATTAGCAGAACCATCCAACCCTCCATCATCACAAATGATATCCCTCCATGAACACGCTTCCATTTGAAAGCAACGGCCAGCGCCTCCCATTTTTGCAGCACATGCCCCACTTAAACGGCCACGGAAAAACCGCATTGACAAAAAACGAACACCCACATAGCCAAAAAAGGGGCACAGAGAATCGAAAAGCGCTGTTCAGGCGAGGAAGATCCCAAAAAGATTTCAACTTTACACTTTCTGTTCACGGATACTAGTCTCTAACAACAAACCCACCATGAAAACATTGCTACGAAATGCAAAGCTGAATTGATAGACGAGAACGAGAAGAGGACTTGCCTAACATAGAAATCAGGGGAAAAAGTAGGGTTTTGAACCATGGGCTTCCCAACTTGGTCTGGCAACTGGTTCCCGGGTAGGTAATCACTTGGAATAGGTTCTTGGACTGGTTCAAACCGGTTCCGAATTTTGGGAACTTGTTCCCGAACTGGTTTCAATGAGAACCGGTTCCCCACCCTATTTTCCGGGTAGACCAGTTCGGCTTCCGAGTGTATCCGGTTCGATTGCACACCCCTACCTTTGACCTTCATACTTGAATCTCCTCCAATAATTCCAATTTTCCCAAGAAATTGAAATTTCCTTTTCGGATGTGCTTAAACCTGATCGATGACGATTGCTTGTATAAATGCTATCTATGTGATTCTAGACCATGTTATTACATTTGGACTCCAAGAAATATCATTTTCCTGCCTAAATTGCATGAGAAAATATTACATACAACTGTGACGCCACATTAAATTTGCACAAGTGTCATCCACAATCATCTCTCTCTCTCTATGCATTTGCACAATACTTTCTCTCTAAGGGTGAGCAATGTCTTAGGGAAGAACTGGGAACTTGACCAACTTGATTCCAAGTTTTAGAATATATAGGG
Organism: Eucalyptus grandis; assembly: GCF_016545825.1. Classification (NCBI taxonomy): domain Eukaryota; kingdom Viridiplantae; phylum Streptophyta; class Magnoliopsida; order Myrtales; family Myrtaceae; genus Eucalyptus; species Eucalyptus grandis. Next base: position 6,088,709 of record NC_052614.1, on the reverse strand, counting down.
TAGATTCCGAGTTTCAAAAATTGTGGAACTTGTACCAATGGGCTAGAACCTAGTAATTAACTGATATAAGTTAGTTGATAGCTAACTTAGCAAAGAGGTGAGAAACACCTAAAATAGATACAATTTGAGGTAAGAGTTTGTGAATTTAAGGTGTAATTAAGAAATGTAAACAAAAGTTGGTTAAAGATGAAAGGGGCATTCGAGTGCTTCCATTTGAAAGGCATATTCTCATGAAGATTAGCTCCTGCGAGATATCATCTTGAAAAAACTACCACGTAGCCCAACGACGGTGATGAGCCAACCGTGCTAATCAAAGTGGGCAATTGCAATATACCTTACACGATAAAAATTCCATGCTATGTCTTTGTGAGTGTTACTTCCACAGCAGGTTAGTTGAATCAACTCACCACTTCCCTTAGATTCCTAAAGTCTATTTCATACACCAGCGTTCAATAGGCTCATACGTTGAGGGGGGCTTACGTCATGGGATTCACTAAGAATATTTATCAGTAAATCATAGATGTATAATCATAGTCCATAGAAGGTATACCTAGATCGTTGTGTTGAAGTCCACCTTTAGATTGATTTATTATTTGTATTTAATGATCTAACACCAGACATTGGCTCATAATATGCTATTACTCTCATAGTCTCCAAAGACTATTACGCTAGAAAAACCCATTCAAGTATGAAGGTTGTTACACCTAATTTTTGATAACCCTCGGAAAATAAAAATAAAAATCACAAATAAAAGGAAAAACAACAAGGGAAAATCAATCTGATTGATTATGCATTAAAATTTAAAAATATTCAGATTTTGATAGATATAGAAGCAATTAAAAATCAGGTGAATAAATGATAAGGATTTTGATAAAAAAGAAGGAATTGAAGCAAAATCGAATTGATTGCGAAATCACCCTCTGATACTCGGCCAAATCAATGTAACATAAGATAAAAATTCAGAAAATATCATAGAAAGCAGCCATCTGAAATCACTATAAAAAGAGCCACAATTTTCGTGACCAAAAGGGGGGCGAATTCAGAAAAATAGAGAAGAAAAAACTTGTTTGTTTTGTCGTTGAGGCTTTTTCCTTCGGTTTCTCTTGAGTTCAAAAGTCAAAAAGGAAGAAAGAAAAGCAACATCAGAAAAAAATAAGTCAGCAGGGAGTGCAGAGAGTGACAGGAAAAGTGACGTGAGGGAATAGAGGAGAGAGAGAAAAAAAAAAGCAAAAAAGAAAAGAAGAAAGAAGTTCTTCTTCCTCGCGGGGTTTCTGCTGCCGACCCCCCTCCGCCGGCCGCTGCGCGACACTGCCACTCGTCGCTCCCCTTCCACCGTCGCGTCCCATGACGCCAGCAGCCGCGCCCGAGTCCTCTGCGACGCCCCGCAGCACTCGAGCCTTCGCCGGTCATCACCTCTGCAAGCCTGCTCCGCCGGTTTCCGAGCAGCATCGCCGCTTCGTCAGTCCACCTGAAGCAGTCACCGTTCCGCCAGCCACTGGAGCTCCGCCTCACGCACGAGCTCGCGTCGTCCACTGTGCCTGCAACAGCCACCGCGCCGTTGCCTCGCCTGCAACCCCCGCGACACCTCCGCGCTGCACCTCCGCAGCAACCTGACGCCGCCGCCGCCCCCGCCTGCGCCTCTGCCCGACGATCGCGCCAGCAGCTCGCTCGCAATCCGACGCCCACGGCCAGCCTCCACCTCTATCCTCGGCGACCACCCGACGCCGCAGCTCCGTTCTGCCGCAGCCCGCGCCGTCACTGTCGCCGCCTGCCAGTTCGCCCGACTCCCGCCGGTCTGTCTTCTCCCGACGCCGCTTGAACGCCGCGCACACCCCCCGTCATCTGCGTGTTTCCAAACCTGCATTTTTTATTTTTATTCTCCATTTATTTATTTTTAGTTTTTTTTTTTTTTTAAGTTTAGTTATTGGAACATTGGATTCAGTATTCATTTCATTAATCTTGTGAGCATTAACCACAGGGTTTTATTCAAAATTATTGTAATTATTAATTTGATCGATAAGATGTCGAATCATTTTTTTAATTATAATAATTTTTGGGCATTTTGTTAGTATTTTAATTGTCAAATCATTATAATTATTAATTTGTTCCATAAGATTTTGGATCAAATTTTTAATTATTTTAAAATTTATTATATGTTGTGGTCTTTAGGATTAAAATAATAGTTAATTTAATCCATGAGACCACATATTATTTTTCGGTTATTTTAATCCTTTATTCGATGAATGTCTTGATTAGTTTAGATATAATATTTATCTAATAATTGTTTGTCTTGAAAAACACTAAAAAAAAAACTCAAAAATCAAATCTTGCATCGGAATGTGTTGGTTTAGTAAATTATGATTGCATTTTTGATAATTTTTGGAATAGATTAGGATTGGATTTAAATATATATATATATATATATATATATATATATATATATATATATATATATATATATATATATATATATATACTATATAGATAAGGGCTTAGATAATCTTTGCACATTCTAATAATCTCATTTTCTAAAATAGTTTTCTAAGATAGGATAGGGTTTAAGTCAAATTAATCCCTAAAATAAATTAGAAAATTATTCATTTTAGATAGTTTAATTAGGGTTTTTATTAATTTCAATTTCAATCAAATACAAAAAATATTAGGTGTGTGTCGGATAATTGCATGTTAGGTTCATTTAATTAGAAATCGTTTGTTAGTAAAATTAAGTCATGTAGTTAAAGTGCATATTATATATTAAAGTTCTAATTTCAAGATAAAAGAAAACTAAAAAAAAAATTGCTTGCTTTGTGTGTTTAATTCTTTTGATGCAATTTATTTGATTTATTTGATTGTTTAATAGTGGTTAAGCATCCGTATGATCACCCTATTGCATGATAGTGATTTAGGTTAAAATAAATCCAAGCTGCCTTCAAAAACATTTTTGAAAAAAAAAAATGGACTGAAAGGGCATTAGATAAATCCAGTATAATCAAGTCCTCGTACTCAAAATCTTTAGTTCATAGGAGTAAAATAATTTTCCCGTTTTTTTATTTAGGTGTCTAATTGATCTACTATAAACTGATTAGTGGTGACTCCTAGATAGAATTTATTTGTACGTTAAAAATTTGAACATAACTCGTGAATTGGTATGGACTCGGGAGAGCCCGAACTAAGTTTAAAACTTAGTAGTCCATTAGTCTAAACACTAGGTGGTACACCGAAATTTAGATTGCGACAAATGTTGAAGTAGAAAGCAAGAAACTAATCAAGCCATCAGCTCCAACACCGGATCACCATCACAAGTTAAAAATGTCATGCATAGATGTTCTTCAGCCTCCAGCTCATATGGGAATGCTTTTCTACTACCGGGCCAATGGTGAAAACCTTGTAGAAGATACTTTCCAAAGGCTACGCCTTTTGGAGGAGTCGCTTTTGGAAACCCTAGCGGTCTTCTACCCGCTAGCTGGTCGGTATGTCGAAGAAGGGCACTTTATTGACTGTAACGACCAAGGAGTAGAATTTGTGCACACCAAAGTGTATGGCCAGCTTGATCAGCTCCTCCAGGGAGACTGGAGGAGCTGCGACATGGACCTGCATGGCCGTTTGTCTGAGTTCCCACTGGGACTAGCCGGCAATTCCCTAGTCCTGATTCAAGCGAACGTGCTCGAGTGTGGGGGACTCGTGATCAGCCTGCACTTAACACACAAGTTAGGCGACGCATGCACCATGACAACACTTATGAACTCATGGGCTACCGCACGCACAAGAGGAATCCATGAATTAGCCTCGCCACATTTCGAGCTGTCCTCTCTATTCCCAGTGATGGGGCCGGTGCAAACTCAATGGCTTCCAAGCCCTGGTGGAGTGAAATTCACGCTGAATCGGTTCATATTCAGCGGTGCAGCCCTTTCAGGACTAAAACTAGCTGTGGCTAAACATGCGTGCATCGCGAGGGTGGAGGTCGTGTGTGCACTTATATGTAAGGCGTTTTTAACCATGGATTGAGCGAAACACGACCGCCTAAGGCCCTTTGTGGTCAGCCAGTCAATGAACTTGCGCAGGGTGCCTTCGGTAACTTCTATACCATGATCGTTGCTCGACACTCGATGGATCAGAACAACCTGAGTTTCAAAGCTTTTGTGGAGGTGATCCATGAAATGTTTTCAAGTGCCAAGACAAGGTTTGGGGCGATAGCCGATAGGGAGTTTGTGCATGGATATGGTAAAGGATTCTGCAGCAAGACAAGCCCAGGGAAGGGTTCGCAGTGATGAAGAGAATATGGTGGTCTGTTCAAGTTGGTGCGGTTTCCCTTTGTATGACGTCGATTTTGGGTGGGGGAAGCCGGCATTCGTGAGCAACACCTGCATTCCTTTTCGTTCAATCCTTCTCATTGATAGTAAATCTGAGGGTGCAATCGATGCATGGATCAGTCTAAGTCAAGAGGACAAGGTTCTTCTTGAGCAAGACCCTGACATTGTTGCTTTCACTTCCTGAAAAATCTATGGGGCGCAGCGGTTGTGTGCACTACTTAGATCTGGGAGTTGTTATTGCCTGCACCAGCGTCAGGCACCAATAAAGGTGGACGGTCCCCACCAAGCTATAGGAATCTCGCTTACTTAGATGCAACGAGCATTTGGGTAATAAGGACCTGCATTTCCTCGATGGGTATTTAATGGCTCCGTATTGAAATAAGGGAATAATCACTTAGTAGGGTTGGTATAATTTGGACAAGATAAATTCAGCGAAGTCCCCCAATAAATCCTCTATGGGATATTAGTACCGGAAATGAATAATTACTAAGATTTCGTTGATTTCATAAAAATGTGACAATTCTGATTAATATTTTTCAGTATATGGCCAAAATCTAAAAATGAAAAAGAAAATATTTTTCATTGTCTGGAAAGAAAAATGACTGAAAGAATTATCCTCGAATCAAATTTTTTTTTTTTTTTTTTTTTGGCCAGAAATGCTAATACTCAATGAAAATTTCTAAACCCAATCAATCTCACGGTTCAAGAAAGAATAAGATAAAGAAGAAATAGAAGCCCCATAGTGGACTTTATCAAACAGGTCACGCGCAAAGTATATCCTCCACCACCCTCTCGCCGACCAAATCACATATATGAATGTGGAGTGGACAGCTCTTATGAGATTCAAGGATTTTTGTTGTAAGCTTGAGTCTCTAAAGCGCTCAAGGACAATTAGGCACACGCATGGCTTATTAGCGTAAACTTGCGTTGAATAGCAAGATTTGTGGGGATTAACGTAATTAGTAAGAACTCTAGCTTACAACAAAAATTCTTGGATCATGGAAAAGCTTCACCATTGATTCTGTAAGTTATATCTCATTTTTCTAAGTATGGTTCGAAGTCCAAAAGACAATAGATTCAATGCATCGCACTCTAATGTGAAACCAGCTTTCGTTCCTCCTTTGTTTTGATAAACCTTTTTGAAATATGTCGAAGATAATTGTAGAAATTATTTTAAATACCTTGATTCCTTTATTTTCACGGTCCCAGCTTGAGAAGTTCTTTTTGTTCACTTATTAATAAGTTCAGTTTACTACCTGGTAACAACAAGAAAAAATGTTTAGTTTGTGCACACGACCTTGTGCCAAACCAAATTTAAAACCTTTGGTTTTTTTATTTTTACCAGTTTTATTTATTTATTTTTGTCTCACGATCTTATCAAGAAAACCTATTCACTAATAAACCTTTGATTTTTGTGTTTTATCTGGTCAAAATGGCTGTTGTGATATTCAATTTGCTACCGTTTCTTTTTTCATTTTGCTAGCCGTCTTCACATTAATTCTCCTAGCTATTATGACATTTAATTTGCTAATTGTTTCTTATTTTATTTTGCTAGCCGTTTTCAACTTTTTTTCTCGTATAAATATTACCCGTTCTTCTTATATCTACGCATTAGAAATAAACGACAGCCTCTCTTATTTCATTCCTGCTATAACCGAATAGTTTAGTGCATACTCACCGGAAGTTCTATTGAATCTTGGAAGATAGTCGCAGCCCTCTGCATTCTCGGAAGAATGGTAACTATCCTTGAAAACAGTGCTTGTACACCTCAAACTTTCGTGATTTTTCCATCTACACGTGACGGTTCTTGGAATTTTCACAACAGATCTAAGTTAGGCCCACCTATGTTTTCATGAAGGCCACCCTAGATTTAGTTAATTATTTGCATCGTACACTCTATAAGGACAGGTATAAAGAATTGACTATCTATAGTTTCACGGAACGTTCTCTGAGTCCATGATTCAATTAAGTCTGGATCTGTATAGGTGACTCTAAATGAGAACAATTTGCACATAGTTGATAAAAGTTGAACCGATGACTGCAATTTCTGAACTGGAATTCCACGGACGTTCTGGCCAACTTGTGTTAAACCTTGAGGGCTGGCCCCATTAAATTTACGTCAGACCATTGGCTAATTGCATTTAAATCAATCACTGCCATTGATAGAAAAATTAACTTTTCGACTTATCTAGTAGCTGCGTCGTCATTCTTTTCATAATCGGAGTCACAATTTTATTGGGGTCGTCATCACATGGTTCTGGCACTATCCCATCGGTTTCTCATCATTAAAGTATTTTCATGCAAACGGACAGAAGATAGTCTCCGAGTCTGCTTGATTGCTAGTGTCTAATTATTGATTTACCGCAACTTGCATCCCGTCCTTGTAGGAAAATGGAACTTCTCCGAATCAAAATACATCAACATGGCCTATAATCACATAAATAGTTTCGATAATCTGATAGAGAATGAAGAAAGATTAAGATTATTGGTGATAGAAATTTAATTTGCCGGGCTTCAATTAAGGTCTCTTGTACAAGAAAATCTATGCCAAATCTAGCGATGGGCTTTTTTTAATGACAGCCTTTTACTACCTTTAATAGATTAGATCATTATCTAACGAGCATCTATATGACCAATCTTCACCGACCAGGTTTGAGTGCAACAAAAAAGGTAATCCCAATTTGTTGGGGAATACTGGAGCGATCGGAAGAGAATCGAGTATGAAGGTCGAAGTGCAAATCAAGAAACTGATCAAGCCATCCGCCCCGACGCCGAACCACCGTCGAAAGCTAAACATTTCATGCATAGATGAGCTTCAGCATCCAGGCTATGCCGGTTTCCTATTCTATTACCGGGTCGATGGAGAAAACCATGAAGATGATATTCTCCAGAGGCTTCGCCGTTTGGAGGAGTCGCTTTCAGAAACCCTAGTGAGCTTCTACCCTCTAGCCGGTCGGTACGTCGAGGAAGGGCTCTTTATCGACTGTAACGACCAAGGAGTAGAATTTGTGCATACGAGAGTGAATGGCCAGCTCGATCATCTCCTCCGGGGAGACTTCGACACGGACCTGCTCGGCTGTTTGTCCGAGTTCCCGGTGGGACTAGCTGGCAATCCCCTAGTCGTAGTTCAAGTGAACGTATTCGAGTGTGGGGGACTCGTGATCAGCCTGCGCTCTTGTCACAAGTTAGGCGACATGTCCGCTATGGCGACATTCATGAATTCATGGGCCACCGTGTGCCGGAGTCGAACCAACGAGTTAGCCTCGCCATATTTCGGGCTGTCCTCTCTATTCCCAGGGAAGGGGTCGGAAGCCACACGTTGGCTTCCACTCCGTGGTGGAGTAAAATTTATGATGAATCGGTTCGTATTCAGCGGCGCGGCCCTATCAAGACTAAAATCAGCTGCGGCTAAACAGGTGCGGATATCGAGAGTGGAGGTCGTGTGCGCACTCGTATGTAAGGTGTTTGTAACCATGGATCGAGCGAAACACGGCCGCCTAAGGCCCCTTTGTGGTTTGCCAGTCGATGAACCTGCGTGGGAAAGTCAATCTCCCGATACCAACCGATGCGTTCGGTAACTTCTACACCATGGTCGTTGCCCGACACATGATGGATCCGGACAACCTGAACCTCGAGGCATTTGCGAGGGCGATCCACGGTACATTGGCGACCGCCAAGGCGAGGTATGCGGCGGTAGCGGATGGAGAGTCGTGCGTGGACATGGTGAGGGATTCCACAAGAGAATCCAAGGAATGGGCCCAAAATGATGGAGAGAACGTGGTGGCCTTCTCAAGCTGGTGCGGATTCCCATTCTATGACATCGACTTTGGGTGGGGGAAGCCGGACTTGGTGAGCAACACCTGCATTCCTGTCCGCATGGTTTTTCTGATCGATAGCAAATCCGAGGGTGGAATCGATGCGTGGATCAATCTAAGCCAAGAGGAGAAGGTTCTTTTCGAGCAAGACCCTGACATTGTGACTTTCACTTCCTGATTGATAAAGGTGGGCAAGCCAGCCCCACCAAGCTCCCCACCAAGCTACATGCTTCTTGTGTATTTAGATGCAAGCATTGGGTGTGTAACGAGAAATTACATTTGCTAGACAGGCAGTGGCCATACTTAAAAATTAAAAAAAATTAAAAAAAAATTAAAAATTGCAAAAATTGCAAAAATTTTAAAATTTTAATTTTTTTTTTTAATGAAAATTACATTTGCTAGACAGGTAGTGACGTAAAAATTTTCTCTATCTCTGTCCCAAGCGGCCAAACCTCCCTCGACCGCAGAGCAACCGGAGCCACCTCGTCCTTCGCTGCTACTGCCCCTGCAAAAGCAAATCTGCTGCGTTCTAGGCTGGCGCTGCCACCATGTCGTCAATGCCGTCGTCATTATGTCGGATCTTGAGGCCATCCTCTGTTTCTCTCACATCACCGGGACTTAGTGAGACGCGACCTCACCTCAGCGACCAGTCCCAGGTGAAGACCAGCAGGGGTTGCCATCGCTGAGGCCGCCGACTAGCGGAGAAAGATTGAAAGAAAAGAAAAGAAAAGGAAATTCAAAATTTAAAATTGCAAAAATGGTTTATGTCATCGTTGGCCACACTTAGGATGGCCAATGTCGTGTTAGCAATTTTTAGCCAAAATTATAAATGTTTAGGACTGTATTTGTTATATTAAAAAGTTTATGATTGAATAGATATAAGTATAATAAACTTAATTTAGTGCTCTACTGCTGCAGTGACACCATAACCATTTCCTTTGCCATGATGGGGCCTGTTAAGCTTATTGAGCTTCCTCTTTTAGGGCTTGTAAAGGAATGGGCCTTCCCGCGCTTGATATGAGGAATAATATTATATGATCACCACAAAAAAATGGTAAAAAGATCAAGAGAATTATCCAAAAAAATTCTAAACATATTACTCATTCCTAAATTTCTCAATTTGATCAATATAATCTTAAACATTTTGACAATTTCTGAATGTAACCCATCTAACCAAATTCAAGTAAAAAATTGCTAAGGTAACGATTTAATCAGCATTGATTGTCACATATGGTACGGCCAACAATTGATGTTGACAATCATAGATGAAATGATATATCATTTTGCTATTCTTTTCAAAAATTTCTGAAGGTGTTTTCCCTTTGCTTTCTTTCGTTTCTTTTCTCTCTCTTTTTTTTTTTCCCTATTCTACTGCTCATCTTCTTCTCTTTGTCGATCGCCAAGGCTTCCATTATGGCCAGCTGTTGACACCTAATTTAAATTCAATTTTTAGAAAATAAAAGATTAGAGGGAAATTTTGAAAAGAAATTTTGAATTCAAAATAATTCAACAGCCGGATTTTGGAGCCATTTCTTTGTTGGAGAAGTTGAGCGAAAATCTCCACCGGCGAGAGGTTGAGCAAAAATCTCCACCGGCGAAACAAACTCAATTTTCGCTTTATAAATAGAGGTTCTTCTTCACCTTTCGGGAGGGCTTCTCTTCATTGTTCGTCAAAAAAAAAATAGCAAAGAGAAAAAGAAGAAGTCGACGTGAACAGGGAAAAGAGAGGAAAGAAGAGTGGAAGAAAGAGAGAAAGGGGCTCGGTTCTCGAAGGAAAAAAGGAAAAAGTCAGCGGAAGCTTTTTGCTTCTGCAGAAAGAGACAGGGACAGGTGAGAGCAGAGAGAAGTGATGTGAGGGAGAGAAAAACAAAAATAAAGAAAAAGTTGTGCACTGTTCATCTTCCTCGTGAATTCCTCCTCTGCGAAGCCCCACGCCGCTGTTGCTTCCACGACCGCGACCACCGCCGTCCGCGAAGCCCCACGCCGCTGCCGCTCCGGTGCCCCACATCGCCGCCGGTCCGAGATCTCCACCAGCATGCCTTGCGCCAGTCACCGCCACCCGTGAAGCTTCCGGTACTGCTCGCTCTGCTGCGCCTTCCACGCCGACGCCCCCTGCAACTCGCCGATCCGCTGCCAGAGCTGCAGCCCGACAGGAGACGCCGCTCCTGATCTGTTCCTCAGCATCTCGTTGCTGGACGACGTGTTTCACCGGAGCCCCGGACCCTCGAGCCTTTCGCCAGCCGCCTCCGTTCGACATCCGTTGCAGTCCCACCAGACACCGCGTCTCCTCCTCGCCTGCATCCCGCGAGTCTTCGATCCCATTTTCCGCCAGCCGCCGATCTCCTCGCCGGCGCACCAGCAACTAGGCACCGCCCCGTGCCACCTCTACCGCGCCTGCATCAGTGTCCTCAGCCGAACCAGAGTTTCCTCGCCGTGCTCACTGCTGCCGAAGTCCCCCGCAACCAACGAACGCACCGCACGACCTACTGCTGTCCTTGCTGCGCCTTGCTGCGCAATCACCATCTGCTGCCTTCTCTGTTTTGCTGCAGGTGTGGTTACTGCTGGACTTCGCCGGACCTCCGACGACCATCCCTGTTCCGAACGGCGACCCATCACCGAACCACCAGCTGCTCCTCGCCATTCCTCAGGTCAACCGTGAGTTAGACTAGGTGAGTTTTTATATTTGATTTCATGTTTTGTTTTTATTCTAACTTGATTTATTTTTATCATTAGGAAATTTGTCATATTAAGTTATGATAATAAAAAATATTGACCAGCGAGGCGTCGGGTTAGATTTTCAATTATTTCGACTTTTTATGGCAAAATTCATGAATTACTTTATCATTGATTCATATTAAAATAATATGCCATTGATTTACATTGATAGATTTTTATTTTTGGCGTGTTATTATTATTTGCTCATCACATATCATGCATCACATTAGGTATTTAGGTCTATACACATTTCACATTTAAAGCAATGCATTTTATTTTTTTTAGATTCATATAAGATTAGGTTAATTTTTATTTAATAAAACAAAAAGATGAACCAAAAAATGTTATGCGTGCCATATGAGTTATAGTTTTTTTAATAAAAAGAAAATGCTAAAAGATGATCATCGCACCATTAAGTTGCTTTCTTTTTAATAAAAAGCATTATGTCATTAAAAAAATTAAAAAAGATCATTTCATTGGTTAGTTAATAGGTTAATTCATTATTAATCTCATATCATCATTATTTAGCATAGGTTGCATATATGCATTAAAAATGAATCATCATTAAAATAAAATCATAAAAAAAAGCATGCATATAGAAATACCATGTCATTCATCCCATATCATTAGCACATGCATATTTAGGATTATATAAATTAGATTGCATACATATAGTAATAAGTTTAAGTCATACCATATGAATTGCATCTCACATATCATTAAAGTAAAATCCATGCATATCAAATTTAGATTAAGATTGCATATAATTAACATTTAAAAAAGAAAAAAAGAAAAATTAGGTGTCATGTCATTTAGAAAATCATGTTTAGGGCATGCATTTTTATTAACATTTTTTTATTGAATGTTATTTTATTGATTGTGCACCCGCATGATCACCATTTGCATGTTAGTAGTTTAGGTTTAAATTAATCAACATTGCCTGCTAAATATTTTTGAAATTAAAATAAAAGGTACCGAAAGGGCGTTAGACTAATCTAGCGTAATCATGTCCCGGACTTATTGAATCTACTAGTTCGCAAAAAATGAAGTATTCTCCCATACTTTATTTAGGTTTCTAATCAACCCTAATTGATTAGTGGCGGCTCCAAATTGAATAGAATTGCATGTTTAAATATATTAATTTCAAGTCGCGATTGGTAGGACCTGGGAGGGTCCGCGCCAAGTCTTCAGACTTAGTAATCCATTAACCTAAACTTCTAGGATTGGCCCTGAAAATTTAGGTCGCGACACCAGCGAAAGTCATTGGTCATAGGTAAGGTTGACACTTAGATTTTGGTAAGGGCCATGATGTTCTCACCTGATCTCGGTCCTTGTTGGCCAAAGACGAGATGACGACCCTCCCCTCAACTAGGTGAGGACTTGTCTTAGCCTATTGGGAGTGTGGAGTAAAAATTCGATACCTTAACCTGGGGAGATCATCAAGAGAAAGCCCAAATCCGAGTTTGTCAAGATATCTAGTTGGATTCACATTTACTCAAAATCTTAAATTAAATGAGTTATGGGCCAACTATAATGTTTTAATTGCTCAACACTACACTAATTCTTCGATGTGTGACCAACACAGTTTTCGAGTGGTGGGCTTTGTAATGTAGCAATGTAGGTCCCACAGACTTCATGGTTTTGGAGAAAATGACTAGGGATAAAGTTGAGCATCGATAGAGATTCAAGTTGAAATATCTTGACGCAAAATGATACTTGATTGAGGTGGAGTAAACTTAACACCGAGCTCATATGTCAGAGCAAAATTATTGAAATGCACGTGTGAATTATGTTAGAAAAATAGCACATCTGAAAATTGATGTGATGTGGAGCAGTTAGCATATTCAAATTGACCCATAACTTATTGACTTAAACTTTTAAATGAATGTGGGTTCAATTGGATATAATGATGGGCTCAGACTTATGTTCCCGAAAGAATATTTTGGGTTTATGTTGAATGTTCCCAAAAAGCCTACTGTAAAGATCTCCGAATCACTAAAAAATGAAAACTGTCCCTAGCATTATTTTGATGCTTATCCCATCAAAAAGATCTCTGAATCACTAAAAGAAGAAATAATAAAAACTTGCCCTCAACTTTGTTATGATGCTTATGTAAGTCTTTTTAATGTGAAATATATTAATTGATATTATAATTTACCATTTTATAGGGTTGGTTTAAGGTGAGATAGAAGATTTTTTAATTAGTCTAATATGGAGCTAGCTAGTTTGGGACAAGTTAAGTCCAGCTCTAATGAAAGGGCATGGTTGAAAACTCTATAAATAGTGATCAAGCCTCTCTTCTAACCCTAACACGCACAATTATCCTCACATAGAAGTGTTTACTTAGCATGAAAGGGTGAGGGGGCCGTCTCAATGAGCCAGTAATATAAAAGGTAATAAAGGTGAAGGATTTGCGTTTGGATTATCAATTTTTCGCATCAAGAATGATAGATTCCAAAATAGGTGTGTTAATCTTTCTACGCAATTATATGTGTTCTTGTTCTAGCTATGGAGGTCGTGGGTTTGTGTTTTTGCGTCTAATATCTTATGCATCGAAAGATGTCTACACAACCTATCATAAGGATTAATGAGAATACATTTCCTTCACTTTATATGTAGACTTGTTTACATATGACCTATTTGGGAGAGCATGGCTACACTATCAGTTGTGTTGTAGATCCAATGACTTATACAAACATTGTTTCTTGTCCTCAATCAAATTTGTGGTTGGATGCAATGAAAGATGTGATGTAATCTATGAAATATAATGGTGTTTTGGAGCTTATTGAAGTACCGGAAGATTACGGACTCATAGGTTGCAAATGGATTTATAAAATTAAAAGGGATTCTAAAGGAAAATTTGAGAAATTTAAAGCTAGACTAGTGGCCAAGGGCTTCACTCAAACAGAAGGAATAGACTATGAAGTAACATTTTCTCCAATCTCTTCTAAAGATTCACTTAGAGTGATCATAGCATTAGTAGCTCATTTTGGCATGGAGTTACATCAGATGGACGTTAAAACTGTTTTTTTAAATGGAGGCCTTGATGAGGAAGTCTATATAGTGCAACTTGAAGGTTTTGTAGCAGATGATTTAGGTAACTTTGTATGCAAATTAAAGAAGGCTATTTATGATCTCAAACAAGCTTCTAGACAATGGTATTTGAAGTTTCACAATGTCATCACTTCTTTTGGTTTTGTTGAAAACAAAGTAGATCAATGCATATACTACAAGGTTAGTGAGAGGAAATTTATTTTTTTCATACTTTATGTAGACGACATTCTGCTTAAAAGTAGTGATATTGGATTAATACACGAGACAAAACAAATGTTGTCGAAGAATTTTGACATGAAATACCTAGGTGAGGCATCCTTCGTTATTGGCATTAAGATCCATAGGGATTGTTCTCGCCGTATGTTAGATTTATCTCAAAGGGCATATGTTGATCATATTTTGAAAAGATTCAACATGTAGCATTGCAAGCCATGAACTGTTCCTATCGTTAAAGGTGACAAGTTGAGTCTCTCACAATGTCCTCAATTAGATTTTGAGAAAGACCAAATGAAGGATATACCTTATGCTAATGCACTTGGAAGTATCATGCATGCTCAAGTTTGCACCAAACTAGATATCGCCTTTGTAATAGGACTTTTAGGGAGATGTTAGTCGAATCTAGGACATGATTATTGGGTTGTTGCCAAAAAGGTTTTAAGATACTTAAAAGGAACAAGACATCATATGCTGATTTACAGATATCTCCCTGATTTGCAGCTGTTAGCATATTCAGATGCAGACTTTGCTAGCTATGAGGATGATAGAAAATTGACAATATGATATATCTTTATGTAAGCAGGAGGTGCAGTATCATGGAAAATGAGAAATAGAAATATATATCATCCTCTACCATTCAAGCAGAGTTTATAGCATACTTTTCTGCTACTACTCAAGCGATTTGGCTCAAGAATCTCATTAGGAAATAGACCGTATTTGATTTTGTGGATAGATTCATACAATTATATTATGATAATAACTTTGCTGTGTTATTTGTCAATAACAACAAAAGTTTCAAGGGATTAAGCATGTGGAGGTCAAGTTTTTAACCATAAAGGAAATGGTACAAAATTGTGACATTATGGTAGAGTATATTTCCACATATGATATGTTAACGAATCCACTAACGAAGAGCCTTCACCCTTGCGTATTTAAGCAACATGTCATGATCATGGACTTGGGAGAATCATTTAATACTATTTTTTAGTGGAAGCTATTTCAGATTTGCTCTAATAAAGTTTATGTCTATATTTTATTACATTTGGTAACATTTTGATATATTTAGATTTTTGTATAGATTGTTACTGAGTTATATATATTATCTAATGAAAATCTTAGGATATTATGTAAACCTTGAATGAAGGCTAGGGATATCCAGTTATTAGCTTTGTACATATGTCTCAATTACATACGAAGAAAGATTAACTATAAAGATAAGACATATGTGAGTTCATTAGAACCATAAATATATTCTTTAGTGGCACGTTCGATTTTTTGTGACACTTAAGAAAGAGAATAATGACTGACAAAAGGGATAACACATAAGGTATTACTCTTTATGAGGTGTTATCAATTTGCCACACAATCATATTGAATCTATATCAGTTAAATTAAGAGCACTCATGACCATGGAATGCTCTGATATGTACATGCAGTTACCATCATGATCTAGTGTTTGAGACTTTATGGGATCGAATTGACTATTGAGAATTATCTCTAGATCAACATAAATGTGTGCACATACAATACAGTCTCAATTAATATAGCCAAAGTAGGAGAATGTAAGAGTTTTCCTGATGTGTGTTATATTAATTGAGATTGTAATTTACTATTTTTATAGAATTGTTCTAATTAGGTAAGATATAAAGTTGCTTGATAGTCAAATATGAGCTTAGTTTGTGTGAGCCGAGTTGGGTCCAGCCTGTGATGAGAGGACCCATCCAAAACTCTATAAATAGGCTAAGGTTCCTCCTCTAGCCCTCACTTTTTGTCGTTCAAAACGCATACACCTACTATCTCACATAAGGATCATCCATGAGAGGCGGCCTCATCCCTGTTTTACCCTCTAGCTGGTCAGTACATTGAAGACATGCTCTTCATCGACTGCAACAACCAAGGGGTAGAATTTATACAAGCCAAAGTGGATGGCACTCTAGATCAGCTCCTCTAGGGAAATTTTGACCGTGACCTTCTCAACCGCTTGTCAAAATTCCCGTTGCAAGCAGCAAACAATCCACTAGTTGTATTTCAAGCGAACAGCTTCAATTGTAGCGAATTAGCAATCAGCCTGAGCTTTTCTCAAAAGATAGGTGACATGTGCACCATGGCTACATTCATGAAACTCGTGGGCCCTGCGTGCGGAGCGAGATCACGAAGTAGCCTGTCGAATTTCGAGCTGCCGTCTCTATTCCAGGTGGAAGAACTTGCATTCATACAATGGCTTGCACTCCCCTTCAAGAAAGACTTGGCACTAACTAGACTTAGATTCAGCGGCCTAGCCTTGTCGAGACTGAAAGCTGCTTCTAATGCTTCCAACTAATCGGATTCAACAGCTAACAACAATCAAAGGTCACAGATGGAAATTGTGTCCGCGTTGATATGTAAGGCTCTTATCAGTGTTGATTGTGCAACAAAAGGCATTTAAGTATTCATTTCTTATCATATTGTGGCACTTAAATATGCCTTTCAGAAATTTTAACATTTATGTGTCCACCCGTGTCAAGTTTTGGTATTGGGAGTGTCCACGCCTCAAATATTTATTTTTGGCAAATCCGACTGAGTTCTATGTCTTAAATTTTTAATTTAAAAAGGTTGGCCACAATGAAAATAAGGAAAAAGAAAAGAAAGAAAATAATCACAATTTAGATACTTACATATGAGATGATTTATTTGTTCCAATTTAGTGTCATAAATTAACTTGATTACTTGCTTTATCATCAATCTTCTGATTGAATTTTAATCTTACATTATGAGAAATTGTAAAATAAACATAATCAAAAGTTATATTTGATTTTTGGTCTGTGTAAAATTAGTTTATTGTGATTTTATAACTGATGGCCACAAAAAAGAACTATAAAAATTTCTTAGCTATTTTCCTTTACTTCAAAATTCTGAGGCGATCTTAAAAATTACTCTAATAAATTATAAATCTCATTATATAAGTTAATGGACTCCATAACACATGTAAAGTGAAATGCGTATTTGACGTGTTCTAATATCACAATCTCTTTCATGTATTACCGGTATCTATAATTGAACAATTTCTCTCAACATCTGCAATAACAAAAATTTCATCAACAAACAATTGTCAGACAAATTCCTTCATTTGAAAAATATTTAAAAAGATTAATTTTATCATCTTTATTTCAAGATGTAATAAATATGCTACAACTAAAATTCTACGCTAGATACCTCTCATTTCTTTTGAGAAAATTAATAGAGATTGGGACTTTTCTTTTCTAAAAAGAAAGATAATTTCAATTTAATGTGTAAATAAAAGAACTTTTATTGTTGTGTATGTAAATACACACAAAAAAGAAGACGTGAAAGTCCACAATCTACTATCTTTGCAGAGCATAATTAGTTTTTGTTTTCGGTGAAATGCCGGTAGTCCTTTCCATCTAAAGTGAAATATGCGGTTGCCCTTGCAACATTGCTAGATTTCTATCCTAGAAACCTATTGTTTTCTTTTAAGAAAATTAAGAGATTGATTTTACTTTTTTTTTTTTTAGAAAGAAAGATTAATTTAAATTTAATGTAAATAAAAAAAAAACTTTTGTTGTTGTGTATGTGAATACACACAAAAAAGATGTGAAAGTCCACAATCTACTATCTTTCCAGAGCATAATTAGTTTATGCTTTCGGTGAAATGCCGGTTGTCCTTTCCATCTAAACTGAAATGTGCGGTTGCCCTTGCACCATTACTAGACTAAAATAACTGTGCAGTTTTACTACCAGTGTCCTTACTCAAATAAATAATCATCAATGTCTATTCGCCATGGAAGTTTCTTGGTCAATGTTGATATAGATCAAAACTCATTGGTTCATTATTGAGTTTTGTGCTTAATATCATGAAAAATCCAATGTCTGAGCCCCTTAGAGCAAGGACTATGTGCCACGTCATTTGGATATGCACAAATAATGTTTCTTATATATCTAATTCTTCGAAAGGAGAGGTTATTTAAATCTACCTTTATGGCATACCCTGGGCGGCTATAAAGGCTATTTGCCTTTGTTCCTCTAGCCCATGAGTTAAGTCTTGCTCCTCGTTAAGCTTCATGCTCACTATTATCTGAAAAAATAATTGGTATAGAATAGAGTACGTGAGAAATATTCATATTATGAGCTTAAGTTATAGTAATTCTTTTAAATTATTATATTGTCTATTCTTTGATAAGGGTTGTTGTTGATCGATCTATATATTGTTAAGTAGATAAAAATAGTCTCATATTGGCGATATAGTGTAAATAAAACAATTAATATATTACAATTGAGCCATAACATGTTGTCTTAAACTTTTGAATGAAGATATGTACAATTGAATATGTTAATCAGCTTAATCTTAGGCTCTCTCTTGGAGATCTTCTCAAGTGAAGTTATCATGTTTCTAGTGTTGACAAAACAAGTGGTGTCACGGCAATTGGTTGATCAGTGGCCCATTTTCAAAATGTATCAGTGTATGATGAATATCTCAAAGAAAATAAATCTTGAATGTAACTCAAGCCTATGAGCCCATCCAAACTTGCAAAAAAAATTTCCAACCCATGAAATATCAGTTTGTTTGCTTAGATCACAGTTGAAATAATATAATCCAGCTATTTTAAGTGTTATTATCCAAGATAAAAGTAATGTTCCACGGGAGTCACTTTGTTTCATAGCATGATGTTCAATTGTTAAATTACACTTTCCAAACATAATCAAAATACAAGCAGTGTCTTTTAGATGTTGACATTTAAATTTTACCTCCCGTGTATAATGCATTAGAGAAATAGGGATTGATCCCAACCCGTAAATATATGTATATATATCATTTACACCATCATATCTACATTGCCGCTTTTTTCTAGGATACATTCCTTGCATTTTTGGACTAACCAATGTTACAGGACCAGAGGTGAAGTTGAAAGTAGCCCGAAGAGAAATTCGTGATCATGGCGGGGATATGAGCTTGAACTGACAATTCCAACATTCTTCGAACCTGAACTTTAAAGATAAGATCGGGATTTGAATTTCCTCTATTATTGGAGTTCAAATTTGGATCCGAAAGGTAGGGTGAGCCCAGAATACTATGGAAGCTCGAAACTAGCTTGATGAACTAAACAATATGCTTTTGAAGAATTTGGGAATCGCAGAATCTTGGATTGTAACTTGAATGATTCCAAGATTGTGAGAGATGGATAAGGTTTGGACATAAAAAATAAGCACCATTGCATGTCATCACGTGACAAGATCCCAGGCATCCATGAGCCTTGAAATTCATGGCCACATGTGCATTTCGCATGGCCAATGTTCAGATGCCTCACATGACTCGATCATGTGCCATTCGCACGGTTATTCTATTGCATCTCCATGAACTATCACACACCAAAATAAGCGCATAGCATAGGAGGTCATGTGCCATGCACATGATTTTCTCACGTGTAAGTCACATGGCCTTTTAATGGAAGATACCGCGAACTGTCGTATGCACAATCAAGTCCTAAGGTGGCTGGCCATATAGGGGGGTTTTCCCCTACTAATTACTATGCTACACATTGTTGACAAGATTCGATTGCTTAGTTGTCCATTAATCTAACGGTGGCTTTCGCTACCTAACTCGCCCCATCTACACACGCCATTGGATCAAAGTGCGTCTTATATTCCTATTATGGTTGACCACTACATCTAATGCTCACCGTCCGTCCTATGTTCATTTCGATCTCGACCGTTGATTCATATTGTACACGTTAGCCTTCAATTTTCTGTCGCAACATCTCTAATTCTAATTTGAGCTGACCTTTAGAGCCTATAAATAGACCCATTCATCATCCGTTATGAGGACACACGCTCATTCAGAGCTCTCAAAGCAACTCTGAAATTTTCTATACCTCAGTGGTTACGATGCTAGGGGTCAACGCATTGTCTCGCCCAAACAGATCATTATTTCAGACCAAAAGAAAAGAAAAGAAAAGAAAAAAGAAAACAGATCATAATTTTTGTCGAGGAGATTATATTCGAAACAAGTTCTTCGAGTTGTGGCAAGTACCTGATTTTCCGCCCAATCAAGTGGCCATTTCCATAAAAATCTAGACAGGCAAATTTGCATGCTCATACTGGCTAACCATCATAATTTGGTATAGCAGTACAAACTTACGGTGTTTAATATTATGCAATTTTCACTTCCATTTATTATGCCAAGAAGATACATTTCAGAAAGGTTTCAGCTTACATCCATCAGTACTGTATGGTTCTTGCACCTTGCATCACACAACATTAAGCGTTTCATACTTTACCAAAAAGAAAAAACATCAAACGTTTCATAAGGTTGCTCTCGAAAGAGTCCAAACAGACTAGAAGCAATAGACAATCACACATTCATTTTTAACAGAATACAGCACAACAGTAGGCTGCACAAATCATATCTTTACCGGGTTCGGGCACAACCCTTTATGGAGTACTCTCCTCTGTTTAAATTCCATGTACTCCTTGGAATTCATCGAGATGTGTGTGGCCTGGTTGTGCTCGCCATCCACCAGCTGCTCTGCTGGCACAACGACAGTGTCGGGCGATGGTCCAGTAGAGAAAGGGATCGATATCCTTGAAGCCTTGTTGTTCACGACAGCTCGATGCAGAACGCTCTTGTATTTCCCATTGCTCATAATCTGGCATTGTTGAAAAGTGTCAACTTTTTAGCTGATTAATATCCTGTTAAAGAAACAAAGACGATAGAGTACGTTTCTGCAAATTTTTAAGACAACTGTATTTTCTACATTTCAATGTTATAACAGTTTTCCTTCTATAAATACCTGCACTGGATCTACATCTATAGTTCTATGTATAACAATTTACCTTCTACAAACCAAGGCACACAGTGCACACCAAGATTTGAAATTAATTGGACCTCTCTTGCAAGACAAATAAGGGAGATCAGAAAGATAAAACGTGGATTTCTGTATGCTTACCTCGAGCTGATCAGCGGTGTTAACCACAAAGGCATTCGGAATGGGATCAACTTTGACCCACTTCCCACCATGGTGCACTTGGAGGCCACCAGTATCATTCTGCATGAGGATGGTCAACAGGCCATAGTCCGAGTGCGAGGGTAGGCCCATAGCAAGTTCTGGCTGTGGGCACGGTGGATACAGATTCGCTGCTAATATCTGTAGGCTTGAATCCATGTTCATTGCCTCGTCGATATAGCCTGGTCCGAGTCCTAGGCTCTCCGATATACCCTTGAGCAATTCCCTGGCTAATTTCCGGAGCTCCCCAGTGTACTCTGCTAAAACTTCACTGCAACAAATATTGGTCTCATTTATCAGAGGAAATGCCGTGGTGGAGTTCTTTTCATCTTCAGGGATTTCACAGGTTTCTATCACTCTATCTTTTTCTTTTTTTCTTTTTGGTAAGAGTAAGTATAGTATAGACTTTGAATCACTCTTTATCTTTTATCTGGGGTATTACCAAATATTTTGCCCTATCAAATCAAATCCGCACTTTGCTTATTTTTCTAGGCATACAAAGTTGTTCTTGTCTGACATCAAGATGATCCAAAATAATGGTATCCTAACAAAAGAATCACGTACTTTCCATTGCTATATTTTAAGAGTGCCAGATTTCTAGGTAAATATAGATCTATTACTACAAGCAGTGTCTTTTAGATGTTTTAGATGTTGACAACTAAATTTTACGTCTCCTATATGTTGCATAAGAGAAATAGGGATCCCAACCCATAAAAAGAATATCATTTACATCATCATATTTATATTGCATCTTTTTTCTAGGATACTTTCCTTGGATTTTAGGACTAGCCCGTGTTACAGGACCATATGTGAAGTTGAAAGTAGCCCGGAGGGAAATTCGTGATCATGGAGGGTAGATGAGCTTGAACTAACAATTCCAACATTCTTGGAACCTGAACTTTAAAGATAAGATCGGGATCTGAATTTCCTATGTTATTGGAGTTCAAAATTGGATCCGAAAGGTAGGGTGAACCCAGAATTAAAATTTTAATAATATGGAAGTTCGAAACTAGCTCCATGAACTCAGCGATATGCTTTTTGAAGAATGTGGGAATAGTAAGGACTTGGATATTAACTTGAATAATTTCAAGATTGTGAGAGACTGATAAGGTCTCGACATAACAAATAAGTAGCACTGCATGTCACCACATGACAAGATCCCAAGCATCCACGAGCCTTGAAATTTATGGCCACATGTGCATCTCGCATGGTCAATAGTCACATGCCTCACACAAGACTCGATCATGTGCCAGTCACCTGCCAAGATAATGGGCCATCCGCACGACCATTCCATTGCATCTCCATGAACTATCATGCCCCAGAATAAGCGCATAGCATAGGGTTCATGGGCCGTGCACATGCTTTTCTCACATGCAAATCACATAGCCTCTCTATGGATGATACCGCGATCCGTCGCATGCTCAATCAAGTCCTTAGGTGGCCGGCAATATAGGGGGATTTTCCTCTACTATGCTTCGCATTGTTGATAAAATTTGATTGCTTGGTTGTCAATTAATCCAGCGGTTGCTTTCGGTTACCTTACTTTCTCCATCTACACACACCATTGGATCAAATTGAAATTTTATCTTCCTATTTTGATTAACCACCATATCTAATGTTCACCGTCCGTCTTATGTTCATTTTCATCTTGACCGTTGATTCATATTGTACACATCTCTTATCCTTCAAGAAACATATCGTTATTTTTGTTAGGGGGATTATATTCGAAACAAGTTCTTTGAGTTGCAGCGAGTATTCGATATTTTCTGCCCAATCAAGTGGCCATTTCCGTGAAAATCTAGACAGGCAAATTTGCATGCTCATGCTGACCAACCATCATAATTTGGTATAGCACTACAAACTTACGGTGTTTAATCAGACATTATGCAGTTCACACTTCCATTTATTATGCCAAGAAAATACATCCCAGGAAGGTTTAGCTTACATCCACAGTACTGTATGGTTCTTGCACAATGCATCACATAATATTAAACGTTCCATCAGGTTGCTCTCCAAAGAGTCCAAACAGACTAGAAGCAGTAGACAATCACATCCATTTTAACATAATACAGCACAACAATAGGCTGCACAAATCATATCTTTACCTGATTTGGGCACAACCCTTTATTGAGTACTCTGCTCTGTTTAAATTCCAGGTAGTCCTTGTAATTCATCGGGATGTATGTGGCTTGGTTGTGCTTGCCATCCACCAGCTGCTCCGCTGGCACAGCGACAGTGTTGGGCGATGGTCCAATAGAAAAAGGGATCGATATCCTTGTAGTCTTGTTGTTCAAGACAGCTCGATGCAGAACGCTCTTGTATTTCCCATTGCTCATAATCTTGCACAGTTGAAAAGTGTCAAGAACAAAAAAAATAGTATCTGCAATAAGCTTGATCTATTCGATGGGAGAAACAAGAGTAAATCACAGAGATTCATATAAACTCTTTTACTGATTAATATCTGGTTAAAGAAACAAAGACCATAGAGTACGTTTCAGCAACTTTTTAAGACACTTGTATTTTCTATAGTTCTATGTATAACAATTTTCCTTCTATAAATTCTACACTGTATCTGCATCTATTGTTCTATGTATAAAAATTTTCCTTCTTTAAACAAAGGACAGATAATTAATTGGACCTCTCTTGCAGGACAAATAAAACATGGATTTCTGTATGTTTACCTCGAGCTGATCAGCGGTGTTGACCACAAAGGCATTCGGAATGGGATCAACTTTGACCCACTTCCCGCCATGGTTCACTTGGAGGCCGCCAATGTCATTCTGCATAAGGATGGTCAACAGGCCATAGTCCGAGTGCGAGGGTAGGCCCATGGCAAGTTCCGGCTGTGGGCATGGCGGATACAGATTCGCTGCTAATATCTGTAGGCTTGAATCCATGTTCATTGCCTCGTCGATATAGCCTGGTCCGAGTCCTAGGCTCTCCGATATACCCTTGAGCAATTCCCTGGCTAATTTCCGGAGCTCCCCAGTGTACTCTGCTAAAACTTCACTGCAACAAATATTGCTCTCATTTATCAGAGGAAATGCCGTGGTGGAGTTCTTTTCATCTTTAGGGATTTCACAGGTTTCTATCACTCTTATCTTTTTTTTTGGTAAGAGTAAGTATAGTATAGACTTTGAATCACTCTTATCTTTTATCTGGGGTATTACCAATTATTTTGCCCTATCAAATTGAATCCGCACTTTGCTTATTTTTCTAGGCATACAAAGTTGTTCTTGTCTGACATCAAGATGATCCAAAATAATGGTATCCTAACAAAAGAATCACGTACTTTCCATTGCTATATTTCAAGACTGCCAGATTTCTAGGTAAATGTAGATCTATTACACAAAACTAACAAACCGGAACCAAAGATGCTGAAGAGCTTGCGCATTAGATGGATTGAGGTTGTTCAAGTTCAGATCCCACATGATTAATTGAGTGGTCAATTGCTTCCTGTAGATATGGCAAATCTGGTATCCAAATCACGTCGTGTCGTATATAGGTAACTTTGGAACTCAAATCTGCCAACCAAGTGGACAGTCTTATACATAGACAGAGATTGGAAATAGTCAAGTTGAAGATTCGGATTCTTGTGTTACCAAGAAGAATTTGTTCAAGTTCCCCGTCATGTTTTCTTTTTCTGATGTACCTGACAGTGTTACACTGTGCACTAAGATCTGGATAAATTAATAACTCTGAAGTACCAAGCCAAAGATTGATAACCCTGAACATTATTTTAGGACGACATGGTGAGAAGAGTACGTACTCTTCAATTTTTTGCTCCCTCGAGATTCTGTAATTTCATTCTATACTCGATTGACAAAAAAATGTCCACAAGGGAAAGGTTCAGTTGCTGCTTGGACTGTAGCATCAAAGCTACAGTAAGGAAATATAGTTGTCATTACCGCTATTTGTAACCTAATGATCACTCACCCACGAAAAGAAGAAAAGAACTAAATAGACAAATGATATCAAGAAAAATGAAATTTCAGTACGTATATGCAAACTGAGAACTTGCACTCAAAACCGACGTAGGGA
Source organism: Eucalyptus grandis (assembly GCF_016545825.1). Classification (NCBI taxonomy): domain Eukaryota; kingdom Viridiplantae; phylum Streptophyta; class Magnoliopsida; order Myrtales; family Myrtaceae; genus Eucalyptus; species Eucalyptus grandis. The sequence goes on along the minus strand of NC_052614.1, from coordinate 6,063,560 downwards.
GAGAGAATGGATACCTCAATCCTTCTGGCTTGGGAGGGCAGTGAAACTTTGGATGCACCATCATCTTCAGAAAATCTCTCCAGAGGAGCACTTTGTCGATCGAAGCTTTAAAGCTCGTCCCGTATATTATGGGATCCAACGTGCTTCCCCAGAAACTTATTCTTCTCCTCCTCTGTCAGATCGAAAAATCCCATCAGCGCGTCGACCGTCGCCTTCATTTGACTCTCAGGCACTCCGTGGTTGATCAGCTACTCACATATACAACCAAAGGCTCTTATCGATACTTAGCAAGCAACACACCGTCGAATCATGTATAGAGAGTTTATGTCATGCTGATGACGAAGAATGACTCCATACCAATCACGAAAAATAGATTTTTTTTTTTTTTTTTATCGGGAAAGCAGGATATCATTACTGGCTAAAAGTCTAAGCAAATACAGCATGTGCATCGGTAAAAAGTAAATCGAAAAGAGCATGGGGGTTATTGGCCTAGTTTCTAGGAAGAAAACCCATGAGAATAATTTCTCATTATTTCTCTTTAGCTCCGGCATGATGAAACCATCGGTTGAATCAGTCAAATCAATTTATCTCACAGACACCTGAAGTCTTAAAACTTGATACAGGTGGATATATAAGTACCAAAACTTCCAAAGTATATACATAAATGTCAAGATAGGAGAAGAAAGAAATACTTAAGTGCCAATAGCGAAAATTTCCGGCCAAACAGCTCATGTGATTTTTTCCGATGAGATTTTTAACTAATGTGGTAATTCTTTTTTTCAAAAAAAAATATCCACGTGACAACGATGTGGCTAGATAATCCAAAAATGATGTCGTTTTGTTACAATTTTGATTTTTAATATAAATATAAATATTAATTTAATTTAATTTTAAAAACTAAATTAAGTAAAAAAGAATCATATATAGGGCTATGGAGGCCCCCATTGCCGTTGCCCCACCATCACCAGAAGGGGTCGACGACGATGGGGTGAGGGTCGGCTAGGTCACGAGCCTTGGGCCACTGGCCAACAACCCTGGTTGATTGCTAGGCCTTCGGCCAGATCTAGGGCAAGGCCTTGCAGCCAAGGTCGCCACCTACGTTAGATGTCTGGTAAGTTTCGCCAGAGTTGGCATTTTAAGGTTCCGATTTTCAAATAAAGTTGCACTCAAGTGTACATTTTGAAAGTTTTAATACATATGTGTTCACCGTACCAAGTTTTGACACTCGAGGTGTGCTCCTTGTGTCTTTTAAGTATTAACAACGACTTTGACAAGCGAAAGCTGAGCGAAGATACCTATTTGTTTGTTTCACATGTTCGTGACAAGTTCTAAAAAAGGAAAAGTTCTATGAAGCAGATAATGAACTAGCTAGGAACATGTGTACCATGAAGACGCCCCAGTCTTGACAAGCCTTTGCAAGATCGGAGACGGCTTTAGACCGTTGATCGGATTACTCGAGGAGAGGAGAGAAGTCGATGACGGGGATGGAGTCATCATGGTCGGCATGAACGGCTTGATCACCGGAAGTGGGGTGGTGAAGGCGTAGTGGGAGGAATGGAAGTGAGGTTGGAAGATTCAGCTAGAGTCTTTGCACTGGTTATCTGAAGCCGAGGAGCACTAGCTTCTTGATGTAGTTGAGTGACTGGAGAGATGGTATCCATTTGAGGCGAAGCTGACTCTGTTTTGCCGCAATGACACTGTTGTGATCGAATGGTACGTATCATTAAGCACCGATTTCTCTTATATAAGAAAATGGATAGATAATCTTATCACCCAAATCACTTAATCAAATAGCCAACGGTTACACGTGACCACTTGATTAATCAACCGACCAACAAAATCCGCATTAGAATACCCGCTTCACAATTTAAATTTATTAGCCCACGATAAAATGATGCCAACCTAGAGAATTAAATATAATTAACGTGAAGCACATCGAATTGCGAGAGTACGATAGTGCCATTTTCATAAACAATGCGAAACTTGACATACGTATTATCTATAGTCTATAGTATTCTTTAAGGGAGAGATCTCTCTTTTGGTCACTAAATTACCTCAAAACCAAGTTGTGATAATAGCTGGAATTAACTTTAAATGAATCCATGGGTTATTGTCACATAGCGCACTAGAGAGTAAAAACTGCAACTCGCTGCCACTTTCCACTATCTAGGTGTAGTTAATCTGCGAACAAAAAAAAAAAAAAAAAAGTGCAGTTAATCAAATGTCAATATATATAATATTATGCAATTGCACCTTTGAACAAGCAAACTATTTATCATTTGAAAATTTTTAACGGGGATTGTCCGCCCAATTTAAAGTTAGTGACATGAGTGCAACATCACTTCCAACTCATTGGATTCAACAGCTGAAGAAGTCATGTTTGTGCTAATTGTCACGAGTTGGCAGTTCCTTGACCTCGAAATAGCCTGTCTAGCGCTTGGTGAGTGGCAACACCAGGTCAGCCATTTTTTCTATAGTTGTTTCAAAAAACAATACAGCGAATAACTTCCTCGTATTAGGTTATACCACGCTCAGCTTAGTTTGAGCTTATAGTTGCTAATATCACTTTAGGCTCAACAAATGGTTTGCCCTCAATAACCTCATTAGGAGAGTGGCATCAGTTCCTAACCAGTTTGTGCATGGGAAATCAATCCCACTTTCAAAGCTTCGTAGAGATATATTTGTTTTATTCTAGAACTCCTAGCACCAACCATATTGACTTTACTCCCACGGACCAATTGTTTCATCCCCTCTAACCCCAAGCTCCATTCACAAGGGTTCACGAGTATTGGAAAATCATAGACTGTGACGTTATCCCCCACTTAATTCCACAATGCCCTCATTGTGAGCTGTTTTGTCGATGTCCTTAACCATTGATACACCACTTTGTATCACACATCGAATGGCAATGCTTACCCAACAAAACAGGTCACTTTACTGGTAGCTTCTTTTGATCACAATTGTTTGAGCCCCTTCGATCACTTGTGCTTTCCCTAGCAAGTGTGGCATTTTTTCACCAACTACATCTTTCAGCAGCACTATATTTTGCCTATTAAGCTTTTCTTGCTTAATGGAGGATCTTTTCAAGCAAGATCCTGACATTGTGGCTTGTACTTCTTAGCGACTTCTTCCTAGATATGTTCATATTAGAAAGAACCCTAAAATAAAAGTGAGTATTACTAACTCGGGCATGTTCACATAGTAAGTTCACCTGTTAATTTTCTTTTCGCTGTCATTCTATCATATTCTGCTCATTTTCTGAGAATTTCGGATACTTCCGAGTTTGATGTGATGGACTTGGGCTACCCTTTTGCGCTTGATGGGAGGAATAAAGTTATATGATCACCAAGTAAAACATCGTAAAAAAATCGCCATTAGAGAGAGAGTGGGAATAGCCGAATCAAATGTTAGGTATCATTAAGCAACATTTAAGTGAACAAGAAAAGAAATAGATAGATATATCACGTAATCATTTAATTAAATTTTCATGGCTACGCATGGCCCCTTTTATTAATCAAGTGATCGACAAATCCACATTAAAACTCCTGTATCTACATTATAAATTTATTAGCCATTGATAAAATGACGCCAACCTAATTGATAGTTCGAGAGAATAGAATAATTCTCAATGTGAAGCCCATTTGAATTATGATAATACCATTATCATATAAAATGAGTAATTTCTAGGGAGAGATTTCTCTTTTGGTCTCTCCACCTAAGTTATCTTAGAGTTAAGTTGTGTTAGTAGCTTGAATTAACGTTAAATGAATCCATGGGCTATTGTCATTTAGCACTCTGAAAAATGAAAACCGCCATTAATTGGCCCTATCTACTACTTTCCACTATATAGATTGCACTTTTTTTAACGAGAAAACTATTCATTATTTGAAAATTTTCAATCGAAATTGTTATGGAAAATAAGGGAGTGCATGACAAACTAGAATTTCTATTCCAAAAACAATTTTTCTATTACGGACTGTTTTGGAATAAAAATCCGTTTAATAAACTTATTCCGTTTTCTATTTCTGGAATAAATTTCTATTATAGAAATAGGTTTGTAATAGAAATCGAAGTATAAATTTTATACTTCTCTATTTCTGGAATATAAATGAGAAATAAAAAAATTTATCATTGTTTGTCAACCGGTCCTTCATCCGTTGCCGCCAACCACCGTCCATTGGTTGCTAGCCGCCCGCTGGCCCCTGCCGTCATCGGTAGCCGACCCCCGCCGTTGTCGTTGATCGCCGGCCTCCGCCGATCGCCATCGCCACCACCGGTCGCTATCGCCACCACGGCCACCGCCATCCAAGAAAGAAATTTTCTATCGTTATCAAACGAATTTCTATTTTTAAAGTAGAAATTTTTGTATCGTTATCAAACGGTTATTTTTGCTTAAAAACTCTTCTAGAAATAAAAATATAAAAATCTATTTATATTCCAAAAACTATTTTTGGAGCAGAATAGTTAATAAATGCCCTAAGCAACCATACGATAAAATAGATAGAATAAGATAATAAATCGAACACTAAATTTATATGATTCGGTAGTAATGGTAGATGCTTATAAAGAAAGTAGTGCTATAATCTACTGTAAATCAATTAATATAACAGAGATTACCATCACACTCAAATACTCTTAATATTTAGCTTTAAATTTCTCGTGAAATAATTTGTTATTCTCACAAAAGAATTATATGCAAATTCTGATTTAATCGGCCATATATACTAAAAATTCTTGCTGTTATCGTACGAGCAAAACCAACTAAGAAACCAACGACCAAATTCTCTTAAATGGCGCTTCAATATTTCTTCGTCCACAGTGGCACACCTGGCACTGGCGTAAAAACGGATGCTTCAAGGCTTTATTATCAACAATGGCACGCCTAGCACTGGCGCACAACTAGCACTAGTACAGAAAGCGACGCTTCAAGGCCCTACTGTCAACGATGGCACACCTGGCACTGGCGCACAGCTGGCACTGGCACAGAAAACGACGCACGACGCTTCAAGGCTTTATTGCGCTGTTACTTGCAATAAATAAATAAATAAATAAATATATATATATATATATGCGCAAGCGTAATACACGAAAAACAGAGATTTAAATAACAGCCTGGAGAAGAGAAGTGCACCAAATCCTTGAAGATAAGCTACACGTACGTACCGGGTAAGGAAGCTAATTAAAGTGAGATTCGGTCAACATCTTGCACTTTCCTCTCCCTCCTCTCTGACACAGATCTACTCTCCTCTTCTTTTATGGCTCGACCGATTCCTGTAAAGAAATAATGTGCCCACCTTCCTTTCTTTGCAATTTCCACGATCAAGGAACATTTTATTTGGGCCGGATTTTATCAAGCAAACTCAAATTTGAGACATTTTATAACAAATCACCAGCCTAATATAAGGTAAATGACGAGCTTTTCTTTTATCTATTTTCACTTATTCATTTCTGATGTGGCGTTTTTTTTTATATAGGATTGTGTTATCTAGTATGAAATTTATGTGGGCAAAACACTTGGTTGTTTAAGATTTTAAAAATAATCATGCAGTTACCATCCTTCCGTACAAAAGAACACAAAGCAACTATAGAGCACCACAATGTCAAAAAATAATCTATTTATATAGCCACATTAAGGAATTTATCAATGCGTACTTTCGGAACACTCGTAAAATAAGTATTCAAGGAACTATAACAATTTTCAATGGATTAATTATTTTAGTATAATATCTGACAAAAAAATTATTTAAGTATAATGCGAAATCAGTATTTTCAAAATTGATTTTTCTTATAATGCATGTTTTAACAAGTGCCTGAGGATTATTCACTATTAAATATATAAAGCGCATGAAATGAAAGTTGGATATCATTCGGTGTCATGGGTGCTCTCGAGTTGCTTCAATACATAGTATTGGAAAATACTAACATAATATTGTTAAGATCACTTTTATCGTATACATGTTTTGGTTGATCGTAAATAAATGTTGAATGCTCGGAACTTAGAACTTGGCGGCTTCTTATGGATGACCCTTGAGTTTAGTTTGGGGAATAGGAATTTGTTGGTTGTGGAGTTAGGATTTGGGGGAAGGGACGAATCAAGACAACAATGGCTGAATTTCAGTGGATCATAGTAGCGAAGCCACTCTACCTCTTACAATACCCTACCATGTATTTAAGTTGTCTACAAAAGATTCTACTCGTCACTTAATAGGAATCATGCTTCAAAGCGCCTCACATAGTTCATATCTTGCAAGGGCTTCGCCAACGATACATTGGGGGAACAAGTTCCCTACTATAGATTGGCAATACCTCAATAAGTTTTGTGGCAACATAATTGTTTAACGAGATAAGTATAGAGGGACTGAGTACCATAACTTTTTTTTTTCCATTTACTTAAGTGCCACATTAGAGTAAAATCGATTATATGAGTATCATTTCCAGTACATCCTCCTATGTGGATATTTTTATTAATTTCCCATTTCGATGTGGTTTTTTATTTTAATTTTGAATTTGTATTAATTGTTTACATTAGCACCAGTGATGCCCACGTAGGACGACTAGCATCCATGTTAGATTTTCCAGTGAGGCAGATTGCTGATAGCACTTAAGTAATTGATTTTTCAAATTTGTGACACAAAAGAGTGTTGTATAAAAGTTCTGACACTCCTAATGTGCTTAACCCAAAAATGCTTGTATATGTATCCATTAAAGGAGTGATTAACATTTCCATTTCTTAAAAATTTGATCCAGTAAGAACCTCAATTGTAACAAAGTTATCTTTTACAAAGAACATGACTAAAAATAAGCAATGTATACAATTAGCATCATGTGAGTATTGTGTATCTTGAAACTGTATAAGTACAAATCCTGAGAGTTACAAACATCATCATATGAACATCTTTGAAAAAAACACATCACATGCAGTTGTGCACATTTCACATGATGTCGACCATGAAAATATATTCCAACCTTCATGAATTCATCATCTTTGGGTTTAAACTGGATTAGTCACTCCTCAAACATTTATTGTACATGTACCCCTTCATGAACCGATGCACAATCATCTCTTTGGGAGTATGACCACAGATTAAAACAAGAGATGTCCCATCAAAATATGAAACTGATATTTCTCAAACCCAATCAAGTATGCCGCGATGGTATTCTTTTGCCCAAAAACTCATATATAGGGTAAAAATAGAAAAAACTATTTCTAAATAGAAATTGGTTCTGAGAACAAAAATGTTACTATATGCACCCAAAGAGAGCTTCATAGGGAGAAAGAGGGAGAAATGATATTGATATCTGCTATAATACGCGATGCACGTGCATAAATGCATTTGCACGTGACTCAATTTTTCTTCAATTTTGATTGCCATTGATGAGTAAGATTTTGCCATATGAAATTGACTATCCATATGCTTGCTTTTTTATATGAATTATTTATCCAACATAAGTCGTACAATATATTGAAAATTTTTAGGATAACAAAACAGGTCGACTTTTTTTTTTTTTTTGCAAAAGGGAATAAAAAGCTGATTTTCATTTATATTTACATAAAATTTAGAAATCTTACGAAAGAGACGAAGAAAAAACACTTCCGTAGAAATATAATGCTAATTATTTAATAACACATTTATCCTCGAGTTTATGTAATTTGAGAAATTGGGTATGATGATGATGATGATGAAGTGTGTGTGGGCGTGTGGAAAATGAAATATAAAATTATAGAAGGACGGCAATTACAACTGATCTTACTTTAAAAAATAATAAAGAATGGTTCTTAGGCCGATATATGCTCACTGTATCTGTCTCTCGAGCCCGTAAGCTAAGTCTGGCTTTTCATTGAGTTTTGTTCTTAATATTATGAAAAACCCAATGTCTAGCCCCCTAGGGCGGGGACTAGGTGCCACATCACTTGGACACACACAAAAAATGTTTCTTATATGTCCAATTCTGGGAAAGGAGAGGCCATTTAAATCTCCCCTTATGTACCCTAGGCCGCTAAAGGCTGCTGCCTCCGTCCCTCTACCCTATGAATTGAGTCTTGCTTCTCGTTAAGCTTCATGCTTAGTATTATAAAATAAAAATAAAAATAAACAGAAATTGCATAGAATAGAGTACGTGAGAAATATTCACAGTATGAGCTTAAGTTATAATAACTTTTTAAATTAATATATTGTCTATTCTTTGATTAGGGTCGTCATTAATCCATCTACTTATTGTTACGGTGCATGTATGAGGTTGCTGGATAAAAGCAGTCTTACATCGGTAATATGGTGTAAATGAAACAATTAATATATCTCAATTGATCCATAAACCATTATCTTAAACTTTTGAATAAATATGAGTTCAATTGAATATATCCATCGGTTTAATCTTAGGCTCTTTTTGAGATCTCAAGCGAAGGCATCATGTTTATATTGCATTGACCAAACAAGTGACGTGGCCCCTTTCAAGGTGCTTCAGTGTATGATGAATATCTCAAAGAAGGAAAATCTTAAATGTAACTCAAGCCTATGAGCCCTTCCAAACTTTCAGAAAAAAGTTAATAACCCACAAAATATCAATTTAACCAAACCCACACTAGGTAAAAAATTAAGATTTGACCCGACAGATCTACCAAATTTGCTTGTTTGGATCACAAATGAAATAATCATAATCCGACCATCTTTAAGTGTTATTATCCAAGATGTAAATAATGTCCTGTGGGAGTCACTTTATTTTATAGTATGATGTTCAATTGTTAAATTACACCTTCCAAACATTATCAAACTACAAGCAGTGTCTTTTAGATGTTGACAACTAAATTTTACCTCTCCTATATATTGCATCAGAGAAATAGGGATCCCAACCCATAAAAAGAATATCATTTACCTCATCATATTTATATTGCATCTTTTTTTCTAGGATACTTTACTTGGATTTTAGGACTAACCCATGTTACAGGACCAGATGTGAAGTTGAAAGTAGCCCGGAGGGAAATTCGTGATCATGGAGGGTAGATGAGCATGAACTAACAATTCCAACATTCTTGGAACCTGAACTTTAAAGATAAGATCGGGATCTGAATTTCCTCTATTATTGGAGTTCAAAATTGGATCTGAAAGGTAGGGTGAGCCCATAATTAAATTTTTAATAATATGGAAGTTCGAAACTAGTTCCATAAACTCAACAATATGCTTTTGAAGAATGTGGGAATAGTAAGGACATTGATAGTAACTTGAATAATTTCAAAATTGTGAGAGACTGATAAGGTCTGGACATAACAAATAAGTAGCATTGCATGTCACCATGTGACAAGATCTTGAGCTTCCACGATCCTTGAAATTTATGGCCACATGTGCATCTTGCATGGTCAATAGTCACATGCCTCACAAGACTGGATCATGTGCCAGTCACCTGCCAAGATAATGTGCCATCCGCACGACCATTCCATTGCATCTCCATGAACTATCATGCACCAGAATAAGCGCATAGCATAGGAGTTCATGGGCCGTGCACATGCTTTTCTCACATGCAAATCACATAGCCTCTCTATGGATGATAGCACGAACCGTCGTATGATCAATCAAGTCCTTAGGTGGCCGGCAATATAGGGGGATTTTCCCCTACTATGCTATGCATTGTTGATAAAATTTGATTGCTTGGTTGTCAATTAATCCAGCGGTTGCTTTCGGTTACCTTACTTTCCCCATCTACACACACCGTTGGATCAAATTGAAATTTTTTCTTCCTATTTTGATTAACCACCATATCTAATGCTCACCGTCCGTCTTATGTTCATTTTGATCTTGACCGTTGATTCATATTGTACACATCTCTTACTGGATTTATTTTGATGGGTTGGTAAATGAATCTTAAATGGGTATATAGTAGACCCATTTAAGACCCAGTCCTTTTATTTTTAAAACCCATTATGGGTGTCTTGGGAAAAAAGGGTTGACCCATTAACGACCCATTGAAGCAAATATGGGTCGATAAATGGGTTGTCTACCCATTTAACACCTCTACTCTTATCCTTCAAGAAACATATCATTATTTTTGTCAAGGGGATTATATTCGAAACAAGTTCTTTGAGTTGCAGCGAGTATTCGATATTTTCTGCCCAATCAAGTGGCCATTTCCGTGAAAATCTAGACAGGCAAATTTGCATGCTCATGCTGACCAACCATCATAATTTGGTATAGCACTACAGACTTACGGTGTTTAATCAGACATTATGCAGTTCTCACTTCCATTTATTATGCCAAGAAGATACATCTCAGGAAGGTTTAGCTTACATCCACAGTACTGTATGGTTCTTGCACAATGCATCACATAATATTAAACGTTCCATCAGGTTGCTCTCCAAAGAGTCCAAACAGACTAGAAGCAGGAGACAATCGCATCCATTTTTAACATAATACAGCATAACAATAGGCTACACAAATCATATCTTTACCTGATTTGGGCACAACCCTTTATTGAGTACTCTGCTCTGTTTAAATTCCAGGTAGTCCTTGTAATTCCTCGAGATGTATGTGGCTTGGTTGTGCTTGCCATCCACCAGCTGCTCCGCTGGCACAACGACAGTGTTGAGCGATGGTCCAATAGAAAAAGGGATCGATATCCTTGTAGTCTTGTTGTTCAAGACAGCTTGATGCAGAACGCTCTTGTATTTCCCATTGCTCATAATCTTGCACAGTTGAAAAGTGTCAAGAACAAAATGAAAATAGTATCTGTAATAAGCTTGATCTGTTCGATGGGAGAAACAAGAGTAAATCACAGAGATTCGTATCAACTTTTTTGCTGATTAATATCTGGTTAAAGTAACAAAGACCATAGAGTACGTTTCAGCAAATTTTTAAGACACTTGTATTTTCTATAGTTCTATGTATAACAATTTTCCTTCTATAAATACCTACGCTGTATCTGCATCTATAGTTCTATGTATAAAAATTTTCCTTCTTTAAACCAAAGACAGATAAATTAATTGACCTCTCTCGCAGGACAGATGAAACTTGGATTTTTGTATGTTTACCTCGAGCTGATCAGCGGTGTTGACCACAAAGGCATTCGGAATGGGATCAACTTTGACCCACTTCCCGCCATGGTTCACTTGGAGGCCGCCAATGTCATTCTGCATGAGGATGGTCAACAGGCCAAAGTCCGAGTGCGAGGGTAGGCCCATAGCAAGTTCTGGCTGTGGGCATGGCGGGTACAGATTCGCTGCTAATATCTGTAGGCTTGAATCCATGTTCATTGCCTCATCGATATAGCCTGATCCGAGTCCTAGGCTCTCCGATATAGCCTTGAGCAATTCCCTGGCTAATTTCCGGAGCTCCCCAGAGTACTCTGCTAAAACTTCACTGCAACAAATATTGCTCTCATTTATCAGAGGAAATGCCGTGGTGGAATTCTTTTCATCTTTAGGGATTTCATAGGTTTCTATCACTCTTATCTTTTATCTGGGGTATTACCAATTATTCTGCCCTATCAAATTGAATCCACACTTTGCTTATTTTTCTAGGCATACAAAATTGTTCTTGTCAAACATCAAGATGATCCAAAATGATGGTATCCTAACAAAAGAATCGCGTACTTTCCATTGCTATATTTCAAGACTGCCAGATTTCTAGGTAAATATAGGTCTGTTATACAAAACTAACAAACCAGAACCAAAGATGCTGAAGAGCTTGCGCATCAGATGGATTGAGGTTGTTCAAGTTCAGATCCCACATGATTAATTGAGTGGTCAATTGCTTCCTGTAGATATGGCAAATCTGCTATCTAAATCACCTCGTGTCGTATTAAGGTAACTTTGGAACTCAAATCTGCCAACCAAGTGGACAGTCTTATACATAGACAGAGATTGGAAATAGTCAAGTTGAAGATTCGGATTCTTGTGTTACCAAGAAGAATTTGTTCAAGTTCCCCGTCATGTTTTCTTTTTCTGATGTACCTGACAGTGTTACACTGTGCACTAAGATCTGGATAAATTAATAACTCTGAAGTACCAAGCCAAAGATTGATAACCCTGAACATTATTTTAGGACGACATGGTGAGAAGAGTACGTACTCTTCAATTTTTTGCTCCCTCGAGATTCTGTAATTTCATTCTATACTCGATTGACAAAAAATGTCCACAAGGGAAAGGTTCAGTTGCTGCTTGGACTGTAGCATCAAAGCTACAGTAAGGAAATATAGTTGTCATTACCGCTATTTGTAACCTAATGATCACTCACCCACGAAAAGAAGAAAAGAACTAAATAGACAAATGATATCAAGAAAATGAAATTTCAGTACGTATATGCAAACTGAGAACTTGCACGCAAAACCGACGTAGGGAGAGAGAATGGATACCTCAATCCTTCTGGCTTGGGAGGGCAGTGAAACTTTGGATGCACCATCATCCTCAGAAGATCTCTCCAGAGGAGCACTTTGTCGATCGAAGCTTTAAAGCTCGTCCCGTATATTATGGGATCCAACATGTGCTTCCCTAGAAACTTATTCTTCTCCTGCTCTGTCAGATCGAAAAATCCCATCAGCGCGTCGACCGTCGCCTTCATTTGACTCTCAGGCACTCCGTGGTTGATCAGCTACTCACATATACAACCAAGGGCTCTTATCAATACTTAGCAAGCAACACACCGTCGAATCATGTATAGAGAGTTTATGTCATGTTGATGACGAAGAATGACTCCAGCTTTGATACCAATCACGAAAAATAGATTTTTTTTTTAATTGAGAAAGCAGGATATCATTACGAGCTAAAAGTCGGAGCAAATATAGCATGTGCATCGGTACAAAATAAATCCAAAAGAGCAAAGAGGGGGTTATTGGCCTAGTTTCTGGGAAGAAAACCCATGAGAATAATTTCTCGTTATTTCTCTTTAGCTCCGGCATGATGAAACCATCGGTTGAATAAGTCAAATCAATTTATCTCACAGACACCCCAAGTCTTAAAACTTGATACAGGTGGAGATATAAGTACCAAAACTTCCAAAGCATATACATAAATGTCAAGATCAGAGAAGAAAGAAACACTTAAGTGTCAATAGCAAGAATTTCCGGCCAAACAGCTGATGTGATTTTTTCTGGTGAGATTTTTTACTAATGTGGTAATTCTTTTTTTTAAATATCTATGTGGTACTGATGTGGCTAGATAATCCAAAAATGATGTCGTTTTGGTACAAATTTGATTTTTAATACAAATAATTTAATTTAATTTTAAAAGCAAAATTAAGTAAAAAGAATCGAGATCTAGGGCTATGGAGACCCTCACTACTCCCTATGTTGTATCAACATGTGACACGGACACGCAACACAACACGACATGATACGTCGACACGTCATTTCTCAAAAATAGAAAATTCCGACACGCTGTAACATGTTGTATATTGAATGAATATTTTTATTTTTATTAATTTGATTCATATTTATAAATAATTAATTCATTAAAAATAAGAAGCTACAATCAATTTACAATAATCATTCAACATACAGTACTTTTATTTTTCAAAATTACTTTTTAATTTCATTTAATAATTTTTCAATTAAATAAAAAAACCCCCAACCCCCTGCCCAAACTCCCAAAATTACTTTTTAATTACATTTAATAATTTTTTCGATTAAATAAAAAAACCCCAACCCCTGCCCAAACTCCCTTTTTTCCCTCATCTCTTTCCCCCACCCCCAATTTTTTTCTCTTTTTTCCCTCCCCACCACCTGACAGGCTATCAGCCTGTCACTTCCCCCTCCCTCCTGTCACTTTCCCCTCCCTTCAACAAGCCAAGTCCATTTTCTATCCTTTTATTTTCCTTCTCAAAACCCTAGCAGCGCTTCTTCTCCTCCTCCTCACCGCACGACCCCTTTCCTCTCCTCTTCCTCTCGATCTCTGCTTGCTCTCGGTCCTCATCACAATCATTCACCACCTTGTCTCTAGCCCTTCCTCCCTCGCAGCTGCAGCCTCATCACCGATCCATCGTAGCATCATAGAGTGGCAGCCCTCGCCTCAGTCTCTACTCTTTCTCTGGCTGTCTCTCGACGTCGCTCACGGCCTCGTCTCTACTTCCTCGCCCTCCCCTCCACCCTCCATTGTCTTTTCAGACACGCTTGTCGACACGTGTCGACAAAAGTGGACAACGTGTCGACAAATTTGACACACAGTCAACGCGTGTTCAAGCGTGTCCGAGCGTGTCGACGTGTCCAACACGCTCCGACACATGTAGGACATGACACGAAAGCACGTGTAACGTGTTCGTGCAACATAGACTGCCGTTGCCCCATCATCACCAGAAGGGGTCTATGATGGTGGGGTGAGGGTTGGCTAGGGTCACAAGCCCCGGGCCATTGGCCAACAACCCTGGTTGATTGCTAGGCCTTCAAGGCCTTGTGGCCAAGGTCGCCACCTACGTCAAATGTCTAGTAAGTTTCACCAAAGTTGGCACTTTAAGTGTCCAATTTTCAAATAAAGTTGCACTCAATTGTACATTTTGAAAGTTTTAATACATATGTGTCCACGCGTACCGAGTTTTGACAGTTGAGGTGTACTCCTTGTATCATTTAAGTATTAATAACGACTTTGACAAGCGAAAGCTGATCGAAGATACCAATGGTTTGTTTCACATGTTCGTGATAAGATCTAAAAAAAAGAAAAGTTCTATAAAGCAGATAATGAACTAGCTAGGAACATGTGTACCATGAAGACGCCCCAGTCTTGACAAGCCTTTGCAAGATCGGAGACGGCTTTAGACCGTTGATCGGGATTACTCGAGGAGAGGAGAGAGAAGTCGATGACGGGGATGGGGTCATCATGGTCGGCATGAACGGCTTGCTCACCGGAAGTGGGGGTGGTGAAGGCGTAGTGGGCGGGAATGGAAGTGAGGTTGGAAGATTCAGCTAGAGTCTTTGCACTCTTTATTTGAAGCCGAGGAGCACTAGCTTCTGTATGTAGTTTAGTGACTGGAGAGATGGTATCCATTTGAGGCAAAGCTGACTCTGTTTTGCCGCAATGATACTGTTGTGATCGAATGGTACGTATCATTAAGCACCGATTTCTCTTATATAAGAAAATGGATAGATAATCTTATCACCCAAACCATTTAATTAAATAGCCAATGGTTACACGTCAACGCTTGATTAATCAACCGACCAACAAAATCCGCATTAGAATACCCGCTTCACAATTTAAATTTATTAGCCCACGATAAAATAATGCCAAACTAGAGAGAATTAAATATAATTAACGTGAAGCACATCGAATTGCGATAGTACGATGGTGCCATTTTCATAAACAATGCGAAACTTGACCTACCGTATTATCTATAGTCTATAGTATTCTTTAAGGGAGAGATCACTCTTTTGGTCACTAAATTACCTCAAAACCAAGTTGTGATAATAGCTGGAAATAACTTGAAATGAATCAATGGGTTATTGTCACATAGTGCACTGGAGAGCGAAAACTGCAACTCGCCGCCACTTTCCATTATCTAGGTGTAGTTAATCTGCGAACAAAAAAAGAGTGCAGTTAATCAAATGTCAAAAAAATATATATAATTAAATTATGTAATTGCACCTTTTAACGAGCAAACTATTTATCATTTGAAATTTTTTGAAAAGGATTGCTCGCCCAATTTAAAGTTAGTGACATGAGTGCAACATCACTTCCAACTCATTGGATTCAACAACTGAAGAAGTCATGGTTGCGCTGATTGTCGCGAGTTGGCAGTTCCTTGACCTCAAAATAGCTTGTGCGCGCTTCGTGAGCGGCAACACTAGGCCAGCCTTTTTTATAGTTGTTCTAGAGAATAATACAACGAATAACTTTCTCGTACTAGGTTGTACCATGCTCAGCTTAGTTTGAGCATATAGTTGCTAATACCACTTTAGGCTCAACAAACGATTTGCCCTCCGTGACTTTATTAGGAGAGCGGCATCGGTTCCCGACTAGTTTGTGTATGGGAGATCAATCCCACTTTCAAAGCTTTGTAGAGATAAATTCGTTTTATTCTAGAACTCCTAGCACCAACCATTCTGACTCTACTCCCATGGATCAATTGTTTCATCCCTCCAACCCCAAGCTCCATTCACAAGGGTTCACGAGTATGAGAAAATCATGGACTGTGACATTATCCCCAACTTAATTCCACAATGCCCTTGTTGTGAGCTGTTTTGTTGCTTTCCTTAACCATTGATACATCACTTTGGATCACACATCGAATGGCAATGCTTACCCAACAAAACAGGTCACTTTACTGGTAGCCTCTTTTGATCGCAATTGTTTGAGCACCTTCGGTCACTTGTGCTTTCCCTATCAAGTGTGGCATTTTTCACCAACTACATCTTTCCACAGAACTATATTTTGTCTATTAAGCTTTTCTTGATTCCAGCAGACCAATGGAGGATCTTTTCAAGCAAGATCTTGACATTGTGGTTTGTACTTCTTAGCGACTTCTTCCTAGATATGTTCTTATTAGAAAGAACCCTAAAATAAAAGTGAGTATTACTCACTCGGGCATGTTCAAATAGTAAGTTCACTTGTTAATTTTCTTTTCGTTGTCATTCTATTATATTCTGCTCATTTTCTGAATTTTGGATACTTCCGAGTTTGATGTGATGGACTTGGGCTACCCTTTTGCGTTTGATGGGAGGAATAAAGTTATATGATTGCCAAGTAAAACATCGTAAAAAAATCGCCATTAGAGAGAGAGAGGGAAGAGCCGAATCAAATGTTAGGTATCATTAAGCAACATTTAAGTGAACAAGAAAAGGAATAGATAGATATACTACCTAATCATTTAATTAAATTGTCATGGTTATGCATGGCCCCTTTATCAATCAAGTGACCAACAAATCCACATTAAAACTCCTGTATCTACATTATAAATTTATTTTCCATTGATAAAATGACACCAACCTAATTGATAGTTCGAGAGAATAGAATAATTCTCAATGTGAAGCCCATTGAATTATGATAATACCATTATCATATAAAATGGGTAATTTTAGGGAGAGAATTCTCTTTTGGTCTCTCTACCTAAGTTATCTTCTAATTAAGTTGTGTTTGTAGCTCGAAATAACTTTTAGTAGATTGAATTAACTTTAAATGAATCCATGCGCTATTGTCATTTAGCACTTGAAAATGACAACCTCCATTAATTGCCCCTATCTACTACTTTCCACTATATAGATTGCACTTTTTTAACGAGAAAACTATTCATCATTTGAAAATTTTTAAAGGGAATTGTTGTGGAAAACAAGCAACCGTACAATAAAATAGACAGAATGAAAAAATAAATCAAACATTAAATTTACGTGATTCGATGGTAATGATATATGTATATAGGGAAAGTAGTGTTAAATTTTATTGTAGATCAAGCGATATAGTAAAAATTACAACCACACTCAAATTCTTTCAGTATTTAGCTTCAAATTTCTCACGAAATAATTTTTTAGTCTCACAAAAGAACTATATACAAATTCTCATCATAATAATTTAATCGGCTACAAATACTAAAAATTCTTGCTGTAATCGTAGGAGCAAACCCAACTAAGAAACCCACGGCCAAATACTCTTAAATGGCGCTTGAATATTTCTTCGTCCACAATGGCACACCTGGCACTAGCGCAAAAAAACGATGCTTCAAGGCCTTATTGTCAACGATGGCATGCCTAGCACTGGCGCACGGCATGCCCCAGTACAGGTACAGAAAGCGAAGCTTCAGGCCCAAATGTCAACGATGGCACACCTGGCACTGGCGCACACCTGGTACTGGCACAGAAAGCGAAGCTTCAAGGCTCTATTGTTAACGACGGCACACCTAGCACTAGCACAGAAAACGACTCACGACTCTCCAAGGCTCTATTGCAGTGTTACTTGCAATATATATATATGCGCAAGCATATCACACGAAAAATAAAGATTTAAATAACAGCCTGGGGAAGAGAAGTGCACCAAATCCTTGAAGATAAGTTACACCCACGTTTCGACCAAAAAAAAAAAAAAAGCTACACGTACGTACCGGATAAGGAAGCAAATTAAAGTGAGATTCGGTCAACATCTTGCACTTTCCTCTCCCTCCTCTGACACAGATCTACTCTCCTCTTCCTCTATGGCTCGACCGATTCCAGTAAAGAAATAATGTGCCCACCTTCCTTTCTTTGCAATTTTTCACGATCAAGAAACATTTTATTTGGGCCGGATTTTATCAAGCAAACTCAAATTTGAGACATTTTATAACAAATCACCAGCCTAATATAAGGTAAATGACGAGCTTTTCTTTTATCTATTTTCACTTATTTATTTCTGATGTGGCCTTTTTTTATATAGGATTGTGTTATCTAGTATGAAATTTATGTGGGCAAAACAATTGGTTGCTTAAAGATTTTAAAAATAATCATGCAGTTACCATCCTCCTATACAAAAGAAAACAAATCAACTATAGAGCACCACAATGTCAAAAAATGATCTATTTATATTACCACATTAAGGATTTTATCAATGTGTACTTTTGGAACACTCATAAAATAAGTATTCAAGGAACTGTGACAATTTTCAATGGATTAATTATTTTAGTATAATATCTGACAAAAAAATTATTTAAGTATAATGCGAAATCAGTATTTCGAAAGTTGAATTTTCTTATAATGCATGTTTTAACAAGTGCATGAGGATTATTCACTATTAAATATATATAAAGCGCATGAAATGAAAGTTGGATATCATTTGGTGTCATGGGTGCTCTCGAGTTGCTTCAATACATAGTACTAGAAAACACTAACATAATATTGTTAAGATCACTTTTATCATATACATGTTTTGGTTGATCGTAAATAAATGAGAATGCTCGGAACTTAGAACTTGGCGGCTTCTTATGGATGACGACCCTTGAGTTTAGTTTGGGGAATAGGAATTTGTTGGTTGTGGAGTTAGGATTTGGGGGAAGGGACGAATTGAGCGACAATGGCTAAATTTCAGTGGATCATAATAGCAAAGCCACTCTACCTCTTACAATACCCTACCATGTATTTAAGTTGTCTACAAAATATTCTACCCGTCACTTAATAGGAATTGCGCTTCAAGGCACCTCATATAGTTCATATGTTGTGAGGGCTTCACCAACGATACATGCCCTTGGGGGAACAAATTCCCTACTGTAGGTTGGCAAAACCTCAATAAGTTTTGTGGCAACATAATTGTTTAACGAGATAAGTATAGATGGAGTGAATACCATAACTTTTTTTTTCCATTTACTTAAGTGCCACATTAGAGTAAAATCAATTATTTGAGTATCATTTCCAGTACATCCTCCTATGTGGATATTTTTATTAATTTCCCATTTCGACGTGGTTTTTTTATTTTAATTTTGAATTTGTATTAATTGTTTACATTAGCGCTGGTGATGCCCACGTAGGACGACTAGTATTCATGTTGTATTTTCCAATGAGGTAGATTGTCTATGGCACTTAAGTGATCAATTTTTCAAATTTGTAGCACTTAAGTGAGTGTTGCATGAAAGTTCTGACACTCCTAATATGCTTAACCCAAAAATGCTTATACAGGTATCCATTAAAGGAGTGATTAACATTTCCATTTCTTAAAAATTTGATCCAGTAAGAACCTCAATTGTAACAAACTTATCTTTTACAAAGAATGTGACTAAAAATAAGCAATGTATACAATTAGGATCATGTGAGTATTGTGTATCTTGAAATTGCATAAGTACAAATCCTGAGAATTATAGACATTATCATATGAACATCTTTGAAAAAAACACATCACATGCAATTGTGCACATTTCACATGATATCGACCATGAAAATATATTCCAACCTTCATGAATTCATCATCTTTGGGTTTAAACCACTAGGATTAGTCACTCCTCAAACATTTATTGTACATGTACCCCTTCATGAACCGATGCACAATCATCTCTTTGGGAGAATGAACACAGATTAAAACAAGAGATGTCCCATCAAAATATGAAACTGATATTTCTCAAACTCAATCAAGTATGCCGCAGTGGTATTCTTTTGCCCAAAAACTCATATATAGGGTAAAAATTGAAAAAACTATTTCTAAATAGAAATTGGTTCTGAGAACAAAAATGTTACTATATGCACCCAAAGAGAGCTTCATAGGGAGAAAGAGAGAAATGATATTGATATCTGCTATAATACGCCGATGCACGTGCATAAATGCATTTGCACGTGACTCAATTTTTCTTCAATTTTGATTGCGATTGATGAGTAAGATTTTGCCATATGAAATTGACTATCCATATGCTTGCTTTTTTATATGAATTATTTATCCAACATAAGTAGTACGATATATCGGAAATTTTTAGGATAACAAAACAGGTCGACTTTTTTTTTTTTTTTTTTTTTTTTAAAGTGAATAAAAAGCTGATTTTCATTTATATTTACATAAAATTTAGAAATCTTACGAAAGAGACGAAGAAAAAACACTTCCGTAGAAATATAATGCTAATTATTTAATAACACATTTATCCTCGAGTTTATGTAATTTGAGAAATTGGGTATGATGATGATGATGATGATGAAGTGTGTGTGTGGGCGTGTGGAAAATGAAAGATAAAATTATAGAAGGACTGCAATTACAACTGATCTTACTTTAAAAAATAATAAAGAATGGTTCTTAGGCCGATATATGCTCCTGTATCTGTCTCTCGAGCCCGTAAGCTAAGTCTGGCTTTTCATTGAGTTTTGTTCTTAATATTATGAAAAACCCAATGTCTAGCCCCCTAGGGCGGGGACTAGGTGCCACATCACTTGGACACACACAAAAAATGTTTCTTATATGTCCAATTCTGGGAAAGGAGAGGCCATTTAAATCTCCCTTATGTACCCTAGGCCGCTAAAAGGCTGCTGCCTCCGTCCCTCTACCCTATGAATTGAGTCTTGCTTCTCGTTAAGCTTCATGCTTAGTATTATAAAATAAAAATAAAAATAAACAGAAATTGCATAGAATAGAGTACGTGAGAAATATTCACAGTATGAGCTTAAGTTATAATAACTTTTTTAAATTAATATATTGTCTATTCTTTGATTAGGGTCGTCATTAATCCATCTACTTATTGTTACGGTGCATGTATGAGGTTGCTGGATAAAAGCAGTCTTACATCGGTAATATGGTGTAAATGAAACAATTAATATATCTCAATTGATCCATAAACCATTGTCTTAAACTTTTGAATAAATATGAGTTCAATTGAATATATCCATCGGTTTAATCTTAGGCTCTTTTTGGAGATCTCAAGCGAAGGCATCATGTTTATATTGCATTGACCAAACAAGTGACGTGGCCCCCTTTCAAGGTGCTTCAGTGTATGATGAATATCTCAAAGAAGGAAAATCTTAAATGTAACTCAAGCCTATGAGCCCTTCCAAACTTTCAGAAAAAAGTTAATAACCCACAAAAGATCAATTTAACCAAACCCACACTAGGTAAAAAATTAAGATTTGACCCGATAGATCTACCAAATTTGCTTGTTTGGATCACAAATGAAATAATCATAATCCAGCCATCTTAAGTGTTATTATCCAAGATGTAAATAATGTTCCGTGGGAGTCACTTTATTTTATAGTATGATGTTCAATTGTTAAATTACACTTTCCAAACATAATAACAACTACAAGCAGTGTCTTTTAGATGTTGACAACTAAATTTTACCTCTCCTATATGTTGGATCAGAGAAATAGGGATCCCAACCCATAAAAAGAATATCATTTACCTCATCATATTTATATTGCATCTTTTTTTCTAGGATACTTTACTTGGATTTTAGGACTAACCCATGTTACAGGACCAGATGTGAAGTTGAAAGTAGCCCGGAGGGAAATTCGTGATCATGGAGGGTAGATGAGCTTGAACTAACAATTCCAACATTCTTGGAACCTGAACTTTAAAGATAAGATCGGGATCTGAATTTCCTATATTATTGGAGTTCAAAATTGGATCCAAAAGGTCGGGTGAGCCCAGAATTAAATTTTTAATAATATGGAAGTTTGAAACTAGCTCCATAAACTCAGCAATATGCTTTTGAAGAATGTGAGAATAGTATGGACTTGGATAGTAACTTGAATAATTTCAAGATTGTGAGAGACTGATAAGGTTTGGACATAACAAATAAGTAGCGTGACAAGATCCCAAGCATCCACAAGGCTTGAAATTTATGGCCACATGTGCATCTTGAATTGTCAATAGTCACATGCCTCACAAGACTCGATCATGTGCCAGTCACCTGCCAAGATAATGTGCCATCACACGACCATTCCATTCCATCTCCATGAACTATCATGCACCAGAATAAGCGCATAGCATAGGAGTTCATGGGCCGTGCACATGCTTTTCTCACATGCAAATCACATAGCCTCTCTATGGATGATACCGCGAACCGTCGCATGCTCAATCAAGTCCTTAGGTGGCTGGCAATATAGGGGGATTTTCCTCTACTATGCTACGCATTGTTGATAAAATTTGATTGCTTGGTTGTCAATTAATCCAGCGGTTGCTTTCGGTTACCTTACTTTCCCCATCTACACACACCATTGGATCAAATTGAAATTTTTTCTTCCTATTTTGATTAACCAACATATCTAATGCTCACCGTCCGTCTTATGTTCATTTTGATCTTGACCGTTTATTCATATTGTACACATCTCTTAACCTTCAAGAAACATATCATTATTTTTATCAAGGGGATTATATTCGAAACAAGTTCTTTGAGTTGCAGCAAGTATTCGATATTTTCTGCCCAATCAAGTGGCCATTTCCGTGAAAATCTAGACAGGCAAATTTGCATGCTCATGCTGACCAACCATCATAATTTGGTATAGCACTACAAACTTACGGTGTTTAATCAGACATTATGCAGTTCACACTTCCATTTATTATGCCAAGAAGATACATCTCAGGAAGGTTTAGCTTACATCCACAGTACTGTATGGTTCTTGCACAATGCTTCACATAATATTAAACGTTCCATCAGGTTGCTCTCCAAAGAGTCCAAACAGACTAGAAGCAGTAGACAATCACATCCATTTTTAACATAATACAGCACAACAATAGGCTGCACAAATCATATCTTTACCTGATTTGGGCACAACCCTTTATTGAGTACTCTGCTCTGTTTAAATTCCAGGTAGTCCTTGTAATTCCTCGAGATGTATGTGGCTTGGTTGTGCTTGCCATCCACCAGCTGCTCCGCTGGCACAACGACAGTGTTGGGCGACGGTCCAATAGAAAAAGGGATCGATATCCTTGTAGTCTTGTTGTTCAAGACAGCTCGATGCAGAACGCTCTTGTATTTCCCATTGCTCATAATCTTGCACAGTTGAAAAGTGTCAAGAACAAAAAAAATAGTATCTGCAATAAGCTTGATCTATTCGATGGGAGAAACAAGAGTAAATCACAGAGATTCATATCAACTTTTTTACTGATTAATATCTGGTTAAAGAAACAAAGACCATAGAGTACGTTTCAGCAACTTTTTAAGACACTTGTATTTTCTATAGTTCTATGTATAACAATTATCCTTCTATAAATACCTACACCGTATCTGCATCTATAGTTCTATGTATAAAAATTTTCCTTCTTTAAACCAAGGACAGATAATTAATTGGACCTCTCTTGCAGGAAAAATAAAACATGGATTTTTGTATGTTTACCTCGAGCTGATCAGCGGTGTTGACCACAAAGGCATTCGGAATGGGATCAACTTTGAACCACTTCCCGCCATGGTTCACTTGGAGGCCGCCAATGTCATTCTGCATGAGGATGGTCAACAGGCCATAGTCCGAGTGCGAGGGTAGGCCCATAGCAAGTTCTGGCTGTGGGCATGGCGGATACAGATTCGCTGCTAATATCTGTAGGCTTGAATCCATGTTCATTGCCTCGTCGATATAGCCTGGTCCCAGTCCTAGGCTCTCCGATATAGCCTTGAGCAATTCCCTGGCTAATTTCCGGAGCTCCCCAGTGTACTCTGCTAAAACTTCACTGCAACAAATATTGCTCTCATTTATCAGAGGAAATGCCGTGGTGGAGTTCTTTTCATCTTTAGGGATTTCACAGGTTTCTATCACTCTTATCTTTTTTTTTTTTTGGTAAGAGTAAGTATAGTATAGACTTTGAATCACTCTTATCTTTTATCTGGGGTATTACCAATTATTTTGCCCTATCAAATTGAATCCGCACTTTGCTTATTTTTCTAGGCATACAAAATTGTTCTTGTCTGACATCAAGATGATCCAAAATAATGGTATCCTAACAAAAGAATCACGTACTTTCCATTGCTATATTTCAAGACTGCCAGATTTCTAGGTAAATATAGATCTATTACACAAAACTAACAAACCGGAACCAAAGATGCTGAAGAGCTTGTGCATTAGATGGATTGAGGTTGTTCAAGTTCAGATCCCACATGATTAATTGAGTGGTCAATTGCTTCCTGTAGATATGGCAAATCTGGTATCCAAATCACGTCATGTCGTATATAGGTAACTTTGGAACTCAAATCTGCCAACCAAGTGGACAGTCTTATACATAGACAGAGGTTGGAAATAGTCAAGTTGAAGATTCGGATTCTTGTGTTACCAAGAAGAATTTGTTCAAGTTCCCCATCATGTTTTCTTTTTCTGATGTACCTGACAGTGTTACACTGTGCACTAAGATCTGGATGCATTAATAACTCTGAAGTACCAAGCCAAAGATTGATAACCTGAACATTATTTTAGCATGACATGGTGAGAAGAGTACGTACTCTTCAATTTTTTGCTCCCTCAAGATTCTGTAATTTCATTCTATACTCGATTGACAAAAAAATGTCCACAAGGGAAAGGTTCAGTTGCTGCTTTGACTGTAGCATGAAAGCTACAGTAAGGAAATATAGTTGTCATTACCGCTATTTGTAACCTAATGATCACTCACCCACGAAAAGAAGAAAAGAACTAAATAGACAAATGATATCAAGAAAACAGAAATTTCAGTACGTATATACAAACTGAGAACTTGCACGCAAACCCGACGTAGGGAGAGAGAATGGATACCTCAATCCTTCTGGCTCGGGAGGGCAGTGAAACTTTGGATGCACCATCATCTTCAGAAAATCTCTCCAGAGGAGCACTTTGTCGACCGAAGCTTTAAAGCTCGTCCCGTATATTATGGGATCCAACACGTGCTTCCCTAGAAACTTATTCTTCTCCTCCTCTGTCAGATCGAAAAATCCCATCAGCGCGTCGACCGTCGCCTTCATTTGACTCTCAGGCACTCCGTGGTTGATCAGCTACTCACATATACAACCAAGGGCTATTATCAATACTTAGCAAAGCACACACCGTCGAATCATGCATGGAGAGTTTATGTCATGCTGATGACGAAGAATGACTCCAGCTTTGATACCAATCACGAAAAATAGAATTTTTTTTTATTTATTTTTTTATCGAGAAAGCAGGATATCATTACTAGCTAAAAGTCTGAGCAAATACAGCATGTGTATTAGTACAAAGTAAATCCAAAAAAGGAGGGGGGTTATTGGCCCAATTTCTAGGAAGAAAACCCATGAGAATAATTTCTTGTTATTTCTCTTTAGCTCCGGCATGATGAAACCATCGGTGAATCAGTCAAATCAATTTATCTCACGGACACCCCAAGTCTTAAAACTTGATACAGGTGGATATATAAGTACCAAAACTTCCAAAGCGTATACACAAATGTCAAGATCGGAGAAAAAAGAAACACTTAAGTGTCAATGGCGAGAATTTCCGGCCAAATAGCTGATGTGATTTTTTCTGGTGAGATTTTTTACTAATGTGGTTATTCTTTTTTTTTTAAAATTATCCATGTTTGGCTAGATAATGGCTAGATTTTGTACAATTTTGATTTTTAATATAAATATTAATTTAATTTAATTTTAAAAACTAAATTAAGTAAAAAGAATCAGATCTAGGGCTATGGAGGCCCTCACGCCGCTTTGCCCCACCAATCACCGGAAGGGGTCAACGACGGTGGGGTGAGGGTCGGCTAGGGTCGCGAGCCCCAGGCGACTGGCCAACAACCCTAGTTGATTGCTAGGCCTTCGGCCAGATCTAGGGCAAGGCCTTGCGGCCAAGGTTGCCACCTATGTTAGATGTCTGGTAAGTTTCGCTAGAGTTGGCACTTTAAGATTCCAATTTTCAAATAAAGTTGCACTCAAGTGTACATTTTGAAAGTTTTAATACATATGTGTCCACCCGTACCAAGTTTTGACACTTGAGATGTGCTCCTTTTTTTTTTTAGGTATTAACAACGACTTTGACAAGCGAAAGCTGATCGAAGATACCGATTGTTTGTTTCACATGTTCGTGACAAGTTCTAAAAATGGAAAAGTTCTATGAAGCAGATAATGAACTAGCTAGGAACATGTGTACCATGAAGACGCCCCAGTCTTGACAAGCCTTTGCAAGATCGGAGATGGCTTTAGACCGTTGATCGGGATTACTCGAGGAGAGGAGAGAGAAGTCAATGACGGGGATGGAGTCATCATGGTCGGCATGAACGGCTTGATCACCGGAAGTGGGGTGGTGAAGGCGTAGTGGGAGGGAATGGAAGTGAGGTTGGAAGATTCAGCTAGAGTCTTTGCACTGGTTATTTGAAGCCGAGGAGCACTAGCTTCTTGATGTAGTTGAGTGACTGGAGAGATGGTATCCATTTGAGGCGAAGCTGACTCTGTTTTGCCGCAATGACACTGTTATGATCGAATGGTACGTATCATTAAGCACCGATTTCTCTTATATAAGAAAATGGATAGATAATCTTATCACCCAAACCACTTAATTAAATAGCCAATGACACGTGACCACTTGATTAATCAACCGACCAACAAAATCCGCATTAGAATCCCCGTTTCACATTTTAAATTTATTAGCCCACGATAAAATGATGCCAAACTAGAGAGAATTAAATATAATCAACGTGAAGCACATTGAATTGCGATAGTACGATAGTGCCATTTTCATAAACAATGCGAAACTTGACATACCGTATTATCTATAGTTTAAAGTATTATTTAAGGGAGAGATCTCTCTTTTGGTCACTAAATTACCTCAAAACCAAGTTGTGATAATAGCAGGAATTAACTTTAAATGAATACATGGTTATTGTCACATAGCGCACTAGATAGTGAAAACTGCAACTCGCCGCCACTTTCCACGATCTAGGTGTAGTTAATCTGCGAACCAAAAAAAAAATGTAGTTAATCAAATGTCAAAAATATATATAATTAAATTATGCAATTGCACCTTTTAATGAGCAAACTATTTATCATTTGAAAATTTTAACGGGGATTGCCCGCCCAATTTAAAGTTAGTGACATGAGTGCAACATCACTTCCAACTCATTGGATTCAACAGCTGAAGAAGTCATGTTTGCGCTGATTGTCTTGGCAATTCCTTGGCCTTGAAATAGCCCGTGTGGCGCTTGGTGAGCAGTAACACCAAGCCAACCTTTCTTCTATAATTGTTCTAGAGAACAATACAACGAATAATTTCCTCATATTAGGTTGTACCACACTCAACTTAATTTGAGCGTATAATTGCTAATATCACTTTAGGCTCAACAAATGGTTTGCCCTCCATGATCTTATCAGGAGAGTGGCATCGGTTCCCAACCAATTTGTACATGGAAGCCAATCTCTTTTAGAGCTTCATAGAGATATATTCGTTCTATTCTAGAACTCCTAACACTAATCATCCTAACTCTACTCCCATGGATCAATTTTTTCTTCCCCTCTAACCCCAAGCTCCATTCACAAGGGTTCACAAGTATGGGAGAATCATGAAATGTGACATTGTCCCCCGCTTAATTCCACAACATCCTCATTGTGAGTTATTTTGTCGCTTTCCTTAACCATTGATACACCACTTTGGATCACACATCGAATGGCAATGCTTACCCAACAAAACAAGTCACCTTACTGGTTGCTTCTTTTGATCGCAATTGTTTGAGCCCCTCTTGCGCTTTCCCTAGCAAGTGTGGCATTTTTTCACCAACTACATCTTTCAGCAGCACCATATTTTGCCTATTAAGCTTTTCTTAATTCTAGCGGACCAATGGAGGATCTTTTCAAGCAAGATCTTGACATACTTGCTTGTACTTATTAGCCACTTCTTCCTAGATATGTTCTTATTAGAAAGAACCCTAAAATAAAAGTGAGTATTACTAACTCGGGCATGTTCACATAGTAAGTTCACCTGTTAATTTTCTTTTCGCTGTCATTCTATCATATTTTGCTCATTTTCTGAATTTTGGATACTTGCAAGTTTGATGTGATGGACTTGGGCTACCCTTTTGCGTTTGATGGGAGGAATAAAGTTATATGATCGCCAAGTAAAACATTGTAAAAAAATCGCCATTAGAGAGAGAGAGGGAAGAGCTGAGTAAAATGTTAGGTATCATTAAGCAACATTTAAGTGAACAAGAAAAGGAATAGATAGATATATCATTTAATCATTTAATTAAATTGTCATGGTTACGCATGGCCCCTTTATTAATCAAGTGACCAACAAATCCACGTTAAAACTCCTGTATCTACATTATAAATTTATTAGCCATTGATAAAATGACCTAATTGATAGTTCGACCTAAATAATTCTAGTTCCCATTGAATAGAAAAATTCATATAAAATGCATAATTTTTAGGGAGCTCTTTTGGTCTCTCTACCTAAGTTATCTCAGAAATAAGTTGTTTTAGTATCATATAAAATGTTAGTAGATTGAATTAACTTTAAATGAATCCAGGCGCTATTGTCATTTAGCACTTGAAAAATGAAAACCGCCCTTAAGTGCCCCTATCTACTACTTTCCACTATATAGATTGTACTTTTTTAACGAGAAAACTATTCATCATTTGAAAATTTTCAATGGGAATTGTTGTGGAAAACAAGCAACTGTATAATAAAATAGACAGAATAAGAAAATAAATCGAACACAAAATTTACGTAATTTTGTGGTAATGATATATGCATATAGGAAAAGTAGTGCTAAATTCTATCGTAGATTAAGCGATATAACAAATATTATAACTACACTCAATTTTTTTCAGTATTTAGTTTCAAATTTCTCATGAAATAATTTTTTATTCTCACAAAAGAACTATATACAAATTCTCTTCATAATAACTTAATTGGCTATATATACTAAAAATTCTCGCTGTAATCGTACGAGCAAAACCAACTAAGAAACCCACGACCAAATACTCTCAAATGGCGCTTGAATATTTCTTCGTCCACAATGGCACACCTGGCACTAGCGCAAAAAAAACGATGCTTCAAGGCTTTATTGTCAACGATGGCACGCCTAGCACTGGCGCACAACTGGCACTAGTACAGAATGCGACGCTTCAGGCCCTAATGTCAACGATGGCGCACATGGCATTGGCACAGAAAGCGACGCTTCAAGGCTCTATTGCCAACAACGGCTTTATTGTCAACGATGGCATGCCTAGCACTGGCGCACAACTAGCACTAGCACAGAAAGCGACGCTCCAGGCCCTAATGTCAACGATGGCACACCTGGCACTGGCGTACACCTCGTACTGGCACAGAAAGCGAAGCTTCAAGGCTCTATTGTCAACATCGGCACACCTAGGACTAGCACAGACAACGATGCGCGACTCTCCAGGGCTCTATTGCGGTGTTACTTGCAATAAATAAATGCGAATGCGCAAGCATAATACACGAAAAACAAAGATTTAAATAACAGCCCGGGAAGAGAAGTGCACCAAATCCTTGAAGATACACGCACGTTTCGACCAAAAAAAAAAAGGCTACACGTACGTACCGGAGAAGGAAGCAAATTAAGGTGAGATTGGGTCAACGTCTTGCACTTTCCTCTCCCTCCTCTGGCACAGATCTACTCTCTTCTTCTATGGCTCGACCGATTCCAGTAAAGAACTAATGTGCCCACCTTCCTTTCTTTGCAATTTAACCCGTCAAGAAACATTTTATTTGGCCCGGATTTTGTCAAGCAAACTCAAATTTGAGACATTTCATAACAAATCACTAGCCTAATATAAGGTAAATGACGAGCTTTTCTTTTTTCTATTTTCACTTATTTATTTCTGATGTGGAGTTTTTTATATAGGACTGTGTTATCTAGTATGAAATTTATGTTGGCAAAACAGTTGGTTGCTTTAAGATTTTAAAAATAATCATGCAGTTACCAATCTTTCCGTACAAAAGAAGACAAAGCAACTATAGAGCACCACAATGTCAAAAAATGATCTATTTATATAGCCACATTAAGGAAATTATCAATGCGTACTTTTGGAACACTCGTAAAATAAGTATTCAAGGAATTGTAACAATTTTCAATGGATTAATTATTTTAGTATAATATCTGACAAAAAAATGATTTAAGTATAATGCAAAATCAGTATTTTGAAAATTGAATTTTCTTATAATGCATGCTTTAAATAGTGCCTGAGGATTATTTACTATTAAATATATGAAGCGCATGAAATGAAAGTTGAATAACATTCGGTGTCATGGGTGCTCTCGAGTTGCTTCAATACATAGTACTGGAAAATACTAACATAATATTGTTAAGATCACTTTTATCGTATACATGTTTTGGTTGATCACAAATAAATGCAGAATGCTCGGAACTTAGAACTTGGCGGCTTCTTATGGATGACCACCCTTGAGTTTAGTTTGGGAATAGGAATTTGTTGGTTGTGGAGTTTTTGAAGGGACAAATTGAGGCGACAATGGCTGAATTTCAGTGGATCATAACAACGAAGCTACTCTACCTCTTACAATACCCTACCGTATATTTAGTTGTCTACAAAATATTCTACTCATCACTTAATAGGAATTGTGCTTCAAGGAGCCTAACATAGTTCATCTATTGTGAGAGCTTCACCAACGATACATGCCCTTGGGGGAATAAGTTCCCTACCGTAGGTTGCAATATCTCAATAAGTTTTGTGGCAACATAATTGTTTAACGAGGTAAGTACAGAGGAAGTGAGTACCATAACTTTTTTTTTCATATACTTAGGTGCCACATTAAAGTAAAATCGATTATTTGAGTCATTTCTGGCACATCCTCCTATGTGGATATTTTTATTAATTTCCCATTCAACGTGGTTTTTATTTTAATTTT
This sequence comes from Eucalyptus grandis, assembly GCF_016545825.1. Lineage (NCBI taxonomy): Eukaryota > Viridiplantae > Streptophyta > Magnoliopsida > Myrtales > Myrtaceae > Eucalyptus > Eucalyptus grandis. Next base: position 6,032,423 of record NC_052614.1, on the reverse strand, counting down.
GAATTTTTTATTAATTGTTTACATTAGCACCGGTGATGCCCACATAGGATGACTAGCATCCACTTTGGATTTTCCAATGAGGCAGATTGCCGATGGTACTTAAGTGATTAATTTTTCAAATTTGTGGCACTCAAATCAGCGTTGTACGAAGGTTCTAACATTCTTAATGTGCTTAACCCAAAAAATGCTTATACATGTATCCATTAAAGGAGTGATTATTTAAATATATGAGAAAATCATCAATTTAGTCTTAAACTTATTGTACGATTGTCAATTCAATTTTAACTTTCCAATTTTATCAATATGGTCCTACACATTTGCGTAATATTTAATTGTAGTCTTTCCTGCTAGTTGTCATTGCAAATTGTGATGTGGAAATCAACAAATTGCGTATGTTAGCATGCCAATGATGACTAGACATTATGATAGCAATTTTTGATGCTAATTAGCAAAAAAAACTACATTCAAATATCACCCAAAAGTTTAGGGTCACTAGGGTTTGCCCCACCAGCCATATTTCCCACATGAGAAGGGGGAGTTGAGGAGTTTGATTCTCCATCTTCTCGAAGGGTTGGAGGTGGGGACGTTTAGTGTTAGGTGTGGAGTTCAATTTCTATATTTTCCAAAGAGGTAAGGCAAAAGTCTAAGAATAAATTGAGAGTTAAAGCATGATAGACCAAATGAAATATGCATCAAAATTTCCAAAAGAAAGAGAAGAAAAAAAAATGTGAGAAATGATCTTAAATCTTAGACTTGCAAGCGATATTGTGGTCAATTTAAGATAATAGAGGGCATCGAAAGTAAAAAAAAATGGACGGAAAAAGTGAGAGCCTTTATGCATTTATCATTTTCATACAATTGCTCATTTAAATGCCAAACATAACCTACTTATTTATATTTGAGTTGATGCTAGTAAAATACAGAGAGATTATGATGAGTTTCTAGAATCAAGGGCCGTACGAAGGTTGGGAAAAAGGAGATGCGAAGGAGGTAACTTATAATTAATACTACATATTAATTAGTACGTAAATTGTTTTGATGATATTTTAATTTGTGTTGAAAATTAAATTTAAAATATTTTGATTCTTATATACAATGGGCCTCATCATGAGAAGTAGTTTATATATATGGTACCCACTTCTATTAATATGTCTTATAAATATTTAAATAATGCAAGTCATTTGTCTACGTGGGACCCTTGTGGCAAAGTTGAAAGGGATAGCTGCATTGATTAACCCTTCCCAACTTTTTCACTTATAAATAAAAATGCTTAAGGACATCGAAAGTGCCATCATTTTTTTTCCTCCCTTAAATGCCACATTAAAGTAAAATCGATCATTTGAGTGTTATTCCCAACAAAATCGTCACACATGAATTTTTTTATTAATTTTCCATTTTAATATGGATTTATTTATTTGTCTAGGTTAGCATCATTGATGCCACATAGGACAATCATCATCCACGTTAGATTTTCTAGCCAAACAAATTGTTAAAGACACTTAAGTGATCGATTTTTCAAATTTGTGGCACTCAAATGACTGGGAAAAAAAAAGTTATAGCACTCAAGTGAGTATCGTAGGAAAGTTATGATACTTCTAGTATACTTATCCCATTGTTTAGCACATTATATATTGGATAAAGAAGAAATGAACCGTTCTATGATGACTTAAGATATGGGGGCAACATATGTTGGGGGCAGATCAACTCTCCTCAAATTGTACTTTTTAGGTAATGGAGAAGTATAATTGCACCAAATAACTCACACGGTATTTGGCTTTTGCAATACCTTATGAAACAATCTCTCAATCCAACTAAAAGAAAAATCACAAATCTTACTACTAGATTTATTAGCTTCAGAGCACCTATAACTTCTTCATGATGCAGTTCACGCACTTTGTCGAATTCAGTAGTTACGGCAATTGTTGACTTGACAGGCTTGCCTCACTACAAGGATTATCTCTATTGATGACCGTGCAAGTACCCGCTACTTAAGGCATTTTTCATTACAATTCTACCTTTAGTTTTAACGTTGTCCAGATCTTTATAATTAATCATCACCATCACTCTTACTTGAAGTAGTAGGAATTCATCAAACGTAACTTCTCTATTAATAAGAAGTGATTTTGATTTCGAGAACTACAACGTTCACCTTGTTCATTGCCTAGCAACGTACACCTTTTGCCCTTCTTTCAAACTTACCGTCAATCACTTTAATGTACACATGGACAATAAAATATTTAAAGAATACAATAATCAGTAACTGTCGAAAATACCATTGCCAACTAATTGATCTTGTAGCATAAGATTGATCTTGATATTAATTTTAATTGATGCTGATTAGTCTATTGAAAGAAAATTAGAATATTGTGTATTAGGAAATCTTTTTTCTCTATTTTGTATATTTTTCTTCCTTAGATAGTTTTGCTCCTATATATTATAAATATGGCCCATTTTGTAAATTGTTAATCAATGAAAGCAATACAGAATACATTTCTTCCAATATCTTTATCTTTCCTTTCACTCACTTTTCTTACATAGTATCAAAGCCTTCTTTTTAGCTTTACACATATCGATTTTTTCCCAAGCCTCAAAGCCTTTTCCATTGTCCTTTTCTGTCCAAGCCACATAATTTCTTCGACCTTTGACTTTCTTCACACAAAACTTGTGAAAAATAGTTTTTTGCTCATACATTTTTCACAAAGGGAGAAACCATGCCCAAAAATCAAAATTCAAAGTCTAGAATGATCGAGGACTCAGGAGTTTTCCAACAATCAAGGAATAGAAAACTTTCCCTCTGATCAGTATTCACCCTTGGAGGATGAAAACCTTGCAGGAGGGGGCCAGATATGGCCCAACAAAGGGCTCCAAGACCCAAATCAGTCCAATGTAAGGCATTTTCTTCAGGGACCATATGTGCAGTGGATCCCTATTCAAGTCCCACCCGCCCAAAGCATTATGGGTCCAACGGAAAAGGCTCATGCGGAAAATAGTGGACCATGTGTCGGGTCAGGAGGAGGCCCAACTTTTGCCACTAGGCATAACCCGGCATCCGACATGGGTTGGTCGTACCCAAACCAGGTCGGTTCAAGTCCAACGGGTATCCCTTACCCATGATTTGGACCCGGTTTCTTCCCATTCGCAGGAGCCTTCGGTGGTCAATTGGAGCCGGGAGATCCCTTGTACACGAGTGCCGTTGATAGTTCGAGCTTGAGCTAATTTCCCAGCAACTTACTATTATAGATGAAGCCAAATATTTGTTTTTAGGGTTTTTTTTTTTTTTTTTTTGTCTTTTCTATTAGATTTCCTTTTAGGTTAAAAGTGATATCTTTATATTAGCGATGGCAAGACTCTAGTCGTTAAGACGCTGAAAAGGAAATAGAGAGGCAAGAAAAAGAGAGAAGAAAAAAGTTAGTTTTTTCTTGATGAGGGTTCTCAATCTCTTTGTGCCCTGATCTTGAGAGAAGATCGTCATTGTATTCCAACTTTTTCAAAGTCTAGTGGATTCGCAGAGTGCCTCTGCGCGGAGACGTAGCCTAGGTTTGGGTGAATTTCGATAACAAATTTTATGGCATGTTCATCTGATTCTACTCTTTTATTACTATATTTTGTCTGGTGAATTGTTTGCGAGCGTTATTTTTCTGGAATCGACGTGCGATTTTGTAACAACTGGTATCAGAGCCTAGGTTGGCTAATCGAGAACATTGAGGGTTTTTTGGTGAGGTTCAATTGAAAGCAAACAGTATGGCAGAAGATAAAATCAGAATCGATAAATTCAATGGAGAGGATTTCGGATGGTGGAAACTACAAATAAAAGATTATCTTTATCAAAAAGATCTCTATGCACCACTTGAGGGTTGGAAACCCAAGATGGCGAAAGTGGATCCGACAGCAGAAACCAGATGGAAAAATCTTGATCGAAAAGCATTAGGTGCGATTCGTCTAGGGTTGACGAAAAAGACAGGGTATCACATCGCGAAAACAAAAACTGCAAAAGAAGCCATGGATGTTCTAACGAATATTTTTGAGAAGCCGTCTACATCAAATTAGGTATTTTTGCTTAAGAAACTAGTCAATATGAAGTTATTTGGTAGAGGTTCTGTGGCAAAGCATATTAATAGTTTCACACAGGTCATGGGTCAATTGGAATCCGCAGGCATAAATTTAGTCATGAAGCTTTAAGCTTTATTATTTGTATGTTCTCTTGCAGAAAGCTACAATACCACAGTGCAAGGAATTTTGAGCACCATGAAGGATGATTTAACTCTTGATGATGATGTGAGTAGTATCGTGGATGAAGAGATGCGAAGGAAAGTCTCAGGTGGAGATAATTTTTCTGCATCTACATCTTCAACAATACTCGCGGTGGAGAATCGTGGAAGAAGTAAAAGTAGAGGAAATTTCAACGGGCGTGGCAGATCACAATCAAGGGGTAAGAGATAGGTTGCAAAAGATGAGTGTTGGTTTTGTCACAAAACCGGATACCGGAGGTTTCAGTGTGAAGCCTACAAAAAGAAACAGCAAGATGAGAATCAAGGTGCTAATGTGGTTAGCGATGAATCTTTGCTAGATAACTTGTGTTTGTCTACAGGGTTTGACTTGACAACAGATAAATGGTTTATTGATTTTGGCGCTTCTTTTCATTGCATCTCGCAAAGAGACATATTTGATGATTATGCCAGTGGAGATTTTGGACAAGTGGTTGTGGGAAACGGCCACATGTGTCCAATTGTTGAGAAAGGAACCGTGATTGTGAACATCTTAGGTGGAGAACGTCTAGTTTTGCGTGAAACTAGGCATATTCTGGAATTAAAGAAAAATCTGATTTCAACCAGTAAACTTGACCAAGAAGGTTTGGTAATAATCTTTGGCTGCGGAGAGTGGAAGATAACTTCAGGGGTAAAGTAGCAAAGGGAAAGCGTATGGGTACACTTTACCTTCTCCAAGGAGACAATATCAGTGATATGGTTACAACTACAATGGCTATAGGTAATTTATTGGCATTATCGTTTGGGACATCTTGGTGAAAAAGGTGTAAAGTAGTTACACTTGAGAAAATTACTTCCGGCTTTACAAAAAGTTGAGTTAGATTTTTGTGAGAGTTGCATTTATGGAAAATAGAAGGCTGTTAGTTTTCAATTGAATGGACGACAAAATAAAAGCCAGAAGCTAGAGTTGGTTCATACTGATGTATGGGAACCTGCTCAGGAACTCTCTTATGGTGGTAAGAGATATTTTGTCACATTAATTGATGATGCAATAAGGAAGACTTGGGTCTATGCTCTTAAAGAAAAATCAGAAGTATTCAGGATGTTCAGAATGTGGAAGACCATGGTAGAAAAAGAAACAGGTTATCGGATTAAAGTTTTGAAGTCTGATAATGGTGGTGAATACACAAGTAAAGAATTTGTAGATTATTTGAGTTGAGAAGGCATACATGGGTTAAAGATTGTTCTTAGAACTCCTAAAGAGAATGGTGTAGCTAAAGGATGAACATGACTATTCTAGAACATGCAAGATGCATGAGGCTACACACGAGTCTCCCACTACACTTATGGGCTACCACAGTTGATGCAGCTGTTTATCTTATCAACAGAAGTCCATTTAGTGCGTTGGATGGAGAAATACCACAAGAACGGTGGTCAAGTAAAAAGATTAATTATTCACATCTAAAGGTATTTGGTTGTATTGCATATGCTTTGATTGATAGAGAGGATAGGAAAAAGCTTAATGCTAAGTCCCAGAAGTGCGTCTTTATCAGATATGGTGGCGATGAGTATAGCTATTAGTTTTGGGATTATGAGAATAACAAAGTCATTCGCAATCGCAATATGGATTCCATGAAGAAAAGATGTACAAAGATCGTCAGACAGAGCATGAAAATGTAGTACAACCAGAATATGTTGAATTAGACACAATGCCCGTAAAGATGTTTAAAGTAGATCAAAGTGCACTTGAAAGAGAGGTTCAAGATGAGCCTATTATCAGTGAAGAGGTAGTTCAAGAGGAACGCAGTGATTTGGAGCAAACGAACGACCCTGAAGTACCTGTCTTGAGAAGGTCTACACGTGTGAGAAAGCCAAAGGTAATTTTTTATCCATCAGCTAATCTGTTACCGAGCCATGTCTTATATACAGATTCGGGGCAACCAAAGACTTATGATGAGGCAAAGGCAGACACGTCTCACTTGTAGTGGGAGTGTGCTATGAAAGACGAGATGAGCTCGTTACTTGAAACAAAACTTGGGAGTTGACCAAGTTGCCCACAGGTAAAAAGCTTTATTAAACAAATGGGTGTACAAGGTTAAGAATGAAGCAAATGGTAGTATTAGATACAACCTTGTAGTCAAGGGCTTTTCTTAAAAAAAAGGGATCGACTACTCTGAGTTATTTTTACCTGTAGTGAAAATGACATCAATTAGAGTTCTGCTGAGTATAGTTGCAGTGGAGGATCTTCATCTTGAGTAGTTAGACGTAAAAACAACGTTTTTACACGGTGACTTAGATGAAGAACTATACATGGCACAACCTAAAGGTTTTGAAGTCAAAGGTAAGGCTTGAAACAAGCTTTGGTACTTAAAATTTGATGGTTTCATGTAAGAAAAATGTTTGCCGATCACGATCCTTGTGTTTATTTTCGCAAATATGATGATGGTGACATTGTGTATCTATCTTTATATGTGGATGACATGCTGGTGGCTAGTTCCAATATGAAGAGAATCGTAGAAGTAAAAAAGATGTTATCATCACATTTTGCTATGAAAGACTTGGGAGAGGCCAAGCATATTTTAGGCATGAAAATCATCAGGGACAGGAAAAATAAGAAATTATGGTTGTCGTAGGAAGACTATGTGAACAAAGTGTTAAAGAGATTTAACATGGACAAGGCAAAACTGGTTGCAACTCCTCCAGCGAGTCACTTCAAACTTTCCAAGGATATGTTTCCAAGTGCTCAGGCTTTGAAAGATGAGATGGCGGTAGTTCCATATGCATCAGTAGTGGGGAGTTTGATGTATGACATGGTGAGCATGAGACCAGACATTGCACAAGTAGTGGGAGTTGTGAGTCGATATATGCATAACCCAGGCAGAGAGCATTGGAATGTAGTGAAATGGATATTGAGATATCTAGCAGGTACTTCAAATTACTCACTTTGTTATGGTGGTACATCTCTAGAGTTGCAAGGTTATGTAGATGCAGATCATTCGGGTGATCGAGATAGTGGTAAGAGTACCACTGGATATGTCTTTACAATTGCAAGTACAATAGTGAGTTGGGTGTCTCGATTACAAAAAGTAGTGGCTTTATCGATGACAGCGGCAGAATATGTGGCAATCACAAAAGCCTCCAAGGAAATCATGTGGTTACAAGATTATATGAAGGAGTTACATCGAAAACAGCCAGTTAGTACACTGTGGAGTGATAGTCAAAGTGCAGTGCATTTAGCAAATAATGCAGCTTATCACTTAAGAACTAGATATATCAAGAAGTGTTATCACTTTATCAGGTCAGCATTGAAAGATAATAAATTAAAGCTATAGAATATTGATGGCTTGAAGAATCCAACTGACATGATGACCGTGGTAGTAGACAAAGAGAAGCATATTTTCTGTACTACTATCATTAGTATTACTCCATGTTAATTAATGAGGAGTATCGCAGAGGCACAAGTTTTTCAACTATTATTTTTTGAAGAAGATGGATACAAAGTTGCTTGGTGCTTGGGTATATTTGTCTTCAAGTGAGAGATTGTTATAGATGAAGCCAAATATTTGTTTTTAGGTTTTTTTGTCTTTTCTATTAGATTTCCTTTTAGGTTAAAAAGTGGTATCTTTATATTAGCGATGTTAAGACTCTTGTTGTTAAGACACTAAAAAGGAAATAGAGAGGCAAGAAAAAGAGAGAAGAAAAAGTGAGTTTATTTATTTTTATTTTTTTATGAGGGTTCTCAATCTCTTTATACCTTGATCTTGAGAGAAGATTGTCGTTGTATTCCAACTTTTTCAAAGTCTAGTGGATTCGCAGAGTGCCTCTACGCGGAGAAGTAACCCAAGTTTGGGTGAACTTCGATAACAAATTTTCTGGCGTGTTCATATGATTCTACTCTTTTATTACTATATTCTATTTGGTGAATTGTTTGTGAGCGTTATTTTTCTGGAATTAGCGTGCGATTTCGTAACACTTACCGGGTCGGAGAACTACACCACCCAGTCTCGAGAGCTCCGACAAGCTTTGACCACAAAGGACAAAGAAGGCTTCATCAACGAGTCTATCCCCGTTCTGACCGACCAGCACCTCGTGCGGCATTGAAAGAGGTGCAACCAGTTGGTATGAACATGGATCGACAACACCATCTCTCCTAAAGTGGCCACCGAACTACCTCCAACCGAAGAAGCCCAAAAATTTTGGGAAAGCATACGAGAAATGTACGTAATGCTTGATAGGGCTAAGATATTTTCAATAATCCAAGCCCTATTGGAGCTAAACCAAGGAAATATGTCGATTTTTGCAGTTTTCAATTGGCTATCAGTATTACGAACATATTAGAGGAAGCCGAGGAAAAATTACAAGGGCTGGAGGAAACCTAGCTTAATATCGAGCAATGAGAGAGAGAGAGAGAGAGAGAGAGAGAGAGAGAGAGAGAGAGAGAGAGAGAGAGTAACTCGTTTTTTGTTGCTCTTGAATGAGAGTTACTTACCTTTTTGTAGTCAGATCCTTGCCATGGAACCGGTTCCTTCCCTTGTTTAGATCTTCCAGCTCGCTGTGCAAGAGGAGTTGCAGCAGTTGGCCTCATCGGAGTATCTCAAAGTCAGCGACAAAGTTGTCCTCGCAGCCAAGGTGATGCTGGACTAGTGCCTACTCACAGTGAGGTTTGGCCATGGCCACCTTAGAGGCACGGGGAGGAAGGGACCGCTCAAACTAGGGATTGTAGAGTAAGAAGATGAAGTCTCACCTTATTTTCAAATGGATGGCCGAGATTGGATCTGGCAATCCAATGGCCCAGGACGAGCGTGCCCCTCATTTAGCACAAATGGATGTCCCATATTACCCTGGTCGATCGGATGGTAGGCTCATATATCCCGCACGATCGGACGGCTTAGGATTCATCCTCGTGACTCCAAGATCGGATGGCCCAAATCGAGCCATGACGGCACCAGCTTGGAAAGGATCAAATGGACAGATTTTTTCCTCATCTTCCAACAAATCATACGTTCACAATTTTAAAGGAAAAGGTAAATTTTGTGATTATTGCAAATGCGCCAAGCCCCTCAATAAAGATCAATTGCAGGGATTAGGAGCACTTTAAGCCAATTGGGAATAGAGGAAAAAATGAACAGCTATGCGGGTATTTCTTACTGCTTGAGCTCTATTTCTAGTAAAGCATAGATCATTAATTTAGGTGCTAATAATCACATAGTTTGCGATGAACATTTCTTTTCTAAAACCCATAAAGCATCTTTTCATACATTTGTACGGCTTCCAAATGAAGAAGATACCTCTATCACTAAGATTGGGGACGTTCAACTTAGTCCTTCCATTACTCTAAAAAATGCGTTACTCATTCCCAAATTCCAATTTACACAACTCCCGTCGAGTCTTTTTTGATTCTGACATCTATTTCTTTCAGGCCTCTTCAATTGGAAAATTGATGGACTTGGGTAACTATCACGAGGGACTGTATTTTTAGGCCACTCTTCCAAAATTTTTTAATGTTTCACATTTTCCTTGAATAAGGAAACATGAGTTCCTTTCAACGTGATGACACGAGGAAGAGACTAGCTCGAAAATACTTTTGATAGTTTATGTAACTTTTATTGTTGGATTCATTGTGATATATATCAAGGTGGCAGTTCGAGTGGGAATACTGGCGCAAGGAAAATAACGGGCATCATTGTCAGCATCGTGCTTTCCGTGGTGTTTCTTCTCGTTATCACGGTTATTTACATGAAGTATAAGAAAGCTAGTAAAGTCACTTTTATCAGATAGTTATGCTTTCAAAGCAAAATGTTTATCTTGATCCAGAATAGTCATTTTTTTACTATTGTTAGCATATGTTTTAAATGTTGCTGCGCTGCATCAATTGTAAAGTTTCATCAGATCATCTTTCTTTAGAAATTTGAATAAACCACGTGGCGTGAAAAATACAAATGAACCAAATGTTCTTCAAGCGACGGCAAGCATAACAAATTTTCGGCCAATGAATTAACTATTTCACATTTACTGCCTCGATGATATATTTGTAATTTCAATTATGTTTTTATTGATCCCATATTAATACAAGAAGATCATGGCTTTTGTACCGATAGTCATCTCTTAATCTGGAATCGCAAGAGGTTGGGTTGTGACAATAACAAATAAGCAGCATTGCATGTCACCACGTGACAAGATTCCGGGCATCCACACGCCTTGAAATTCATGGCCACATAGGCATCTCACATGAGGTCACACGCCTCACACATGACTCGGTCATGTGCCAATTACCTGCCAAGATCATGTGCCATTCGCACGGCTATTCCATTGCATCTCCATGAACCATCACACGCCAGAATAAGCGCATAGCAATAGGAGGTCATGTACCGTGCACATGCTTTTGTCACATGCAAATCACATAGCCTTCCTATGGATGATATCGCGAACCGTCGCATGCTCAATCAAGTCCTTAGGTGGCCGGCCATATAGTGGGATTTTCCTCTACCATGCTACACATTGTTGATAGGATTTGATTGCTTGGTTGTCAATTAATCTAGCGGTTGCTTTCGGTTACCTGACTCTCCCTATCTTCACATACCATTGGATCAAACTGCAATCTTACCTTCCTAGTTTAATTGACCACCGTATCTAATGCTCACCGTCCATCTTATGTTCATGTTGACCTTGACAGTTGATTCATATTGTACACATTAGCCTTCAAATTTCAATCACAACCTTTCTTATTCTAATTTGAGCTAGCCTTTAGAGCCTATATATAGACCCCTCCATCATTCGTTATGAGGACACGCTCATTCAGACCTCTCAAAGAAACTCTGAAAATTTCTGTGCCTCTGTGGCAATGATGCCAGGGGTCAACGCATTGTCTCCGCCTAAACAGGTCATTAATTCAAACCAAAAGAAAAAAGAAAAAAAAGATCATTGTTTTGTTGAGGAGATTATATTCGAAACAAGTTCTTCGAGTTGTGGCAAGTACTCGATATTTTCCACCCAATCAGGTGGTCATTTCCGTGAAAATCTAGACATGCAAATTTGCATGCTCATGCTGACCGACCATCATAATTTGGTATAGCAATACGAACTTACGGTGTTTAATCAGAGATTATGCAGTTCTCACTTCCATTTATTATGCCAGGAAGATACATCTCGGAAATGTTCAGCTTACATCCATCAGTATTGTACGGTTCTCGCACCTCGCATATATTAAACGTTCCATAAGGTTGCTCTCCGAGGAGTCCAAATAGACTAGAAGCAGTAGACAATCACATCCATTTTTTACATAATACAACACAACAGTAGGCTGCACAAAATCATATATTTACCTGATCCGGGCACTACCCTTTATGGAGTACTCCGCTTTGTTTAAATTCCATGTACTCGTAATTCATCGAGATGTCTGTGGCTTGGTTGTGCTTGCCATCCACCAGCTGCTCCGCTGGCACAACGACAGTGTCGGGTGACGGTCCAGTGGAAAAAGGGATCGATATCCTTGTAGCCTTGTTGCTCACGACAGCTCGATGCAAAACGCCCTTGTATTTCCCATTGCTCATAATCTTGCACAGTTGCAAAGTTTCAAGAAAAAAAAAACAAAGTATTTGCAATGAGCTTCCTCCGTTCAATGGCTAAACCAGAGTAAATTACAGAGATTCGTATCAATCTTTTTGCTGATTAATATCCGGTTAAAGAAACAAAGACGATAGAGTACGTTTCAGCAAATTTTTAAGACAACCGTATTTTCTGCATTTCTATGTTATGACAATTTTCCTTCAATAAATACCTACACTGTATCTACATCTATAGTTCTATGTTTCACAATTTACCTTCCATAAACCAAGGCACACAGTACAAACCGAGATTTGAAATTAATTGGACCTCTCTTGCAAGACAGATAAGGGAGATTAGAAAGATAAAACGTGGATTTCTGTATATTTACCTCGAGCTGATCAGCGGTGTTGACCACAAAGGCATTCGGAATGGGATCAACTTTGACCCACTTCCCGCCATGGTGCACCTGGAGGCCGCCAATATCATTCTGCATGAGGATGGTCAACAGGCCATAGTCTGAGTGCGGGGTAGGCCCATGGCAAGTTCTGGCTGTGGGCACGGCGGATACAGATTCGCTGCTAATATCTGTAGGCTTGAATCCATGTTCATTGCCTCGTCGATATAGCCCGGTCCAAGTCCTAGGCTCTCCGATACACCCTTGAGCAATTCCCTGGCTAATTTCCGGAGCTTCCCAGTGTACTCAGCTAAAACTTCACTGCAACAAACATTGCTCGCATTTATCAGAAGAAATGCCGTGGTGGAGTTCTTTTCATCTTTAGGAATTTCACAGGTTTTTATCACTCTTTCTTTTATCTGGGGTATTACCAATTATTTTGCCCCATCAAATGGGATCCGCACTGCCCTTTTTTTTTTCTAGGCTTACAAACTTGTTCTTGTTTGATATCAAGATGATCCAAAATAATGGTATCCTAACAAAAGAATCACGTACTTATTTCAAGACTACTAGATTTCTAGGTAAAAGTAGATCTACTGTACAAAACTAACAAACCAGAACCCAAGATGCTTAAGATCTCGCGCATCAGATGGGTTGAAGTTGTTCAAGTGCTTCCTGCAGATATGGCAACTCTGGTATACAAATCACGTCATGTCGTACATAGGTAACTTTAGAGCTCAAGTCTGCCACCCAAGTGGACAGTCTTATACACGGACAGAGATTGGAATTAGTCAAGTTGAAGATTCGGTGTTACCAAGAAGAATTTGTTCAAGTTCCTCATCATGTTTTCTTTTTCTGATGTACCCGATAATATTACAATGTGCACTAAGATCTCGATGCAATCTTTTACTGTGCACTAAGATCTGGATGCATTGATAACTCCGAAGTACCAAGTCAAAGATTGATAATTCTGAACATTATTTTAGCATGATACGGTGCGCAGAGTAACAACTTATTTTGCTCTACCCACATACGTACTCTTGAATTTTTCGATCCCTCAAGATTCTGTAATTTCATTCTATACTCGATTGCCAAAAAATTGTCCCCAAGGGAAAGGTTCTGCTGCTTCTTGGACTTTAGCGTTAAAGCTACAGTAAGGAAATATAGTTGTTATTACCACTATTTGTAACCTAATGATCACTCACCCACAATAAATAAATAAATAAATAGACAAATGGTATTAAGAAAACAGAAATTTCAGTACGTATATGCAAACTGAGAACTTGCACGCAAAACCGACAGAGGGAGGGAGAGAGTGGATACCTCATGCCTTCTGGCTCGGGAGGGCAGTGAAACTTTGGATACACCATCATCTTCAGAAAATCTCTCCAGAGGAACACTTTGTCGACCGAAGCTCTGAAGCTCGTCCCGTATATTATGGGATCCAACAGGTGCTTCCCTTGGAACTCATTCTTCTCCTCCTCTGTCAGATCGAAAAATCCCATCAGCGCGTCGACCGTCGCCTTCATTTGACTCTTGGGCACTCCGTGGTTGATCAACTACTTACATATACAACCAAAGGCTATCATCAATACATAGCGAACAACACACTGTCGGATCATGTATAAAGAGTTTATGTCATACTGATGACGAGGAATGACTCCAGCTTTTATGCCAATTACAAAAGATAGATTTAAAAAGACAAAAGCTGTCTGGTTTGATTTACGTGCAGCGCCCAATCTCATGCATGCTATGTCAGGAGAATAGTTTATCACTATTTCTGTTTAGCTCCGGCATGAATGAACAATCATGGGTTGAATCAGCCAATTCAATTTATATTTTTCGGCAAAAAAATACCCAAAGTGCCCAAACTTGACATAAGAAGACAATTAAGTGTCAAAAGTTAAAAAAAGTAACACTTAAGTGCTTTTAAAAAAAAAACAAATGGGATACTTAAGTGTCACATCCGATGAACCCCACTGAAAATCTTACGTGACGATTTTTTATTAATTTTGCTCGCTTACGTGGCTTGCCAGAAGACTGACTCAGCAAAGAAACACAAAAGCGACGTCGTTTTAGCACAATTCAAATTTTAATATAAAAAATAATTAAACTAAATTTAAAATCAATTTTTTAAGAAAAAAAGGAGCTCGGCCACTGGCTACCTTCTTCCTCCTTTTTTTTTAAAAAAGGAATTGTTCCCGAAACAAAGAATTTACTTTTTCTACTTCTCAATTATGTTCCAAATCTACTTCCGAGAACAAAAATAGAAATTTGTTTTCGGAAACAAAAATTTTACCAAACAGATTTCTATTCCAAATCTACTTACGGAAACAAAATAATAGAAATTTTCATTATTTGGCCAGTTGCCAAACGCGGCCCAAGTGTCCCAGACTTTATATTTTTCCTAGCCTTTTTTTGAGTATTATAAACGTGACCAGCGAAGATACCAACTGTTTGCTTCGGATGCTCGCCACAAAATCTAAATAAAGAAAATTACTATGAAGCAGATAATGAACAAGCTAGGAACATGCGTACCATGAAGATGCCCAGTCTTCACAAGCCTTGGCAAGATCCGAGACGGCTTTACACCGTTGATCGGGATTACTCGAGGAGAGGAGAGAGAAGTCGATGACGGGGATGGAGTCATCGTGGTCGGGATGAACGGCTTGATCACCAGAAGTCGGGGTGGTGAAGGCGTAGTGGGAGGGAATGGAAGTGAGGTTGGTAGATTCAGCTAGAGTCTTAGCACTGGTTATTTTGAGCTGAGGAGAACTAGCTTCTTGATGTGGTGGTGCTACTGGGGAGACGGTATCCATTTGAGGCGAAGCTGACTGTGACATCCCAAATTTCTGATTCTGTTTTCAATTAAATGAGACGGACTTTTCATCGACGTGCTTATAGTTCAATTCTCCGAGCTGATCACTCACGAGATAACTAGTCTATCTCGGTGAAGCCGTTAAGGAATTTAAATGCAATAGGCTTGAGAATCGACCATGAACCGATCTGCTCGACCGTATAAATCTGCAAGGATCAATACGACACTTTGTCGATAATCGAACGTAGATCGCAATAGGTCGATTCGACCGAGATATGTAATTAGAGTGTGGGTGATTCCACCTGATTTCAATATCCTCGTCGACCGGCACTGAACTGATTATTCTGTTGTTTTGGGTACCCTGTGTCCGTATTTGAAACCTTGAGATTTTCACGACAATCGGGAGTCGCTAATGTGTCGAAGATTTATGTCGTGGCTTGAAAATAATCAACCACGGTCAATTGCACTGAAAATTTCCTAAAAGCTACCCGGTAGATTAGGACGCGCTCAAATCGCGCCGATTGAAATTAACCGTGATTTTAAACCCGGATTCAGAAATTGAAGGTTCTGGCATGTCACAATTCATTTTAGGAACGTCGACTCATCTCCAAGATTTTTCTACAAACCGAGATTTTGGCGGAAAAGCAAAGTAAGGCCGTTTTTGTTCGGGATTGTCAAAGGGCCGTTTTTAATCAAATCTTCGGGATGCAAGTTGGATCATTTGGCAGGGAAATGTCATGAGAAGGCCGAGGACACATGGACCGATTTATTTGAACTTCAATTGAGCTTCAATTGATTGGAATTAAGAGAGAATTGAATGGATTGAATGGGGAATGTCCAAAATTCGTAGCTCCCATGGCACACCACATTTTTGCACCTATTGCCAAGCTTGTAGAGGAAGATTGGAGGAGAGAGAGAGTGGCTGAGGTCATGTGGTGTCATGGTGGGGGCAAAGCCAATGAGAAGATGGCAAGTGTTGAGCTCTAGAGAGCCCAAGGAGACCCCACTCTTCAGCAGCTTCTTCTCCCTTAATCCAAGGCTTTCTCCATTGTTGTTGTCCATCTTGAACTTCAAAGAACCAGAGGAGATCAGCCCTCAGCCGCCCAAGACCGTCGCTTGCTCGCCGGACCTCTTTTTCCCCTTGTTTTCCCCTCGTTCCAGTTTCTGCTCCAGCCGACCTTTCGCCAAAGATCCGAGTAAAAGTTAACTTCCCGATTGAATCAGCGAACGAGCCACCCATCGCCGCGAAGAAGACATCCAGCCCGTTCCGGAACACCTCACCGCTCGCCGGAACGATTCTCCGGCTGTCCCGTACGGCCGCCCGAAGCCGCCGCTCGCCGGACCGTCTGGACTGGCCTGGTTCCGCCTGTTTCGCTCGTTTCGCGGTTTTCAGCCATTTTCTCCCCATTTCTACCCTACCTCCACCCATACCAACCTCCAATAAGATTTCCTTGACCCCCGGGAGCCGCCGGTTGCCAGCCACCCGCTTGCCAGAGCTCCGATCAGCCCGTTTCGCCGTTGAAGTTGCTGGTTTCTTCTCTGCAGTTCAGTCCAGCTCAGAAGCAGAAGACAGCAAGAAGTTCCAGACTTCGTGGCCCGTTTTCAAGCCCTTCCCGGCCTCCGTTGGTGTCGCCGCTTTGGGGTTTATCGACCGCCTTGGTGTCGTGGTCGCCGTGAACTCACCGGCGCGCAAAACCGGTGAGTTTATCCTCTAAACCTTGCTTAGTAAGTTAATCATGCTTAAGGGGTGTTTAGATTAGTCTAATTAGGTTTAGGTGGTTAGATTAGATTATTTTAATGTAAATTAGATTAGTTGTATGATTAGTTTAATGGATGTTTAATTAGGGCTAATTGTATGTTTAAATTAGTGTAATCTAATTTAAGCCCTAATTAATTATTTTTAATTAAATAATTATTTCGATTTTTTAAATATTATTTTATTATTTTATATTATTATAATATAGTATTTAATTATTTAATTTTCGGAATTAAATTTAATTATTTAATAATTTCGAAAATTATGCTTGGGATGGCCGGTTGTTAGAATTTCGCGATCGCATTACGAGTCCGGTCGGTTGTATCAATTGTATGCGTAATTGCGAAATTGAGTGAAAATGATGATTATGGTTAATTATTCCAAAGTGAGGAATTAAATGAAATTGGAGAAGTTTTGGTATTTAACTTGAAAATACCCGGTGTTAGTTTCTAGCATCGTGATTGGTTTGTATGGCCGTTTGAATCGATTGGATTGATTGATTGATTTAATTGAGGTATGGATTGGGTTATTGTTGAATTGATAGCTTTGGCGAGCAGTTGTTTATATATGTATCAGCTTGGTCGAGCAAATATTATATACATATACGCTACAGCTTCAGTGAGCTATCTATACGCTACAGCTTCAGTGAGCTATCTATACGCTACAGCTTCAAAGTGAGCTATCTATACGCTACCCGCTTCGTGAGCTATCTATACGCTACAGCTTCGAGCTATCTATACGCTACAGCTTTAAGTGAGCTATCTATATGCTACGTTCAATTTGCTACCGTCTATATAATATAGCTTTGGAGAGGATTTGTCGTATTAACGACTGGTTTGATAGACGGTATGGAAAGATAGATAATGGGATTGAATTGAATCATTGTGAATGATCAATGTGATTGAGAATTGAATTGTGCGACGTGCGGGAAGGATCGAGGCAAGGTAAGTCCTCTATTCTCTTTGTGTGGCTAGAGCACCACCGGGCTTATTTTCTTCCTAATTGAGTTTTAGAGGGTAGGACTCGCCGAGACATCGTCTCATCCCGGTTGTGGGATAATATTTCAGGTCCCTAGATGGCGGATCCTCCGAGCTTTTTGGTAGACCAGGTGAGGGTCACTGAGAGGATTTTTGACTATGCCGATCCCGGAAGTCATTGGGTCTATGAGCTTGTGGTGACTACCATCTGGGTTGATGAGAACCTTCCTGGTAGGGTCCCTCATCGATTTAGAGCGTGGTATCGCTATAGACCTGATGGATTCCTGGATGGCCCTCTCAGGTGTTTTGATATTCCCCCTGGTATTATAGATGCCGCTCTAGGTGAGAGTGCTGTTGATCCTCCAGATGGGTTGGTGGAAGACCCGATGCCCCCGATGCCCGTGGAGCCCGAAGAGCCGGCGAATGGACTGTCTAGCTGGTCTTAGGACAGCTTTGTTTTTGAGGACTGATCTTCTATAGATCTTTTGTTAATAGCCTAGTCCTTGTAAATTGACTCGGTTGATATGTATAAAGATGTGTGGTTGGTTTTGAAAATGTGATCCCGCTTTTCTATCCCAATTGAGTTTTGTCTGGGGATTATTTATCCGCTTCCGCATGTGTAATTGAAAAGAATGGGTCGGCGACGTGTCCCGGGAAGTCGCATTTCTATCGACCACAAGGGATGTGCGCGTGCTCGAGGTTCGGGCGTGACATCCCGTTTATGGTATCGAGCGGGTCTATGATTGGAGTGATAAGGTGCGATGGTTTATGGGATAGTTAGTAGGAATGACTTTGAATTCATGCTGGTGCATGTGATTTCTAGTTGATTGGTAAATTGTTTGGTAGGTCACTCAATTCTAATTCAATGTGAATTGGAAAGCAGTGTATCTAGAGAGAACTTGCGTTATGAGTGATCAGGAGAGAACTCCTAGGAAGAAGACCATGAGTCTAGTCACTCGGGGGAGGACGCCAACAAGGGTCGGTACCCGAGGTGGACGTGGTCGAGCGCAAGCTGAGGCTAGCGCTAGTGGAGTAGCACCACCTCTTGTTGGTGCTGGGGTAGCAGCCCCTGGTGATCCGAGGATCGACGGGATCCTGCAGATGCTTGAGGCCATGGGGAATCGGTTGGATCGCGAGCTCGAATCAAGCCGCCGCTATTACTGCTGCCGTTGCTGCTGCCACCGCTACTGCACCTGCTGTTGCACCCGCCGCCGCACCAGTTGCCGCGCCTGTTGTTGCACCTGCTGAAGTCCCACCTAGGGATGTGGTCGCTGGGAGACCAATGCATAAGTTGGTGGAGCATTTCCGGAGGTTGAATCCACCGAAGTTCACTGGGTCAGGAGACCCCGAAGCTGCAGTTCTTTGGACCAAGGGCTTAGAGAAGGCTTTTGCACTGCTAATGTGCACTGAAGTGGAGAAGGTAGCTCTTGCAGTCTACCAACTAGAAGGTAATGCTGAGATTTGGTGGGAAGCCGCGAGAGACACAGTATTCCCTGAAGGCGTAGTTCCATGAGTGGAACGCCTTTCTCGAAGTTTTCAACGACAAGTACTTTTCTGAAGCTGCCAAAGAAGTGAAGATGGTAGAATTTCAGCGTCTTCGCCAAGGTACTATGACCGTAGACCAGTATGAAGCGAAGTTCACGGAACTATCGCGGTATGCCCCCGAATTGGTCGAGAATCCGGTGAACCGAGTTAGGAGGTTCAGAGATGGGCTTAGGCCGGAACTGAGGAGTTCGTTGATACTACTGAACTTGAGAAACTACAATGACTTGTACAAACGGATCCAGATGTTTGAGAGAGACCAGAATGAGAGAGCTGCCGCATCTGGGTCGCGGTTTGGGTCGAATAGAGAAGGTAATCGGTTTGGGAAGAAACCGATGTATGGAGGAAAGTATCATGTTCCGCCCAATAGGAAGGGTGGAATTGGGAAGTCAACGCCAAATCAGAATGGTGCATGTCGCTTCTGTGGAAGGCGACATGGTACAGCCCCATGTTATATTAGGATGGGTGCTTGCTACGAATGTGGCCAACAAGGTCACCTAGCCAAGGATTGTCCTAGAAAGCAGAGAGGACCGCAGCAGTTACCGCCGCCGCCCCGTTGGGTCGACAATAGGGGTTTGTGCCGCAGATCGCACCACAGGGTGGACCGATTAGACCTCCAGCTCAGGGAAGGACGTATGCCATCACAAGAGGACAGGCGGAGGAAGCGCCTAATGTGATTACAGGTACGGTTTCGTTGAACGACCATGCTGCTTATGCTTTGTTTGACCCTGGCGCCACTCATTCTTTTATAGCTGAGCAGTTTGTTAAGCTGATAGGATTAAGTCCTGAATTGTTGGAATCGGTGGTTAGCAAATCTACACCGTTAAAGGATAAGGTGTTAGTTGCATTGGGTTGTTCTTTTGCAAGTTAGTGATTGGTGAGCGAGTGGGGAAATAGATCTGATAGTCCTAGCCATGTATGATTTTGATGTGATTATTGGCATGGACTGCTCACCAAGCAACGAGCTAAGATGGACTGTTATCGTAAATCGATTCAGCCTTAACCCATTAGGGGTGAGAGTTTCGAATTCATTGGGAGTCGAGGAGGACCCTCGATTGCTCGATCTCGTCGCTTGAGGCAACCCGTTTGTTAGACGGGGTTGTCAAGGTTACTTAGCGTCGTAGATACGATAGTCGAGAGCTGAAGCTAGAAGATATATCGTGGTTCGAGAATTTCTAGATGTGTTTCCTAAAGAGTTGCCAGGTCTACCGCCAGAGAGAGAGATCGAGTTTGTGATTGAACTAGCACCCGGGACAGAGCCAATCTCTAAGGCTCCTTACCGGATGGCGTTGTCTGAATTGAAGGAGCTGAAGGTGCAGATGCAAGAATTGCTGGATAAGGGATTCATACGCCCTAGCGCATCGCCTTGGGGAGCACCAGTTTTGTTCGTGAAGAAGAAAGATGGTTCGTTACGTCTGTGCATCGATTACCGTCAACTCAATCAAGTGACGATTAAGAACAAGTATCCACTTCCGAGGATTGATGACTTGTTTGACCAGCTTCAAGGAGCGTCGATATTTTCAAAGATCGACTTGAGGACGGGGTATCATCAGTTGAGAATCAAGAAGGAAGACATACCAAAGTCAGCGTTTCGTACTCGATACGGCCATTATGAATTTACTGTAATGCCGTTTGGTTTGACGAACGCTCCAGCTGCTTTTATGGATCTGATGAACCGTGTGTTCAAGGAGTATCTAGATCAGTTTGTAATTGTGTTCATCGACGACATCTTGGTGTACTCAAGAAGTCTAGAAGATCATGAAAGACAGTTGAGGATAGTGCTACAGACTCTGAGGAATCATGAGCTGTATGCCAAGTTCGATAAGTGCGAGTTTTGGTTAACTCGTGTGGCGTTTCTAGGTCACGTGATTTCAGGTGAAGGAATAGCAAAGGACCCGTCCAAGATTGACGCAGCAGTGATCAACCGGCCGAGACCGACGACAATGCAATGAGATCGAAGTTTTCGGGTTTGGCGGGTATTACAGAAGGTTTGTGGAAGGGTTTTCAGTATTTGCGTCGCCGTTAACTCGTTTACTGAGGAAAGATGAGAAGTTCGTGTGGACAGACAAGTGCGAGTGTAGTTTTCAAGAGCTTAAGAAGAAGTTGACTACCGCACCTGTGCTGACCATACCGTCTGGTCCTGGAGGTTATGAGATCTACAGTGATGCGTCTTTCAGTGGACTGGGTTGCGTGTTGATGCAACATGGTAGGGTTGTTGCATACGCGTCCCGTCAGTTGAGGCCTAATGAATTGAATTACCCGACGCATAACTTAGAACTCGCAGTGATCATCTTCGCTCTGAAGATTTGGAGACATTATTTGTGCGGAGAAAGATTCTAGATCTTCACCGCCATCACAGTCTCAAGTATCTATTCTCTCAGAATGAGTTGAATATGAGATAGCGTCGTTGGATGGAACTCTTGAAGGACTATGACCGTGATATTCGTATCACCCCGGAAAAGCAAATAAGGTCGCCGATGCTCTAAGTCGGAAGTCTTCAATAGCTCAGATGGTACTCAAGGAATGGAGATTGATCGAGAAAGTTCGAGATTCGGGTTTCAAATTTGAGGTAGGCCACCTTTCGAACCTTATGGCCACCCTCAGAATTGAGCCGGAAGTTCAGATCAGAATCAAGACGCTTCAATGGACAGATCCAGAGATTCAGAAGATTCTGCAAGAGACAGAAAAGAAGAATGCTAACTTTCAGATTGCTGAGGATAGAACACTGAGGTTCCAAGGACGATTGTGTGTACCTGACGATGTGGAGCTTAGAGAGGAGATTTTATCGAGGCTCATCGTAGCGCTACAGCATTCATCCCGCAAGACGAAGATGTATCAGAATCTGCGTCAACATTATTGGTGGTCTGGTATGAAGGCGGACATCGCCAAGCATGTCGCCAAATGTCTGACCTGTCAGCAAGTAAAGGCACAGCACTGTAAGCCGGGAGGACTTTTGCAACCTCTCGAGATTCCCGAGTGGAAATGGGAACATATCACGATGGACTTCGTGACTGGACTACCAAGGAGTCAAAGAGGAAATGATTCGATTTGGGTAGTGGTCGATAGATTGACGAAGTCGGCTCACTTCATTGCGCATTTAAAGGACCTTAGTTTGGATAGACACGCGGACCTGTATGTGCGTCAGATCGTTCGTCTGCATGGAGTGCCAGTGACGATTACTTCGGACAGAGACCCGAGATTCACGGCCGCTTTTTGGAAAAGCTTGCAGAGTGCTTTAGGTACGAAGCTGCAGTACAGTACGGCCTATCATCCTCAGACGGATGGCCAGTCTGAGAGGACTATTCAAACCCTCGAAGACATGCTGCGAGCTTGCGTACTGGATTTTAAAGGGAGTTGGGAAGAGCAGCTTCATCTCGTCGACCCGCCTACAACAACAGCTTATCAGCGAGTATTCAGATGGCACCTTTCGAAGCGTTGTATGGCGAGCATGCAAACACCCGTGTGTTGGGATGAGGTTGGTGAAAGAAAGCTTACAGCCCAGAGTTAGTTCAGCGTCGGTGGAGGGTTGCGGTGATCGATCGGATTGCGGACCGCTCGGGTCGTCGAAAAAAGCTATGCGGACAAGCGTCGAAGACCGTTGGAGTTCCAAGTTGGTGATCACGTTTTTCTAAAGGTGTCGCCAATGAGGGGTACTTCGCGCTTTGGAAAGAAAGGAAAACTGAGTCCGAGGTACGTAGGTCCCTTTGAGATTCTGGAAAGAATCGGGATTCTGGCGTATCGTCTTGCATTACCGCCAAAGTTGGCGCAAGTGCATGACGTCTTTCACGTGTCGATGTTGAGGAAGTATGAGCCTGACCCGACCCACGTGCTTAATTTTGAGGAATTGGACGTGGACGACCGTGTGTCGTACGTTGAAAGCCCGGTTCAGATCGTGGATCGCAAAGAGCAAGTTCTGCGCACCAAGACCATTCCGTTGGTCAAAGTGGTCTGGCAACACCACGGCACTGAAGGAGCAACCTGGGAAAGTGAAGAGTCGATGAGAGAATTGTACCCCCACCTTTTTGATTCAAGGATTGTAATGGATTAAATTTCGAGGACGAAATTTTTATAAGAGGGGAAGAGTTGTGACATCCCAAATTTCTGATTCTGTTTTCAATTAAATGAGACGGACTTTTCATCGACGTGCTTATAGTTCAATTCTCCGAGCTGATCACTCACGAGATAACTAGTCTATCTGGTGAAGCCGTTAAGGAATTTAAATGCAATAGGCTTGAGAATCTGACCATGAACCGACTGCTCGACCGTATAAATCTGCAAGGATCAATACGACACTAAGTCAGAATCGAACAGATCAGTAATAGGTCGATTCGACTGAGATATGTAATTAGAGTGTGGGTGATTCCACCTGATTTCAATATCCTCGTCGACCGGCACTGAACTGATTATTCTGTCGTTTTGGGTACCCTGTGTCCGTATTTGAAACCTTGAGATTTTCACGACAATCGGGAGTCGCTAATGTGTCGAAGATTTATGTTGTGGCTTGAAAATAATCAACCACGGTCAATTGCACTGAAAATTTCCTAAAAGCTACCCGGTAGATTAGGACGCGCTCAAATCGCGCCGCTATTGAAATTAACCGTGATTTTAAACCCGGATTCAGAAATTGAAGGTTCTGGCATGTCACAATTCATTTTAGGAACGTCGACTCATCTCCAGAAGATTTTTCTACAAACCGAGATTTTTGGCGGAAAAGCAAAGTAAGGCCGTTTTTGTTCGGGATTGTCAGAGGGCCGTTTTTAATCAAATCTTCGGGATGCAAGTTGGATCATTTGGCAGGGAAATGTCATGAGAAGGCCGAGGACACATGGACCGATTTATTTGAACTTCAATTGAGCTTCAATTGATTGGAATTAAGAGAAATTGAATGGATTGAATGGGGAATGTCCAAAATTCGTAGCTCCCATGGCACACCACATTTTTGCACCTATTGCCAAGCTTGTAGAGGAAGATTGGAGGAGAGAGAGAGTGGCTGAGGTCATGTGGTGTCATGGTGGGGGCAAAGCCAATGAGAAGATGGCAAGTGTTGAGCTCTAGAGAGCCCAAGGAGACCCCCACTCTTCAGCAGCTTCTTCTCCCTTAATCCAAGGCTTTCTCTATTGTTGTTGTCCATCTTGAGCTTCAAAGAACCAGAAGAGATCAGCCATCAGCCACCCAAGACCGTCACTTGCCTGCTAGACCTCTTTTTCCCCTTGTTTTCTCCTCATTCCAGTTTCTGCTCTAACCGACCTTTCGCCAAAGATCCAAGTAAAAAGTCGACTTCCTGGTTAAATCAGCGAGCGAGCCACCCATCGCCGCGAAGAAGACATCTAGCCCGTTCCGGAACACCTCACCGCTCGCCGGAACGATTCTCCGGCTGTCCCGTACGGCCGCCCGAAGCCGCCGCTCGCCGGACCGTCTGGACTGGCCTGGTTCCGCCTGTTTCGCTCGTTTCGCGGTTTTCAGCCATTTTCTCCCCATTTCTACCCTACCTCCACCCATACCAACCTCCAATAAGATTTCCTTGACCCCCGGGAGCCGCCGGTTGCCAGCCACCCGCTTGCCAGAGCTCCGATCAGCCCGTTTTCGCCGTTGAAGTTGCTGGTTTCTTCTCTGCAGTTCAGTCCAGCTCAGAAGCAGAAGACAGCAAGAAGTTCCAGACTTCGTGGCCCGTTTTCAAGCCCTTCCCGGCCTCCGTTGGTGTCGCCGCTTGGGGTTTATCGACCGCCTTGGTGTCGTGGTCGCCGTGAACTCACCGGCGCGCAAAACCGGTGAGTTTATCCTCTAAACCTTGCTTAGTAAGTTAATCATGCTTAAGGGGTGTTTAGATTAGTCTAATTAGGTTTAGGTGGTTAGATTAGATTATTTTAATGTAAATTAGATTAGTTGTATGATTAGTTTAATGGATGTTTAATTAGGGCTAATTGTATGTTTAAATTAGTGTAATCTAATTTAAGCCCTAATTAATTATTTTTAATTAAATAATTATTTCGATTTTTTTTTAAATATTATTTTATTATTTTATATTATTATAATATAGTATTTAATTATTTAATTTTCGGAATTAAATTTAATTATTTAATAATTTCGAAAATTATGCCGGGATGGCTTGTCGTTAGAATTTCGCGCCGATCGCAAAGAATGTCGGTCGGTTTGTATCAATTGTATGCGTAATTGCGAAATTGAGTGAAAATGATGATTATGGTTAATTATTCCAAAGTGAGGAATTAAATGAAATT
This sequence comes from Eucalyptus grandis, assembly GCF_016545825.1. NCBI lineage: Eukaryota > Viridiplantae > Streptophyta > Magnoliopsida > Myrtales > Myrtaceae > Eucalyptus > Eucalyptus grandis. The sequence goes on along the minus strand of NC_052614.1, from coordinate 6,006,950 downwards.
GGAGAAGTTTTGGTATTTAACTTGAAAATACCCGGTGTTAGTTTCTAGCATCGTGATTGGTTTGTATGGCCGCTTTGAATCGATTGGATTGATTGATTGATTTAATTGAGGTATGGATTGGGTTATTGTTGAATTGATAGCTTTGGCGAGCGATTGTTTATATATGTATCAGCTTGGTCGAGCAAATATTATATACATATACGCTAAAATTCAAAGAGCTATCTATACGCTACGCCCTTCGTGAGCTATCTATACGCTACAGCTTCAAGGTGAGCTATCTATACGCCCAGCTTCAAAGGAGCTATCTATACGCTAGGGTCCACCCGAGCTATCTATACGCTACGCCTTCAAAGGTGAGCTATCTATATGCTACAGCTTCAGCGAGCTACCGTCTATATAATATAGCTTTGAGAGGATTTGTCGTATTAACGACGGTTTGATAGACGGTATGGAAAGATAGATAATGGGATTGAATTGAATCATTGTGAATGATCAATGTGATTGAGAATTGAATTGTGCTGACGTGCAGGAAGGACTGAGGCAAGGTAAGTCCTCTATTCTCTTTGTGTGGCTAGAGCACCCTGGGGCTTATTTTCTTCCTAATTGAGTTTTAGAGGGTAGGACTCATCCGAGACATCGTCTCATCCCGGTTGTGGGATAATATTTCAGGTCCCTAGATGGCGGATCCTCCGGAGCTTTTTGGTAGACCAAAGTGAGGGTCACCGAGAGGATTTTTTGACTATGCCGATCCCGGAAGTCATTGGGTCTATGAGCTTGTGGTGACTACCATCCGGGTTGATGAGAACCTTCCCGGTAGGGTCCTCATCGATTTAGAGCGTGGTATCGCTATAGACCCGATGGATTCTTGGATGGCCCTCTCGGTGTTTTGATATTCCCCCAGTATTATAGATGCCGCTCTAGGTGAGAGTGCTTTGTTGATCCTCCGATGGGTTGGTGGAAGACCCGATGCCCCGATGCCCGTGGAGCCCGAAGAGCCGGCGAATGGACTGTCTAGCTGGTCTTAGGACAGCTTTGTTTTTGAGGACCGATCTTCTATAGATCTTTTGTTAATAGCCTAGTCCTGTAAATTGACTGGTTGATATGTATAAAGATGTGTGGTTGGTTTTGAAAATGTGATCCTGCTTTTCTATCCCAATTGAGTTTTGTCTCGGGGATTATTTATCCGCTTCCGCATGTGTAATTGAAAAGAATGGGTCGGCGACGTGTCCCGGGAAGTCGCATTTCTATCGACCACAAGTGGGATGTGCGCGTGCTCGAGGTTCGGGCGTGACATCCCCGTTTAAGTGGTATCGAGCGGGTCTGTGATTGGAGTGATAAGGTGCGATGGTTTATGGGATAGTTAGTAGGAATGACTTTGATTTCATGCTGGTGCATGTGATTTCTAGTTGATTGGTAAATTGTTTGGTAGGTCACTCAATTCTAATTCAATGTGAATTGGAAAGCAGGTATCTGTAGAGAACTTGCGTTATGAGTGATCAGGAGAGAACTCCTAGGAAGAAGACCATGAGTCTAGTCACTCGGGGGAGGACGCCAACAAGGGTCGGTACCCGAGGTGGACGTGGTCGAGCGCAAGCTGAGGCTAGCGCTAGTGGAGTAGCACCACCTCTTGTTGGTGCCGGGGTAGCAGCCGGTGATCCGAGGATCGACGGGATCCCGCGATGCTTGAGGCCATGGGGAATCGGTTGGATCGGCGGGCTCGAATCAAGCCGCCGCTATTACCGCCGCCGTTGCTTTGCCGCCACCGCTACCGCACCCGCTTTGTTGCACCCGCCGCCGCACCCGCCTGCCGCGCCCGTTGTTGCACTCCGCCGAAGTCCCACCTAGGGATGTGGTCGCTGGGAGACCAATGCATAAGTTGGTGGAGCATTTCCCGGAGGTTGAATCCACCGGTTCACCGGGTCGGAGACCCCGCTGATTCTTTGGACCAAGGGCTTAGAGAAGGCTTTTGCACTTTGCTAATGTGCATCAAGTGGAGAAGGTAGCTCTTGCGGTCTACCAACTAGAAGGTAATGCTGAGATTTGGTGGGAAGCCGCGAGAGACACAGTATTCCCTGAAGGCGTAGTTCCAGAGTGGAACGCCTTTCTCGAAGTTTTCAACGACAAGTACTTTTCTGAAGCTGCCAAAGAAGTGAAGATGGTAGAATTTCAGCGTCTTCGCCAAGGTACTATGACCGTAGACCGATGAAGCGAAGTTCACGGAACTATCGCGGTATGCCCCCGAATTGGTCGAGAATCCGGTGAACCGAGTTAGGAGGTTCAGAGATGGGCTTAGGCCGGAACTGAGGAGTTCGCTGATACTACTGAACTTGGGGAACTACAATGACTTGTACAAACGAGTCCAGATGATTGAGAGAGATCAAAATGAGAGAGCCGCCGCATCTGGGTCGCGGTTTGGGTCGAATAGAGAAGGTAATCGGTTTGGGAAGAAACCGATGTATGGAGGAAAGTATCATGTTCCGCCCAATAGGAAGGGTGGAATTGGGAAGTCAACGCCAAATCGGGGAATGGTGCATGTCGCTTCAGGAAGGCGACATGGTACAGCCCCATGTTATATTAGGATGGGTGCTTGCTACGAATGTGGCCAACAAGGTCACCTAGCCAAGGATTGTCCTAGAAAGCAGAGAGGACCGCAGCAGTTACCGCCGCTTCAGTTGGGTCAGAATAGGGGGTTTGTGCCGCAGATCGCACCACAGGGTGGACCGATTAGACCTCCAGCTCAGGGAAGGACGTATGCCATCACAAGAGGACAGGCGGAGGAAGCGCCTAATGTGATTACAGTACGGTTTCGTTGAACGACCATGCTGCTTATGCTTTGTTTGACCCCGGCGCCACTCATTCTTTTATAGCCGAGCGCTTTGTTAAGCTGATAGGATTAAGTCCTGAATTGTTGGAGTCGATGGTTAGCATATCTACACCATTAAAGGATAAGGTGTTAGTTGCATTGGGTTGTTCTCAAGTTGCAAGTTAGTGATTGGTGAGCGAGTGGGGAAATAGATCTGATAGTCCTAGCCATGTATGATTTTGATGTGATTATTGGCATGGACTCGCTCACCAAGCAACGAGCTAAGATGGACTGTTATCGTAAATCGATTCAGTTTAACCCATTAGGGGGTGAGAGTTTCGAATTCATTGGGAGTCGAGGAGGACCCTCGATTGCTCTGATCTCGTCGCTTGAGGCAACCCGTTTGTTAGACGGGGGTTGTCAAGGTTACTTGGCGACCCCGTAGATACGACAATCGAGGAGCTGAAGCTAGAAGATATATCGCTGGTTCGAGAATTTCTAGATGTGTTTCCTAAAGAGTTGCCAGTCTACCGCCGAGAGAGAGATCGAGTTTGTGATTGAACTAGCACCCGGACAGAGCCAATCTCTAAGGCTCCTTACCGGATGGCGTTGTTATGAATTGAAGGAGCCGAAGGTGCGAGATGCAAGAATTGCCGGATAAGGGATTCATACGCCCTAGCGCATCGCCTTGGGAGCACCCGCTTGTTCGTGAAGAAGAAAGATGGTTCGTTACGTCTCGTGCATCGATTACCGTCAACTCAATCAAGTGACGATTAAGAACAAGTATCCACTTCCGAGGATTGATGACTTGTTTGACCAGCTTTCAAGGAGCGTCGATATTTTCAAAGATCGACTTGAGGACGGGGTATCATCGCTTGAGAATCAAGAAGGAAGACATACCAAAGTCAGCGTTTCGTACTCGATACGGCCATTATGAATTTACTGTAATGCCGTTTGGTTTGACGAACGCTCCAGCTGCTTTTATGGATCTGATGAACCGTGTGTTCAAGGAGTATCTAGATCGTTTGTAATTGTGTTCATCGACGACATCTTGGTGTACTCAAGAAGTCTAGAAGATCATGAAAGACAAGATTGAGGATAGTGCTACAGACTCTGAGGAATCATGAGCTGTATGCCAAGTTCAGTAAGTGCGAGTTTTGGTTAACTCGTGTGGCGTTTCTAGGTCACGTGATTTCAGGTGAAGGAATAGCAGTGGACCCGTCCAAGATTGACGCAGTGATCAACTGGCCGAGACCGACGACAGTAACAGAGATCAGAAGTTTTCTGGGTTTGGCAGGGTATTACAGAAGGTTTGTGGAAGGGTTTTCAGTATTTGCGTCGCCGTTAACTCGTTTACTGAGGAAAGATGAGAAGTTCGTGTGGACAGACAAGTGCGAGTGTAGTTTTCAAGAGCTTAAGAAGAAGTTGACTACCGCACTGCGTGCCGACCATACCGTCTGGTCCCGGGAGGTTATGAGATCTACAAAGATGCGTCTTTCTGGGCTCAAGGTTGCGTGTTGATGCAACATGGTAGAGTTGTTGCATACGCGTCCCGTCAGTTGAGGCCTAATGAATTGAATTACCCGACGCATGACTTAGAACTTGCAGCTATCATCTTCGCTTTGAAGATTTGGAGACATTATTTGTGCGGAGAAAGATTCCAGATCTTCACTGACCATCAGAGTCTTAAGTATTTATTCTCTCAGAAGGAGTTGAATATGAGACAGCGTCGTTGGATGGAACTCTTGAAGGACTATGACTGTGATATTCTGTATCACCCTGGAAAAGCAAATAAGGTCGCTGATGCTCTAAGTCGGAAGTCTTCAATAGCTCAGATGGTACTCAAGGAATGGAGATTGATCGAGAAAGTTCGAGATTCGGGTTTCAAATTTGAGGTAGGCCACCTTTCGAACCTTATGGCCACCCCTCGAATTGAGCCGGAAGTTCGATCGAATCAAGACGCTTCAATGGACAGATCCGAGAGATTCAGAAGATTCTGCAAGAGACAGAAAAGAAGAATGCTAACTTTCAGATTGCTGAGGATAGAACACTGAGGTTCCAAGGACGATTGTGTGTACCTGACGATGTGGAGCTTAGAGAGGAGATTTTATCGAGGCTCATCGTAGCGATTCATGAGATTCATCCCGGGCAAGACGAAGATGTATCGTAATCTGCGTCAACATTATTGGTGGTCTCGTATGAAGGCGGACATCGCCAAGCATGTCGCCAAATGTCGACTGTCGGCAAGTAAAGGCACAAAGACCGTAAGCCGGGAGGACTTTGCAACCTCTCGAGATTCCTGAGTGGAAATGGGAACATATCACGATGGACTTCGTGACTGGACTACCAAGGAGTCAAAGAGGAAATGATTCGATTTGGGTAGTGGTCGATAGATTGACGAAGTCGGCTCACTTCATTGCAGTACGAAAGGACCTTAGTTTGGATAGACACGCGGACCTGTATGTGCGTCAGATCGTTCGTCTGCATGGAGTGCCAGTGACGATTACTTCGGACAGAGACCTGAGATTCACGGCCGCTTTTTGGAAAAGCTTGCGAGTGCTTTAGGTACGAAGCTGCAGCCGGTGATGACGGCTGACTATCATCCTCGACGGATGGCCAAAGCCCGAGAGGACTATTCAAACCTCGAAGACATGCTGCGAGCTTGCGTCTGGATTTTAAAGGGAGTTGGGAAGAGCAGCTTCATCTCGTCGACCCGCCTACAACAACAGCTTATCGCAGAGTATTCGATGGCACCTTTCGAAGCGTTGTATGGCGAGCATGCGTAACACCCGTGTGTTGGGATGAGGTTGGTGAAAGAAAGCTTACAGCCCCGAGTTAGTTCAGCACGGAGGCAGCGGTTGCGTGATCGAAGCGGTGCACCGCTCAGAGTCGTCAGAAAAGCTATGCAGACAAGCGTCGAAGACCGTTGGAGTTCCAAGTTGGTGATCACGTTTTTCTAAAGGTGTCGCCAATGAGGGGTACTTCGCGCTTTGGAAAGAAAGGAAAACCGAGTCCGAGGTACGTAGGTCCCTTTGAGATTCTAGGAAAGAATCGGGATTCTAGCGTATCGTCTTGCATTACCGCCGAGGTTGGCGCAAGTGCATGACGTCTTTCACGTGTCGATGTTGAGGAAGTATGAGCCTGACCCGACCCACGTGCTTAATTTTGAGGAATTGGACGTGGACGACAGAGTGTCGTACGTTGAAAGCCCGGTTCAGATTGTGGATCGCAAAGAGCAAGTTCTGCGCACCAAGACCATTCCATTGGTCAAAGTGGTCCAACAACACCACGGCACCGAAGGAGCAACCTGGGAAAGTGAAGAGTCGATGAGAGAATTGTACCCCCACCTTTTGATTCAAGGATTGTAATGGATTAAATTTCGAGGACGAAATTTTTATAAGAGGGGAAGAGTTGTGACATCCCAAATTTCTGATTCTGTTTTCAATTAAATGAGACGGACTTTTCATCGACGTGCTTATAGTTCAATTCTCTCGAGCTGATCACTCACGAGATAACTAGTCTATCCGTGAAGCCGTTAAGGAATTTAAATGCAATAGGCTTGAGAATCTGACCATGAACCGACTGCTCGACCGTATAAATCTGCAAGGATCAATACGACACTGTCAGAATCGAACAGAGATCAGTAATAGGTCGATTCGACTGAGATATGTAATTAGAGTGTGGGTGATTCCACCTGATTTCAATATCCTCGTCGACCGGCACCGAACCGATTATTCTGGCTGTTTTGGGTACCCTGTGTCCGTATTTGAAACCTTGAGATTTTCACGACAATCGGGAGTCGCTAATGTGTCGAAGATTTATGTCGTGGCTTGAAAATAATCAACCACGGTCAATTGCACTGAAAATTTCCTAAAAGCTACCCGGTAGATTAGGACGCGCTCAAATCGCGCCAGATTGAAATTAACCGTGATTTTAAACCCGGATTCAGAAATTGAAGGTTCTGGCATGTCACAATTCATTTTAGGAACGTCGACTCATCTCCAGAAGATTTTTCTACAAACCGAGATTTTTGGCGGAAAAGCAAAGTAAGGCCGTTTTTGTTCGGGATTGTCAAAGGGCCGTTTTTAATCAAATCTTCGGGATGCAAGTTGGATCATTTGGCAGGGAAATGTCATGAGAAGGCCGAGGACACATGGACCGATTTATTTGAACTTCAATTGAGCTTCAATTGATTGGAATTAAGAGAGAATTGAATGGATTGAATGGGGGAATGTCCAAAATTCGTAGCTCCCATGGCACACCACATTTTTGCACCTATTGCTGCTTGTAGAGGAAGATTGGAGGAGAGAGAGAGTGGCTGAGGTCATGTGGTGTCATGGTGGGGCAAAGCCAATGAGAAGATGGCAAGTGTTGAGCTCTAGAGAGCCCAAGGAGACCCCACTCTTCAGCAGCTTCTTCTCCCTTAATCCAAGGCTTTCTCCATTGTTGTTGTCCATCTTGAACTTCAAAGAACCAGAGGAGATCAGCCCTCAGCCGCCCAAGACCGTCGCTTGCTCGCCGGACCTCTTTTTCCCCTTGTTTTCCCCTCGTTCCAGTTTCTGCTCCAGCCGACCTTTCGCCAAAGATCCGAGTAAAAAGTTAACTTCCCGATTGAATCAGCGAACGAGCCACCCATCGCCGCGAAGAAGACATCCAGCCCGTTCCGGAACACCTCACCGCTCGCCGGAACGATTCTCCGGCTGTCCCGTACGGCCGCCCGAAGCCGCCGCTCGCCGGACCGTCTGGACTGGCCTGGTTCCGCCTGTTTCGCTCGTTTCGCGGTTTTCAGCCATTTTCTCCCCATTTCTACCCTACCTCCACCCATACCAACCTCCAATAAGATTTCCTTGACCCCGGAGCCGCCGGTTGCCAGCCACCCGCTTGCCAGAGCTCCGATCAGCCCGTTTTCGCCGTTGAAGTTGCTGGTTTCTTCTCTGCAGTTCAGTCCAGCTCAGAAGCAGAAGACAGCAAGAAGTTCCAGACTTCGTGGCCCGTTTTCAAGCCCTTCCCGGCCTCCGTTGGTGTCGCCGCTTTGGGGTTTATCGACCGCCTTGGTGTCGTGGTCGCCGTGAACTCACCGGCGCGCAAAACCGGTGAGTTTATCCTCTAAACCTTGCTTAGTAAGTTAATCATGCTTAAGGGGTGTTTAGATTAGTCTAATTAGGTTTAGGTGGTTAGATTAGATTATTTTAATGTAAATTAGATTAGTTGTATGATTAGTTTAATGGATGTTTAATTAGGGCTAATTGTATGTTTAAATTAGTGTAATCTAATTTAAGCCCTAATTAATTATTTTTAATTAAATAATTATTTCGATTTTTTAAATATTATTTTATTATTTTATATTATTATAATATAGTATTTAATTATTTAATTTTCGGAATTAAATTTAATTATTTAATAATTTCGAAAATTATGCCGGGATGGCCGGTCGTTAGAATTTCGCGCTGATCGCAGCAGTCCGGTCAGTTTGTATCAATTGTATGCGTAATTGCGAAATTGAGTGAAAATGATGATTATGGTTAATTATTCCAAAGTGAGGAATTAAATGAAATTGGAGAAGTTTTGGTATTTAACTTGAAAATACCCGGTGTTAGTTTCTAGCATCGTGATTGGTTTGTATGGCCAGTTTGAATCGATTGGATTGATTGATTGATTTAATTGAGGTATGGATTGGGTTATTGTTGAATTGATAGCTTTGGCGAGCAGTTGTTTATATATGTATCAGCTTGGTCGAGCAAATATTATATACATATACGCTACAGCTTCAGTGAGCTATCTATACGCTACAGCTTCAGTGAGCTATCTATACGCTACAGCTTCAGTGAGCTATCTATACGCTACAGCTTCAGTGAGCTATCTATACGCTACAGCTTCAGTGAGCTATCTATATGCTACAGCTTCAGCGAGCTACCGTCTATATAATATAGCTTTGGAGAGGATTTGTCGTATTAACGACTGGTTTGATAGACGGTATGGAAAGATAGATAATGGGATTGAATTGAATCATTGTGAATGATCAATGTGATTGAGAATTGAATTGTGCTGACGTGCAGGAAGGACTGAGGCAAGGTAAGTCCTCTATTCTCTTTGTGTGGCTAGAGCACCCTGGGGCTTATTTTCTTCCTAATTGAGTTTTAGAGGGTAGGACTCGCTGAGACATCGTCTCATCCCGGTTGTGGGATAATATTTCAGGTCCCTAGATGGCGGATCCTCCGGAGCTTTTTGGTAGACCAGTGAGGGTCACTGAGAGGATTTTTGACTATGCCGATCCCGGAAGTCATTGGGTCTATGAGCTTGTGGTGACTACCATCTGGGTTGATGAGAACCTTCCTGGTAGGGTCCCTCATCGATTTAGAGCGTGGTATCGCTATAGACCTGATGGATTCTTGGATGACCCTCCCAGGTGTTTTGATATTCCCCCTGGTATTATAGATGCCGCTCTAGGTGAGAGTGCTGTTGATCCTCCAGATGGGTTGGTGGAAGACCCGATGCCCCCGATGCCCGTGGAGCCCGAAGAGCTGGCGAATGGACCTGTCTAGCTGGTCTTAGGACAGCTTTGTTTTTGAGGACTGATCTTCTATAGATCTTTTGTTAATAGCCTAGTCCTGTAAATTGACTGGTTGATATGTATAAAGATGTGTGGTTGGTTTTGAAAATGTGATCCTGCTTTTCTATCCCAATTGAGTTTTGTCTGGGGATTATTTATCCGCTTCCGCATGTGTAATTGAAAAGAATGGGTCGGCGACGTGTCCTGGGAAGTCGCATTTCTATCGACCACAGTGGGATGTGCGCGTGCTCGAGGTTCGGGGCGTGACACTGACTCTCTTCTTCTCTATCTCTAACCTCTTTTTTTGGTCTGTTCTATATCTAAACTTTGCTCTCATCAACTTAGCTTGTGGCTCGTGGACATCAAGAGTCGGTCGTTTTATACAGTGTCAATACTTGGGTTATGGAATCAAGCTGTTCCCAGATTTCCAAGATCCTCCTTCCACGTCTCTTGTTCGGATTATTCGTTTCACCATACTCAAAAAATTGTCACCTATGTTCCCTATGTTCACGATATTAATTTATTAGCCAATAATGAAATGAGAGAATAGAATACACTTAACGTGAAGGAAAAAATATGATACTACAATTTCAATATAAGATCCGAAAGTTTACATATTATTTATCTATAATAATATGGAGAAACTTGACAAATGTTAATGGGCATCACAAGCCCAATCTAGTGTAAAAGTCCTAATACTGAGTCATTTTATTTTTCATGTGGCATTTTCTATGTTAGAAGAAAGTGTGATTAAATATATAATTATATTATGTTGGCCACCGCCAGCTATTCTGTTATTAAATGAAGACGTGCCGTACTCAAAAAGTTGTCACCCAATATTTAATTAAATGGTCAATGGTTCCCTACGTTCACGATATTAATTTGTTAGCCAATAATGAAATGAGAGAGTAGAATACACTTAACGTGAAGCAAAAAATACGATATTGCAATTTCAATGTAAGATCCGAAAGTTTACATATTATTTATCTATAATAATATGGAGAAACTTGACAAACTTTAATGGGCATCACATGCCCAATCTAGCGTAAATAACGCGACTTGCATCTGGTCTATGTTCCTAGGAAAGTCCTATTAGTGAGTCATTTTATTTTTCATGTGGCATTTTCTATGTTAGAAGAAAGTGTGATTAAATATATAATTATGTTATGTGGGCCACTGCTAGCTATTCTGTTATTAAATGAAGGCGCGCTATACTAAAAAAGTTGTCACCCAATATTAATTAAATGGTCAATGGTTCCCTATGTTCAAGATATTACTTTGTTAGCCAATAATGAAATGAGAGAGTAGAATACACTTAACGTGAAGCAAAAAATATGATTCTGCAATTTCAATGTAAGATCCAAAAGTTTACATATTATTTATCTATAATAATATGGAGAAACTTGACAAACGTTAATGGGCATCACATGCCCAATCTAGCGTAAATAACGCGACCTGCATCTGGTCTATGTTCCTAAGAAAGTCCTATTAGTGAGTTCATGTGGCATTTTCTATGTTAAAAGAAAGTGTGATTAAATATATAATTATGTTATGTGAACCACTGTCAGCTATTCTAAAATGAAGGAAGATCTCTATTGAGACTGAAAGCTAGTAGAAGAGAGCAGAGAGCAGAGTGCTGTGACTGCCACTTTCACAACTGATGAACCTTTCTCCTCAACTCCTAAAGTTCGGCCAAGACTCTGCTCAGCCTCGGCCACGTCCAACCACGCGCCGGCCACGACACAACCACTACTCGACACCTGCCCGAGTCGCCACTGCTAGGTCGGCTCAACTCCTCTAGTCGAGAGCCCCACTCCTGGCCAGACACCAAAAATGACGACATAAAGAGAGGCCGAGACAAAACGACACCACGAATGGCCGCAAAAACGCCGGACAGGATTGGCCCCCAGAAAACCTAGCGAACGCCACACGTTCACTGGACTTGAACATGAACAAAGAAGACGGACAATGAAATTCACATAGGCATTTCATCGAACACCCGCTATACAAGAATAGAAAGAGGAAAATCAAGCCGATTAAAGCTCGACTCCACGCCTACAGTTGACACCACAACAGACAATAAGGCTTGCCAACACTCGAGAAAAGGAAAGAAAAGAAAAGGAGCTGGGCCAAGAGGAAGCTTGGGCCGAGAAAAGGAATAGAGAAAAGAAAGGGTCGGGCCTGGCAGGGGGAAGGAAAAGGAAGGAGGCCAGCTGGTATGTGGGCCGAGCCTTAGCGTGCCAGGTCAAGCCGGCTGGTTCCGGCTTTTTAAAAAATTATTTTCTTTATTTTCTTTTCTTTTTTCTCTTTCTTTTTAACTAAATTTTAGTAGATTCTATTGCTATTAATGCCAATACTCATAATATCTATATGCTTTGCAATTTAATGAAAATTATTTTGCTCAAAGGCTAAAAATTTATTCATAATTTTAGATGCAATTAGTAAATGATTAAACGGATCGTTAAAATTTGGATGTTAACAGCTCACAATTGTTTATATATTAATTTTTTATTTAAAGAGTGGTGGTATTTAAGAAAGCAAACATGTTTAGAATGTTAATAAATAACGGAGAAAGTTTAATTTCCTTAGAAGTTATGATCTGATAATTCTTATTGTAGTTTCACCAATTACAATTGAAATTCTCATCAAACAATTAGCTTAATTATAATGTTGCTTCTATATTTTAATTATGATTTCATTGACCTGCGCGAGGAGAAAAACCTAAGATTAGTACCTCATCAATGTTTGTCCGTTAATGGTGGAAGAAAGGATGAAAGATGCATTTGGACTAATATATTAGTGGTGGAAAATGATGAAAGGATCATTTGCGATGGCAAAGGATGAAATGATGGGTAACTCAGCAGTGTCTATCGATTAGTTGTGGAGGAAAGGATGGAGACATGTACACTGATGATGGTGATTGGTCCAATGAAGAAACAATAATGCAGAAAAGCATCCATTTCTATGACTAAAGAATTGATAACTGCTTAGTTAAGGCCTAACTCAGGTTAGGTTAATGAGCACCATAGTCTAAACTGAACTCCTCTTTCTTCCTCATGATTTGGCGATTTGGGTCTTTGCTAAGGTTCTAAATTGTTTGATCTCTAGTACTAAAACTCAACTGTTGATAATTAAATATTCCAGTGAAAAGTTTTGTTTCCATCACCAAAATCCCAAGACCATGGACATGTCAAGAACCAAAATACGACTCACTGTGAAAAGAAAAAAAAAAATGCTTAGATATAAAGACTCACCCTCTAGCACCATTTATTGAGAATAATAGACATTAATGGAATCCCTTCAGTCCAATAAATTTGGAGTTAGACCCCCTGGCATTCAAAGAGAAGGAGAAGGAGAGAGACTAGGAAGCACCAACACTTTTCAAGAATTTTCGTGTAATGTGTCCAACATGCTTCGACATGTAATTAATAGATGTTAGAAAATCCAATAGATGGTCAACTCTCCCGATATGCAAGTCTAGAATTTTAACACGTATGGAGCCAATTTTAAAAATTTTCAATAATAAGGGGTTAAAATGTAAATATCTAAAAAAATAAAAATAATAAAGGGAAAGAAGAAAACTTAATCTTCTCTTTTCTCTAACTTTCACTTAACATGACTCACAATTTTTCGTGTAAATTCATTTTAGGCTTTTTTATTATTATTTTTTTTTTTTGTGAATTTGAATCAAATTAATTTGATTGAAATAATTATAAAAATGACAATTTATTGTGTATATATAAAGAATATACATTTAATATGCGTGTCCAAAATGTCGAGATTCTTTATTTTTTGAGAAATGCCGTGTCATGTTACACATTGTATGTCCGTGTCGATGTTACTTTGAAGAGAAATCGAGCTTTCGGTGAAAATGAAATGGACTTTTTATCTTGCCAAAAGGGCAGTTGCCAGAGACAATCACAACATACAAGTTTCGAAGAAGACCTCGCGTAGAGCTGGAAATAGCAAAATAGATTTTGCTAATTTAAACCATAGCGTAGGGTAGAGATTGATCCGAAGACGCTGGGCTTGGTCGGAAGGTGCATTTCGACATCAAATGCCACGATTGCGCTCGCCACAGCTAGCAAAAACACTCGGCGAGGGTCTTTAAAAGACGATACATGAAAAGTCAAGGCTTATTTTAAACTAATAATCAATATTTTTAAATTTATCTTCTTTTATTTTGGGTTAATATCATGAAAAATAAAAATTTAGTATTCTTTTGACAAATTTATTCCAAATTAATATTTTGACCCTAAAAATCCTATATTAATACACTAAGAATAAATTTACCTTCTATTAACTTCTATCAAATTTAATCATTAAATTTACTGACTCAAGTGATGCATGGTGACGGGTTGTGGTCCACATGGAAATCCATAGGATAAATATCACGAAAAATTCTAAATTGACACATTTATGACAAATTTAATGATACTCATATGACAAATTTAACAATATACTTATGACAAATTTAGGATTTTTTGTGACATTAACTTTATGGATTTCCACGTGGACTTGCCACATCACCATAACATGTCATCTACGTCAGCAAATTTAACGAAAAGACTTAACGGTAGTTAATAGATGGTATAATTGTCATAAGTATATCAGTTTGGAATTTTTGCAATAAAAAAAATTAGTTTTGAGTACATTTGTATGTACTAGTTCCTAATTTTTGATGGTCACATAATTAATTTGAATTAAATTTATCATAAATATATCAATTCAAGATTTTTCGTGATATCAATCATTTTGTTTTTTTTAATAAGGACAACGTAAGAGCTTTGATTTCAATGGAAAGACGCTCTTCTCGGCACATGTGCCGGACTTTACTATGATTTTTTATTGTGATTGTGATTTTGGGGTTCTATTCAGGTGGGCTTTAACCAGGGATGGGTCGTTCTCTTTTCTAGGTTTGTCTTCTTTTTGGCACCGTAGATGAGATTGACTCATTTAAAAAGCAGCTTTAGGTAAAGGCTTCTCATTATTGAAATGAGGAGTGCTTTGCCAATAAGAAGATATAGGGTCCAAGTTAAGCCCAAGACTAATATTTCAATAAATAGAATATCATCCAAAATTGCTGTTGGAGACACAAATTTACATTTTAGAACTATGTGATCTGGATTCAATTTTTTCTTTTCAAATTCGATTAGCTTGATTAATTTTCTTTTATTTTTGTATGATTTCATTGCTTGTTCGAGTCTCACGAATCACGTGCAAATTATTCGAGTTAGAATAACCAACAAAAGCCAAAAGCATGAGATTAATCGGCTCTTGGGGTTTACAGGACCTTTACGTCATTTTGATGCCTCTGCACCGAAAGATGTCGGCACAGCCGGTAATGACGGTCAGTGAGAATTACACATTTCCTCCGCAATAAACTCAGACTCTGTGTTCTCTTCTTTTCTGGCTCATAACCTCGAGGTGTGCATGAAGAAGATCCGTTGAAATACCTAAACGGGTACCGAAGCGATCTGACAGTGTATCAAACATGATGGTCGAAGTACAGTCCAAGAAACTGGTCGAGCCATCTGCTCCGACGCCGAATCAAAGTCGAAAGCTCGGCCTGTCCTTCATTGACGACCTTTTATTTTCTGAACATGCCGGCATCATTTACTACTATCGAGCTCGCGAAAGTACGCACGAGATCCATACGCTTCAGAGGCTTCACCGCTTGGAGGAGTCGCTTTCGGAAACACTAGCCCTCTTTTACCCTCTAGCCGGTCGGTACGTCGAAGAAGAGCTCTTCATCGACTGCAACGACCAAGGAGCGGAAGTTATCCAAGCCAAAGTGGATGGCACTCTAGATCAGCTCCTCCAGGGAGATCTTGACCATGACCTTCTTAACAGCTTGTCGAAATTCCCGCCGCCAGCAGCAAACAATCCACTGGTCGTAGTTCAAGTGAACAGCTTCAATTGTGGCGGATTAGCGATTAGCCTGCGCTTTTCTCACAAGATAGGCGACATGTACACCATGGCCATGTTCATGAACTCGTGGGCCACAGCATGCCGGAGCGGAATCCAGGAAGTAGTCCCGCCAAATTTCGAGCTGCCATCTCTATTCCCGGTGAAAGAACCCGCACTCATACAATGGCCCACACTCCCCTTCAGAAAAAAATTCGCACTGGCTAGACTCAAATTCAGCGGCCAAGCCCTGTCGAGAATGAAAGCCGCTTCCGATGCTTCCGACTCATCGGATTCAATAGCTAATAACAGCCAAAGGTCACGGGTGGAAATCGTGTCTGCGCTGATATGTAAGGCTCTTATCACCGTTGATCGCGTGACAAAAGGCCTGCTGAGGCCTTTTGTGTGTTCCACAGCTATCAACTTGCGTGAAAGAGTACAATTAAAGACGCCGACGAACGCGTGCGGCAACTTCTTTGCTCAAATCACCACTCCACTTGCTGTAGAAGAGACAGAGCCCTCTTTCAATGGAATACTGAATCAGCTAGGCAACGCGCATAGGAATGCCAAATTGAAGTACGCCGCGATAGCAGACGCTGGTGTGTTGTGCTCGGTGGTGGCAGATTCGTTCAGGGAATTGGTGAGTGTATTAGGCAGAGATGGAGCAGACGTGATTCTAATCGATAGCTGGTGTAGATTCCCGCTCTACGACAGTGATTTTGGGTGGGGAGCCAGACATGGTGAGCAACTCAAGCCCTCCTCTGAGGTCGGTTGGTCTTGTGGATAGTCCAGTTGATGGTGGAATTGATGCTTGGATTACTCTAAACCAAGATGAGATGGCTCTTTTCAAGCAAGATCCTGACATTGTGGCTTGTACTTCCTAGCCACTTCTTCCCAGGAATGCTCTTAATAAAAGTGGGTTTTTGTCATATTCTGCTTATTTTCTGAATTTTGAATACTTTTGGGTTTGCATAACAATCCAAAAGATAATCTTTCTTTGTTATCATGTCCTATTATGTCAGCTTAAATTTATGAATTGTGAGTTTTCAATATTTATTCTGAATATTCATTTTGAATAGTCTATTGATTTCAATTTGGGCAGTTAAAAATACCATGGATAATAATAGAAAATACTTCATCTTTTGTCAAGCAAGCATTTATCTTCCATCAAGTTATATGACACACAAGGAGTTTAATCCAAATGATCTCATTGGTTTCGACAATCATGTTCATGTGGTGATGACTCAATCGATAATCATGCATAAGATAACTTAATAATACACATTATAACTAAGAATGATGTATAAATTGGTTTCCTTTTTGTATACATAAATGTAAACAGAATTAGTACCTAAGTCTGCTCATCTAGCAGAGAAAGGCAAGTCCATACTTTAATACAACTACAAACAGATTGCAAAATTGTGGCCTTTTCTTGGCAACATTGACGCATGGTCGTAATCCAACCAAGCGCCCAACCAAGTACTTCGTGACTTTCCGCTTGGAAGCTCGTACCTCATCAAGTCCTTGATGCATGAGGCGAGGTCGAGAACTTAGGCTAAGATCAACCTTGGAATATATCTCTTGGAGACAAATTTAGCTATCACCAATCCAGCAGCTAATGAAGCTCCGAACAAAGCATGTAACCTCACGCAATAATACTTTGCCATGAAAATTGATCGCTTGTCCTTTACGATGACATTTTGAAGAAAAAGGAACATCATTACTCTTCTACTTAAATATGTAAACGAAGCACAAAATATATATTCGACAAAGCTAATAACCTGCCCTCAAAGAAAAAAAGAAAAAAAACTCAGCTTTTGTGATGTTCTCTGCTTACCTCATGATTCTCGTCCACAAAGCTAACGACCCGGTTTCCCATAGGTAAGGTCAGAAGGCACAGTATCTGGAGTAGATTGTCATCAAGATGCAAATTAGTACAACAGAGTAAGAGATTTAGGAAAACACAGATTATTTCAACATATCCTTGAGGATGAGATACTAAGAGATTTAGGAAATATGCAGTCAACAAGACACTCACAACGCAACTAGAGGGAAGATCTCTGCTGAGACCGAAAGTTAATAGAAGAGAATAGAGTGCTGTGATCGCCACTTTCACAACAGATGAACCTTTCTCTGTGCCAAGCCTAACCTGCACATGAAATTGCAGCATTAATGTTTGAATTTGTTTCACCAAACCTCATACTACAAGGGACAACTAAGTCACCAGAGGGGATATTTTCCCAACTGTCGTATCTTCTTCCACCTGAAAAGATAAAATGACCGACAGTGAGCCTTAAGTTGAGAACCCGAGAATTTCAAGAAACTGTGGATCAAGTCGAAAGTACCTGATGAAAATGACTGCAGAAGAGTATTAAAGAGGTTGTGAAGCCAACAAGGAGAGACGCGCACAGAACAGTTCCAGTTAAGGGAAGATAGTTCACGCTACTGTCAAATGAAAAACATAAAAGGGCACCTGTCATGATAGTGGAACAGCAGATTTTGGGACGAAAATCAAGTATAATTACCTGTTGTTGCCCATTAACCAGTAAAAGCCCGTAGTAGCAAAAGGTCCAAATGCTGCGAAGCACAAGGGCTCTCCAAGTCCATGGTAGCTTAATCGAAATGGTGGACACTGCAGATGAGACAATTTTGGGTAAATGTGAAAGAACAGTCTCCAAGATGGATCAAGGGGTGATCAAATTTTTAAATACGAAGTTGTGCCCTTTGAACATCAATCTTATACTTTCAAGCTCACAAGATCGGCTCAGATGCTTGAGCACTCCAACTAAAGAAAGTACAAGTTTATAAGACACTTCACACTACCTACCTGATATATATAACCACAGACGATAGCACAAGTCAGTAACAGCATCGCACGTAAATGTCCTGCCTCTAGGGACACCCATGTCAGACCTATCAAGCCAAGAACAAGAAACATATAGGCTGCAAGAAGAGTTCCTGTTCGGCTGCCAACATGTATACAGAAAAGCAATTGACAACAGTTAGATGTGTGATAATAGGAAACGTAAAGGATGCAGAGGCAAATAGTCAACTGATCACCTTCCGATCAGGTTCACAACTGATTCCCTCTTATTTTTATCTGCTCCTGTATCGAAATCATAAACATCATTGCTGCGCAAGTACATGTAAGGTCTTCAATACCTGAAATGGAATTGGATCTAGTGGTACAAATTTGTAATGATATGATGAGTGTAGCCCTTGTGCTTTAAGATTCTGCAATTTTTCCCCTTTTTTTTTCCAGAAGAAGTTCCTACTCGGTGGTTTTTAACCACTGCAGTTAATGTACTCCCCAAAAAATGATTGCCATATATCTAGGAAGGGACACTCAGGCACAAATTATTAGATTAGACATCACTCCGCAGTTCCCCCAGACCAAGAAAAAATCAGTCCATGAATAAACCACCACATACCATGAGCCAATAGGATCCAAAAGCGCTGGAGTACACACGGAACAAAACAATTAACACACAAAATATCATTTCAAAGACAGTCAGACCAGCTAATGCAGTTCCCACAGAAGGGAGCACATATGGATGCCACAGAACAAAAACCATGAACAATCAGCATCTGCCTCATGCGTGACATGAAATTTAGAAAATGAATAAGATATTCTCAGACTAAAAGAAACACTCTATATCAGAGGAGTCAGGCAATATCTTCATCCAATCAAGGTGAAACTGCTTCTTACCACTTAGTCTAAACACAAGATAAACGAGCACTTTACTAACCTTAAATTTAGCCAAGTGATCACAAGAATTGAGGAAACCAAGAGCACAAAGTAACGCGTTGCAGGGAAAGTGCTTGACTGCAGATAGGCTGATGCACTACCAATCTGTTTCAAAAGATATAATCCAGCAATAGAAAATTCAAAAGAGGTAAAAAAGTAAAACAATGTCATGCTGGATAAAATTGAAAAGGCTGCCAAAAGGTTGTGGGCTTCACACTTCATCTAAAATAGCCAAGGACAGAGAATGTCACAGGAATATTAGAAGCCAGGGGAAGAGAGGGAGGGGAGGCCATATAAAATTACTGTCATATTTATTAAGCCAGAATTATGTTACACCATTAAAATTTTTTGTTCCATTAACCCTAAGGACACTCTCAAGCCCAGTATTTCTGGTAAATTACTTTTATGACAGACCTGCAAAAGACTGAATTAACTGAACTTATAGATCTCTGTAGGTTACAAGCGTTAGTAAGAAAAGGACCCCTCTGAAGGTTATTATTTGTGGTTGTGTAGCAATATACTCGATTTCTTTTTTGAAATCCACATCAGAATTTAGAATATATATCTCCACAGACAGAAGCAACCATACACCAAAACTTGTACTCCTTTTATGTTCCCTCATCTTCCTGCATCCTTCCATCGACTTCTCATTATTCTAGGCTGTACTTCCGACGCACCGATGCAAAAGAAAATTGGCTAAATTCAGCATTTATTGAAAGTTCTCATTCTACGTGTGTCTGACAAAGTTTGTCAAGCTTGTGCTAGACTGTGAATACTACAAAATAGAGGCTTCTGTGTCAAATAATCATCGATGAAGCATAGAAAAATCCATCTCTGGAGTATAGAAAAGCTCACCGTAAGAGGAACAAGAGCAACAGAGTAAATTGGCAACTTGATTGCCCTCCATATCAATGTTGCCATGGAAATATCATCTTCTTTTGCCAATTCAGAACTATGAGCATTCTTCCCAGAAGAAACTTGGTGAAGCTTAAATCTTCGCTTGACTTCCACTTGCTTAATGTCTAGTCTTTTGAGATATATATGCTGCTTAGAATAGGAACATAGATTTTGGGCATGTGCATGAGACCTACAGAAAGAGCATATGTGACATCATGAAATTGACTAGTATCTGCTCTTCCACCTTTTTTTTCCGCACATATCAGGTGGAATCAGAACATCCTTGCTCCCCAACAGACACGTATGAAAGGATGCGAAGATATAACTGATAATGCAGGGCAAGTATCTCTTATCTTTACAGCAGTGGATGTAGAACCCGCTGTAGTGAAGTAACCAAGTGAAAGAACAACGCAATCACAACAGAGGAGCACAGTTTTTCAACATATCAAAGAAACATTTATTTAGTAAGTTGTAGATCACATAAGCTTTACTCAAATATAGAATGGTCAATGTCTATTCGCCATGGAAGTTTCTTGGTCAATGTGGATATAGATCAAAACTCATTGATACATTATTAGTTCATTCAAACAGTAAAAATGAAGCTTCTGATTTGATTGCTTTTGTCCTTTCATATAATCAATATGGAAGATTCCAGTCATGGAAGGCCACTCTATTTCCCCCTGTGAAAGTACTACCCTCCTGCAATAGAGATAATACTTAAATATGAGAGTATATAGTACTCTACCTCTGACGGGTCATGGAGGATTACACTTATACATGATAACAACACTTGGATCGGCCAAAGGATTAGCATCTAACATCCTTCCGGATAAGGTTAGCACCAAATTGTTTCCTTTATGATGAGGATGGTTGGTCATCAGACCGTCACTCACATCCAAAAACTAAGGGATGTCCAATTCCTCACATGATAATCCATAGACAACATTAAATAGTTCTACGTCCCATGGGAAGCAAAACACATTGACTTTCTTCAAAAGTATAATTCAACAGCCACACGGGGTGTATAGCCAAAATGAAGAGGAAATGGCACCTTGTCTTCCCATTCCGGATTGAGTGGAAGTCATGGAGCTTGCGAAGACCACAGCCCAGGTTGACATCACAGAACGAGGCAGCCATCAGCATCATTCACGAGACATTCTTCCAACTGCGACTGCCTACTGAAAACAAACTGTCTTAAGATCACCTATTCGATATAGCAATACGAAGCAGACACGCATTCCCATGAATTCCACATTGAAATTTGCATACCAGGTGAAACGCTTGGCAAACGTAGCCCGATGAAGAAGATGATAAAACAGAGGCACTAGACCAGAACAGGAACCGAAAGTATGGAAGAGTAGGAAGAGCTCGACTCACCGTTTGGGTTCTTAGTTCTGCCCCATAGAATCTCAAACGATGATGTCCGGGACAGCTTAGACAGGGCAGGGACGAAGAGAGCTCCAAGGCGAGAGAGAGAGAGAGAGAGAGAGCAGCATATCCATATCTGCTGTAATCCAAGTCTGCTGATGAGGATAACGTTAGAGCGGCGGTGCACGTGCATAATTGCATTTGCACGTGACTCATTCGTATTCAATTTCAATTGTCATTTATGAGTAAAATTCGTATAATAAAAATGACTATCCGTATGCAAAAGAAATAAAATAGGTTCCATTTTTTTTTGGCAAAATAGAATAAAAACGTGATTTTCATTTACATTTGCATAAAATTTAGAAATCTTATAAAAGGGAGGAAGAAAAAACACTTCCTTACGAATATAATGCTATTGGTAAATTTAGAAAATTAATTGATCACACAATTTTGTAAGGGTGTTTAGAAAAGAAAAGAAAAATATCCAAAAAGGTAAGAATCCATTGTCCCATCACTCCATCATCGTCTACTAGTAGTAGTAGTAATAATAATAAGTGTGTGGGTGCGTGGAAAATGAAAAAAAAAAAAATTACTGAAGAAAGAAATATACAACTTATCTTACTTTAAGAAATGATCAAGAGTAGCTCTTAGGCCATTATAAGCTCATGGCTTTTGTCTCTTAAGCTTGTGAGCTAAGTTCCGCTTCTCATTAAGTTTTGTGCTTAATATCATGAAAAATTCAATATTTAGGCCCTATGAATAAGAAAGTCAGCTCAATGAATTTGAGAATACGCTTTCCAAAAATATGGGAATCCTAGGGTCTCGGACAGTAACCCAAATGGTTTCGGGATTGTGAGAGACAGAAAAGGTCTAGACTTAACAACTAAGTGCATCTCACCGCATGACAAAATCCTGGGCACTCACGACCCCTGAAATTCACAGCCACATCTCCTTATTTATGGCCTATGCGCATCTCGCATGACTAATGCTCACACGCCTTGAACATGACTCGACCAAGCGCCAAACTCGTGCCAAGATCATGTGCCATTCATACAGCTATTCCTCTACATCTCCATGAACCATCACACACTAGAATAGGTGCCTAGCATACGAGGTCATGTGCCGTGCGCATACCTCTAATCATGCGTTGCACTTATAACTTCTCACATGCTAATCACATGACCTCGCTGTGGGTGTTATTACCAACCGTCGCACGCACAATCAAAGCCCTTAAGTGGCCGGCCATAAAGGGGGATTTCCCTCTAATGTGTTGCACATTATTGATAAGATTTGATTGCTTAATTGTCAATTATCCAACAGTGGTTTTGGATTGCTTAACTCTCCCCATCTGCACACATCGTTGAATTAAATTGCAATCCTATCTTCCTGATTCGATTGCCCACCATATCTAAAACTCATCGTCCATCATACATTCATTTTCATCTCGACCATTGATCCAATATTGTGCACACTAGATATAATTATCATAATTCCTTTAAATTTCTATTATTATTTCTCTGATTCTAATTTAAGCTAACCTCTAGAGCCTATAGATAGATCATCCATCAACCATTATGAGAACACGCACCCATTCAGAGCTAGAGAAACTCTGAAATTTTCTACTCTCTCTCTCTCTCTCTCTCCTCCTCCTGCTTCGTTTTGCATTGCTGGCAATCCTTTGAGCACTGGCAACTTCTACCCTCTCCCAGTAGTTCCTCAATCCTTACGAGTCCCCTCTGTTGTTCCCGAAGCCTCTTGATGGGAGAACGGTAATAATTCGAACAATATCGAATCAACACAGCGAAATAAAATAATCTCACATCTTGTATAAACCTAATAGGAATCCATATAGTAGAGTAAAATAAATATCAAGCACACGAACACAAGACGATTTTTTTACGTGGAAAACCTCCTCGATATGAGGAGATAAAAAACCACGGGACCAGAGTCCACCCGAAAATCTTCACTATCAATAAAATTGTTATTCTTTAGCAAATACTAGAGGTATATAGCAGCAAACACCTCAAGAACATAATTCTTAGCAATACACATGAACTTCACAAGAGATCAAGGATAAATCTGAACAAAAATGCAGGTTTTGATCAATCCACGAAAAACCTAATGTAGGGAGCTTCAAACGAAAATCAAACCGTTCAGATTCAATAAAATTGCGACACGAACATGCTGACAAAATTTCAGCTCAATCAGACCACAAATCGACCTCTGACACCAATTTGATGTAAATCAGATATTGCCCCAAACCCCGATTTTCTGCTTTCTTTTTCTCTTATTCTTGTTTCCTTTTTTTTGTGGTTACCTCTTTATATAGATAGTGAGAAATCATATTTCCTCATATAACTTATCATATTGGCTCAAGCCCTTTTTTGGGCTTGCAATTCATTGAGCCTCCTCCACATAGGAGTGAACTCAGCTAACAAATCTCCCCATCATGACAATGTGGAGGGATTCAACATCCCTACTATCAATCGGCAATGTTCAAGCTTCGTCATCATATCAGAGCTATTATGATCCGTATGAATTTTCTCAAGTTCCAATAACTTTTCATCTAGAATATCTCTTATTCAATGATATTTAACATCAATATGTTTCGATCTAGATTGAAAAGATGAATTCTTACCAAGATGAATTGCGGTTTGATTATTACAAAATAGCACATACCTCTTTTGCTTGAACCCAAGTTCTTCTAAGAACTTCTTCATCCATAGCATATCTTTACTAGCTTCAGTTGCTGCAATAAATTCAGCTTTGGTTGTAGAAAGTGCAACACACTTCTACAATCTTGACTTCCATGATACAGCTCCACCCGCAAAAGAAATCAAATAACCAGAAGTAGATTTACGAGTATCAATATCTCCTACCAAGTCGGAATCTATGTATCCAACTAACTCAATTTTCCCGGTCCCGAATTTGAGTTTCAAATTTGAAGTTCCCCGAAGATACCTCATAATCCACTTCACTGCATTCTAGTGCTCTCTGCTTGGATTTGATAAATAGTGACTAACAACGCCAATTGCGTGCGCCAAGTCTGGGCGTGTACATACCATCGCATACATTAAGCTTCCTACAGCTGAAGCATATGGAACACTTTCCATATCTTTCTTTTCTTTATCAATTGTAGGACTTTGCATCATATTTAACTTAAAGTGGGCAGCAAGAGGAGTACTAACCACTTTAGCCTTGTCCATGTAAAATTTCTGAAGGATCTTCTCGATATATTTCTCTTGCGACAAAAATAACTTCTTAACATCTCTGTCTCGGGTAATGCTAATGCCAAGAATTTGCTTCGCCGAGCCCAAGTCTTTCATGGCAAAAGACTTGCTCAACTGCTTCTTTAATAACTCAATTCTTGAAGCATTCTTTCCAACAATCAGCATATCATCAACATAAAGCAAGAGAATAATAAAGTCATCATTAGAATTTTTTTTGACAAACACACAGTAATCCGAGGAAGTCTTCTTATAGCCTTGTTCTATCATAACTGACGCAAATTTCTTATACCACTGCACCGGTGCTTGTTTTAGGCCATAGATACTTTTTTTCAATTTGCACACATAATCCTCTTTCCCTTTCACTTTGAAACCCTCAGGTTGTTCCATGTATATCTCTTCCTCCAAGTCACCATGTAGGAAGGCTGTTTTAACATCCATTTGCTCAATTTCCAAATCTAGGCTAGCTGCCAAGCCTAGTACCACACGGATAGAAGACATTTTCACTACTGCAAAAAATATATCATCAAAACCAATACCCTTTCTCTGACCGAATCCCTTAATAACCAATCTAGCTTTGTACCGTGGTTGTAAAGTATGTTCATCTTATTTCAACCTATATACCCACTTGTTCTTCAAAGCTCTTTTACCTTTAGGTAACTTCACCAACTCAAAAGTATGATTATCATAAAGTGACTGCATCTCATCTCGCATAGCATCAAACCAATTGCTTTTGTACTCTTCTTCTATTGCTTCTGCATAGCACTCTAGTTCACTTGCATCAGTCAATAATACATACTCATCTTCAGAATTCTTGGTGGAAGGTCGTCGGTCTTTAACGGATCTCCAAACTGGAACATCCAGTGGAACATCTAATTGAGCCTATGGTTCTGGAATATTATTATATGTTTCAACATGTTCAGGAACATGTGCGTTATTTGGAACATTGACTTCCTGTTGCTCTTCATCAACCTGTGTAGGAATATTTGTAAGAGGAACTGGATCTAAATCAACCAGATTATCACTAACCTGTGATGCTGAAATCATCTTTGATTTCTCAATATCCTATATTGTTTGATCTTTCATAAACACAACGTCTCTGCTTCTTACAATTTTCTTTTCAAGCGGATCATAAAATTTGTAGCCAAGCATATCTTGTCCATAACCAATAAATATGCACTGTCGTGTTTTCACATCAAGTTTAGACCTCTCATCTTTGGAAATATGCACAAATGCTTTGCACCCAAAGACACGCAAATAATCATAAGAAATATCTTTGCCTGTCCAAACTCTATTAGGAACATCAAACTCTAAAGGAACGTATGGAGTAAGATTTAATACATGTACAACTGTACTTAAAGCCTCACCCCAAAAAGATCCAGGTAGCTTTGACTGTGAAAGTAAGCATCTTACCATTTCAACCAATGTTCTGTTCATTCTCTCAGCTAAGCCATTTAACTGAGGTATCTTGGAAGGTGTCTTTTGATGTCGAATACCTTGTTGTCTGCAGTATTCATCAAAAGGTCCAATATACTCTCCCCTGTTATCAGTTCTGATGCATTTCAATTTCTTTCCAGTCTGTCTCTTAACTGAAGCCTAAAATTGCTTAAAAGCATCTAACACTTGATTTTTAGTTTTCAAGGTATAAATCCAAATTTTCCTTGAAAAATCATCTATGAAGGTAACAAAATAAAGAGAGCCACCAAGTGATTTTGTTTTCATAGGACCGCAAACATCAGAATGCACTAAATCCAATATACCTGACTTTCTTGAAGGAATGGAGCTTTTAAATGCAACTCTGTTCTGTTTTCCTGCTAAACAGTGAGTACACTATTTTAGCGCTGAACTTTTCAATCCTAGAAGGAGCTTCTTCTTAGCCAATATTGACAAACCCTTCTCACTGATGTGACTGAGCTTTTTATACCATAATTCAACTACATCTTCGCTATCTACTGCATTAATTTTGTCTATGGACAACTTTGCCTACATAATGTATAACGAAGAATATTTTTCACCTCTAGCCACAACAAGAGACCTTTGGTGAGCTTCCATTGACTATTATTGAAGGTGCTGCAATACCCCTCATCATCCAACTTGCCTTTGCTTTTGTCTCGACTTTTATCTCTATTTCTCGGACCTCGAGACTCACTTCTCCCCCTTTTCTCAACAACCAAGGCATCAAATGTGAAGAGGACGATCCCCGTGTCTTCATTCTCATCTCTTCATTCAAAATACTACTCTTGGCCAAATCCATGGTAATTGTACCATCTAGGGTAGAATTAGACAAAGATGTTCAGAACGTCTCCCATGAGTCCGACAAAGTACCAAGCAACCATAGTGCTTGTATCTCATCATCAAATGTGATTCCTATCGCAACTAACTGATTTATAATTCCTTGAAAAGAATTTAAATGATCAGTCAAACGAGTACCATCATGATATCTTAGAGCCATCATCTGTTTTATCAAAAACAACTTATTATTCTCAGTCTTTTGAGCATATAACTGTTCGAGCTTATCCCATAAACTGCGTGCATGTGTTTCCTCAATAATATGATTCAAAACATTATCATCTACCCACTGCCTGATATAACCACACATTTGACGATGAAATATAGACCATTCAACATCAGTTTTATTCTCCGGTTTCTCCTCAGTAAATACAGGCAAATAAAAATCTTTCACATATAAAAGATCTTCCATCTTCCCTTTCCAAATATGATAATTTGAACTATTTAGTGTAACCATTCTACTCATATTCGTTTCCATTGTTTAACACAAGGCAGAAAAATCAAGCAATAACCTGATGCTCTGATACCACTCTGATGGGAGAACAGTATTTATTCGAACAATATCGAATCAACGCAGCGGAATAAAATAATCTCCCCTCTTGTGTAAACCTAATAGGAATAGATATAGTAGAGTAAAATAAATACCAAGCATGCGAACACACGACGATTTTTTTTTTTTACGTGGAAAACCTCCTCAATGTGAGGAGATAAAAAACCATGGGATCGGAATCCACCCGAAAATCTTCACTATCAATAAAATTGTTCTTCTCTAGCAAATACTAGAGGTACATAGCAGCAAACACCTCAAGAACATAATTCTTGGCAATACACATGAATTTCACAAGAGCTCGAGGATAAATCTGACCAAAAACGTAGGTTTTGATCAATCCACGAAAAACCTGATGTATGGAGCTTCAAACGAAAATCAAACCGTTTAGATTCGATAAGATTGCGCCATGAACATGATGACAAAATTTCAGCTCAATCGGACCACGGATCGACCTCCGACGCCAGCTTGATGTAAATCAGATATTGCCACAAACCCCAGATTTTTTGCTTTTCTTTTTCTCTTGTTACCGTTTCCATTTTTGCGGCTACCTCTTTATATAGATAGTGAGAAATCATATTTCATCATATAACTTATCATATTGGCTCAAGCCCTTTTTTGGGCTTGCAATTCATTGGGCCTCCTCCACATAGGAGTGAACCCAGCTAACACCTCTGCTAACTATACCAACTCTTCTCCAATTCCCTCACCAGCGGACATCTTTGCTCACCGGCGGCTCCTCAAGTTCCACGGCCATCCCTTAGCTGTGAATCCTTCCTTGGTGTCCCTAGGTTAGTCCTGATTAAGGTAAGACTAGTAATTGCATGAATAATTGGTTAGATTTGATGTTATGCAATGATTTGATTGTCAAACCTATAGTTGTTGAACCTTATTTTATTTTTATTCCCTTTTGTTTATACCTTGCATTAAACATGAAATAAATTGAGCCATCGGAACTTTGAGCCGAAAGATCTGCTCAATTTTAATATTCATGCATGGCATATTGTAATTTGCATCTAGAATTAGTTAAGAATATTACCTCTGCATTATAATATCAAAATTTAGTAATTATTGCATCTTTTTATAGATATTGATGATTCTTAAATGGTATTGTAGAAATTTCATGAGCATTAATGCATAATAATAATTCTTGAAATTCCTGAGGTTATTCGCCCATGTTGCTGTTCCATCAAACAGTTTGCACTTTCATTAGATTTTACGTTTTTATCAAATATTCATGCATGCTGCATATTTTAGGTTATATTCATGTTTTTGAATTTAATATTTAATACATTAGATGCATTAGAATTCATGAAGTAATTTAGGAAACCATGAAGTTCAGCTCATGCATGAACAGGATTAAATTAATACACGTTATCTCCTAGTCAATTTTGGTCATCATTCTAATTCATAAAGAAAATTGAAAATATTTCACTAATGTCACTCGTAGATTGCATTTAATTACACAATTGATTCTTGATTAGCTCTATAGTATTCATATTGCTTGTCATTTAGTAAGCCACGTGTTAGGAATTGATTTTGATTGGCATCTTATATTTATTGCATTCAGGATTAATGCATTGCATATGGTTTAATATCTATCGTGCATGTCATTAGTATTTTAGGGATACATGTTTGCTAAGATTATGTACGTCATGTCATCTAGAAATTTAAGTTATGTCGTATCATATTGCATTAGATCATGTCAGTTAGCATGCTTGGCATTTGTTCTTTGGGTTTCATACTAAGTAATGTGAACCTGCCTTAATTATATCATTCATTTAAGGCATCTTAGTCTAATTAGGATTTTCATGTCATTGCATCGTAGTACATGCATATTTCAGCCAGTAGTATTTTAGGGTTAATTGCATATTCATCATGGCATTTAAATGAGAAGATACCAAAAGATTAGTATGGTTACATACTAATTAGCTTTGATAAATAGTTGTCGATTTATATGTAAACATGCATAATGCATTTTATATGTGTTTTGCATATCATTGTCTATTTGTTTCTTGAGTTGTAGTTCGCAAAAACCTCGTTTCAATGGACAAAACGCAATTTAGCATATGTTTGCTCATGCATCCAGGTTCTTCATATTTTTCATAATTTATTTACTGCTTTAATTATTGAGTATTATTTTATTTTTTGTGCACCTGCATAATCATATATCACATGTTAATGACATAGGATAAAACCGACAAAGATTGCAAGCAAAATATTTTCAAAATAAATACAAGATGTACCGAAGTGACGTTTGAGTAATTTAGCACAATCAAGTCCTTGTATCTATCTAGTTCGTGAAAGTAAGGCAAACTCCTATGTTTTATTTGGATGTTTAATCAAGTCCTTGTATCTATCTAGCTCATGAAAGTAAGGCAAACTCTTGTGTGTTGCTTGGATGTTTAATTGACCTGCAATTAGTGGTTACTTGAAAAAGTAAGTTTAATAAGGAAAATTTAAATGAAATCCCAAGTTGCATTGGGTATAGGCTTAAAAGAGCCCGTGCTACCATTCGTACCCATTGTAGTTATCTATTATCTTTCTCTTGGTGGTTTACCTCGAGAAAGGTCGTGACCTAAGGGTGTTGGATCTCTTTAAATAAGTTGATTAAGATGACTTTTAAATAAACTGAAGAAGTTTTGAAAAACTTAAGACCTATTGATGATCTTTACCATAAGGTGGACCCCACTAGTTCAAACCAAAAGAAAAGGGTAAAGAAATGTAGTAATAATAGAATTTGTTTTTCAAGTTAATCTTACTACGAAAGAAATGGAGTAATGATAGAATTAAATGCTTTTCTTTTGGTAAAGAAATATTGAACAAAGGTCAAACCAAAGGAAAAGCACTTAATTGATTTGATGTGAATTGCACCTGGATTATCAGTCATATGATGTATTAGCACTAGTGTTCGAATGACATTCTTCATCTTGTGAGTTTAAGATATGAAGAGCAGCCAGACCGTGAGGTGTATTAACAATCTAATAAATGTTGTTGAAACAATACCAAGCTATTCAATGCATCATGCCCTTTCTTCTTTCAAATCTAACAGATGAGAGATGGCATTCCTATGTTTGAATTTGGTAGTGCACCAATGGTTTTGATTTGGTGGGTATTATGGTAGTTTCTTCAAAAGTGCCGACTATTCTAGTTTGTTTGAGAAAAGCCACAATCCTAGAATTAAATGTGGATCCTCTACCTCTTCCTTTGGGTTTGTTTTTGTAGCCACCATTGTGCCGTTGTGAGATAAATGCCATTAAACTATTTAGGAGAATGGTTGAAGTGTGCTTGTTTCGTAACTTATAACTTTGAAGTTGTGCAACCTCTTCAACATGAGATAAAAGAGGTCTGAACATCGTCGTTTTGAATGACTCATAGTTGTCATCAAGTCCTTCAAGTAATTAGAAGACTTTATTAGCATCCGACACAGGTTTACCAAGCTTATTAGCATCCTTCAAGCAACAAGAATGCATTTGATCACAAATAGATTTAAAGCTGTGAAGATAAATAGATGAAGGCTCATTTTCTTTCCTAATGTGTTGAAGTTCTCTGAGGAGGTCAAGTTCACGAGCTACCAAGCTTTGCTCGAAATGATCAATGAGAGCTTGCCATATTTCCACTACAGTTTGAAGTCCAACAGCATGTCTGAGAACCTCTTCTGAGGGTGTGCCCATGATTCAAGACTTTATAAAGCGGTCACTGCACACCCGTTACGTATATTATGGATTATTTTCTTTGGTTACATTTTCTAATGTCGAAGTCTCTCCGCTAAGGAAATAAAGGAGGTTCTAACTTTCAATCAAAGACAATACTTGTGTCTTCCAAAGTAAAAAGTCATTTTCGTTGAGCTTTAATGTAACAAAATTTTCCACATTGATGTCTAAAAGAAATGGAAATCTTGGCTGTAAAGAAGGTGGCGACATGATTGTAACAATTTCCTTTTTTTTTTTTTTTTTTACAAGAAAGGATCAATGGCCATTATACCATAAAGAAAATAGAGAATTGAGTCGTTGAAGAATTACATTTTCATTGATAAGTTGTACAATATAAATAGATATATCACCACCTATAAATATGGTAAAAAATAAATATAAAAGATAACAATCTGATGTACGTGGAAATTAAATAAAAAAAAAAAAACCTTAAAAGATCTTGAAATGATCAACTCGTGAACACTCACTTGATTAGTAATTCTCATGTTGTTTTATAAAAGATTCTGCACTGCAGCCTTTGTGATCTTTTACTTTCTAATTTGATACTTCAATACTCCCCTTCAAACTGGTCAAATGGGGAGGACTAGAGGCCAAGTTTGATTCATAAATCAGCAAACCTATCTTGAGTCAATGGTTTGGTGAAAATATCAGCAACTTGTGAGGAAGACGGAATATAGCGAGTTATAATAGAACCTAGTGCAACTTTCTGCCATACAAATTAATAGTCTATCTCAATGTGTTTGATCCATGCATGAAAAACTATGTTAGTAGTGAGATACAATCCTAACATGTCGTTCGAGAAAAGTAATAAAGGTTGACGTTGGTAGATCCCAATGTCATGCAATATGTATGAAATCCAAGTGAGTTCAATAGCTGCAAAAGCAAGAGCTTGGAATTCAATCTTCAGCTGTGGACAACCTTAGACTTGTTTCTTTGGCACACTATGGAATACAATTTGAGTCAAGAAAAATACAATAACCAGTGTTAGAATGTCGGGTGAGTTTGCACCTAGCTCAATCTGCATTGACAAACCCAAATAAATGGAGAGAACTATGAGAAAAAAATGTGAAGCCCAAGGTGTAAAGTTAAGGATCAGTACATCAATAGTAAGAATATGCCATAAATCAACTCGATGGTCGGTTATGACAAACCTAACATCTTTGATTTTAACCATTATTTTGGTCTCGAATAGTACGTTAAGGATCAGTACACCGATGGCAAGAATATGCCATAAATCAACCCGATGGTCGGTTATGAACCAGGGACTAGCCACAAGACTAGCCAGACAACTGACTAGTGGACCAACTAAAGGATTGCTCGATTGACCCAAGGCCTGGCCCTTGGACCTAACCGTGAGCCCTTCACATGATAAATAGAAGTCCAAACTCGGTCTCGCCGATTAAACCTAGTTATATCTAGTTTTGTCCTATCACAGGTTAGGCACGAATTTCGAGCCAAATAAGGTAGTTGGTTGTGGTTAGACTTGATTAACTCCCGCCCAATGAGATGAACTTCAAACTTAGATATTTCACTTGGTGCATTTAATGCTCCTAGAAGGTAGTTAATTAATACTTGATGACTAAGTAGACACTTGGCACAAATGGTCTTGCCCTCGGGAGGTAATCATGAAACTTTGGATTTTTGTACATTAAGAGAGGGTGAGTCATAAGCCTCTTAAGAAGACTTGGAGACTAAGCTAGATAGGCCAATTTTCTCTTAGATCAAGAGTTGAATGCATTAAATGGGGACAATGAGCATGGAGGCTTTAGTGTCTCAAGTAATTAATGAAAGATGGTGACTCATGGTCTAAAAGAATAATGACAAGTGATATTAGAAGACAAGTACAGCACCATCACTCCTCCATAGACTTGTCACCTTGAGTTTCATAGGTTTTGACTTCCCAGTTTTTCAAAAAAGCTGGACCTTTCCTACTTTCCAATTTTATAGAGCTCTTTTTCGTTCAAATTTGAGAAAATTCATTCATGAAAATTGTTCAAAACATCTTGGCCTACGACATACTTTAATGTCATATTTTTATAAGGTGAAATGGTTGGTACAAAAGCCTAGCATTTACCATATGGAACTTGTCCAATTCAGTAAAAATAGTAATCAAGTTATCTTCTCGAATTTTCATAAAATTTTCCTTTTCAAATATGGATATGCTTCCTTCATAAAAGTTTTAGAGGATATCCATTCCTATAACATATTAAAATTTCAAAGTGTTTTGTGAATATTTCGATTTCATAATAGGTCTTTCCCTGCGACCATTGGATTTGCTTAACCAACAAATTGTTGGGTTGTGTTCAATGATCTATTGCTATTTCCACAGATAGTATTAGACTTGGTTTCCTTTATGAGAAATGTTATCTAAGATCTTCCATACAACATGTTAAACTTTTATAATTTTTTGAGCCCACTTGATAAGGTAATGATGCTAATTTTCATAATTGCTCAAAACTATTTTTCACCCTAGGATAAAAGGGTCACATGCCCAACTTGGAAGGAAAGAGGGCTGCACGTCCAACTTGAGAAACAAGCTAATCTATAGTCTTTTTGGTCTGGAGATAAGAATGCATTAAATGCTTTTGGACCTTTGTGTGTTAAAAAGATGAACTTGGAGAGCAAGTATTCATTTCATCATTATAAGACTTGGGTGGCCCAATAAGAGAAAGAACAAGTGTGGCCCTAGGGATTAGGCTTGCCACATCTTTCTCCTCAGCCTTGCCACCTTATCAACTTAAGCTTGCCACCCAAAGAAATTCTATTGATCCATTTGAAAAGATCATCATCAGGGGTTTGCCTATAAATAGAAGCATTTGCCCCCAATTTCCACACTTCCTCATCTTCCTCCCTCACTTACACTCTTTTTTTTTTCTCTCATGCCCTCTCACTGTCGCCTTCTCTCCCTCTCTCGGCCTTGCTCACCCACCGCCTCATCGGACAATCCTCTATTAATAAAACCACATATAGTTCATCAAGGTTCATTAAATGTAAGTAGAATCTCTAACTCTTGACTAGGGCGATAACCTAGTCGTCGAGTTTAATGGGGTGCTCACCCATGTAAGCTGGTGTATTTTGTATTGTTCTTTCATATGGTTTTTCCATGTTTGCATGCTTGAGTGTGTTCACACCCTAGGACGAGATCGAGGTTCGCTTGGCTTAGAGTCAACGTTAAGTCGCGATGGCCTAAACCACAGACCTTAGATTGTTATTGAAGTGTGCCGATTCCAAGTCTTGCTTGGTGCGGACGTTGACCTAGGTGTGTGACTCAAGTGATAAACCAAGAATCGTGTCTAGTATATCATATAGTATGATGTTAAGAGTCATGGCACACTCACTTGAATGAGCATGCTTTCAAGCCATGTATGTGACATCCCAATTTTCTAATTCTATTTTCAATAAATTGAGACGGGCATTTTGTTGGCATGCATATAGTTCTTTTCCTTGAGTCGGCCACTCATGTGAAAACTAGTCTATCGGGTGAAGCCGTTAAGAGATTTTAATATATTGGACTTGAGAATTTGACCAGGAAGTGACCTTTTGACCTAGCTAATCTGCAAGGGTCATTACGACACAATTAAAAATCGATTAGAGATCGGAGATAAGTTGACTCAACAGAGGCATGTGATCAGGTGTGGGTGATTCCACTAGATCACACAATTCTTGTCGATCGGCACTGGACCGACTTTTTTGTCGATTGGGTACCCTATGTTCGTATTTGACATTTTGAGATTATCCCAACAACCGAGAGTTGACAATGTGTCAAAGATGTACATTGTGACTTGAATTAATCAACCACTGGTCAAATGCATGAAAAAAACTAAAAGCTACCCAGTAGATCAGGACACGCTAGTATCGTGCCAGAGTGAAATTAATCGTAAAATTAAGATCGAATTTAGAAATTGGAAGTCCTAATGTGTCACAAATTATTTTAGGAACATTGACTTATTTTCGGAAGATTTTTCATGCAATCAGAGTTTTTCAGCAAGTTAATCAAAGTTTGGCTAATGTGGATTGAGAAATTAGTAGGCCCGCTTTTGGTCGTGCTTTTGGGACTCAATAAAATTGTATGGACAAGTGAGGATGTGAATTAAAGTGTGGTGACATTGGATTAATTTTATGGACTTCAATTTGGTTCAATTAGAAGAGAATTGAATGAAATTGATATATAAGATTTCATGCCACGGCGGAAAAAGAAATTGCAACCATTGGAAGATGTTGTGGATGATTTGGGTTAGTAGATTGTGATATCACCTTATGTCATGGTAGTTGAGGCCAAAGAGAAGGAGATGTGGACAAGTGGAGGGTGAGGATGTGCTCTCAAAAAGGTGGGATGTCGCTTCACATTTCTCCATCATCTTCTTCCTTGGTTTGGCTTCTTGGAACTTGGAGGAGAGAGAAAGAGAGATCCGAACGGAACCAAGCCGCTCGACCGCCCCTTCTGCTCGCTCATCCGGTTGTTCGTCGCCTGCTGATGGCCACTCCTTTGCCGTCACACCACCCGAACACTAGCCAGCATTTTGTTGCTAACCCGCGTGCGTCCTCATGCCAAGCTGCCGGTTTCGTGTTGTCTCGCCGTCCTCCAGAGCCCCCTAGACATCGTTGAAGCCGCACCACCGCAGTCCTGTCCCCAAAGCAACCGAAGTCGCCGTCGCCCGCCCCACGCACCCGCTCGTCGGCTAGCTCGCTGCTCCGCTCCGCCTTCGTCCGTGTGCCAACTAGCCGTCGTCCATCGTCTCGTAGCTGCTTGCCATCACCGGAAGTCCCGCCTAGCCGCCATGAGCCACTGCCCGAACTGCCGCCCCTCTCCTCCCCTTTCTGACCCAAACCAGCATCGGATCCGCCCTCTTTCGGCCCTAAAATAACTGG
Source organism: Eucalyptus grandis (assembly GCF_016545825.1). Lineage (NCBI taxonomy): Eukaryota > Viridiplantae > Streptophyta > Magnoliopsida > Myrtales > Myrtaceae > Eucalyptus > Eucalyptus grandis. Next base: position 5,971,032 of record NC_052614.1, on the reverse strand, counting down.
AAAATAGGTATTCCAGCTCGATTTTAGCCCATTTTGGCCAGCCTCCCGACCTCGGATGCTTGGCTTGGCTTGAGGAAAGCCGATCCCCATGACGTCCCCGTTGTTTTGGTCTGATCGGTTTGTTAATCGGGTGAGTTTAACTCACTAAACCTTGATTAGACGGTTGATGATGCTTTAGGTGTGCTTAGTTTATGTTACGTGTTGTTAGGTGGTTAGTTTAATTTATTTAAGTGTAAATTAGATTAAGAGTATGATTAATTTAAAGTAGGTTTAATTAAGGCTAAGTGGTTTTATATTAGAATAAGCCTTGATTTGACATAAATGATTTATTTCTTTATATAAATAAATATTTCGAAATTATTTAATAAATTAATAATATATTATTATTCGAAATTATTAAAATATTATTATTTAATTAATTTCGGAATAAAATTAATTATTTAATAAATTCTAAAGAAAAAAAAATTTGGGACCTTAATTTCTCAGAATTTTGTGTTGATCGTTGCTGTGTATTCAGATTTTGAATTTGATGAATGGATAATGCAAATTGAATGTTGATTGTGAAAAATAGGGATTTTATTCATAAAATCCCAAGTGTTGGGTTTTGATACAAAAATTGGATTTCAAGAATTATTTTAAATAGTGGGGTTTGAAAAAGTGAGATATTGATTTCCTGGTTCGAAATTAACGTGCCCCCACACACGTGAATAATTTCTAGAATATTTTTAATATGAAAAAAAGAGGCCGGGATCACTATTTTAAATTGAAACATTGAGTGAAATGCAAAGTGTCCTAGGCTGAGTATGAATTGATTGTGTGATAATTAAGAGGAATTTGTCCTGGGCTATTGAGCCGGACTTGCTCCTATATGGGATGCCCCACATTGTGGATGTGGGTCGCAATTGATTTTGGGCCCATGCTCCTTCGGGAACGCCCTCAACATATTGACGAAGTTGCGCTCCAAGGTGGGGAGGTGACACCTGGCATTAATGTCAGCAGATAACTAAACTACAAGTAGGCTATACCCTTGTGTGGCAGTGAATAACAATTGGAACGCATGCTGAATGATTTGTTGTGTTGGATTATGGGGTGGAATTGTGTGGCATGGTATGGGACATAATCAGGACTCCGATGGTTGTTGGTTATGTGAAAATATTTGCGTTCCAGTTGTTTAAGTTTGTATTACTACACATGATCGAATGATATGAACATGATTGAATGATTTGAATTGTGCTAACCTGTAAGAAGGAACTGAGGGAGGTAAGTTCTCTGTGTGGTGTGGCTAGGCCATCTTGGAGTGTATTTTCTTTCTAATAAAGGTTTAGGGGGTGAACTTGCTAGAGACAATGTCTCACCCCAGTTGTGGGCTTACATTTTCAGGTCCCCAGTGGACGGAGTGGCCAGATCCTTTTGGTTGGCCTTGAAGAGTTGCAGAGGTGAAGTCATGAGGATTGGAGGATGTGTTTGAATTGGTCGTAGGACAGTTCCTTTTTAAGAGCCGGTCTTTTGTAGACTTTTGGATGTAGGCCTTTGTTTGTAACTCCGTTGATTTATGAAAGTGTTATGTTGTGAATGCTTCCTGCTTTTATATCCCGTGTTTTATTGTCAAGGGTTTTATAATATGCTTCCGCATGTGCATTAAAGAACTGAATGGGTGGGTGACTTAACCTGGGAACGTCACATTTGAATGACCATGGTGGGATGTTCGAATGCTCGGGGTTCGGGCTGTGACAATGTATGAGTGGACTAAGAAGAAAAGTAAGAACCAACTTATGTGATGCACTTTTATGATGCACTTATAAAGGAAAAAAGCGCCTGTCATCACATAGTGTTGGCAGCGATACCTCATCCATTGAATGTGATGCCCTAGTTAAGCTAGGATGCTTGGGTTTTAGCTTGGATGCCTTGGATAAGCTAGCCCTATGATGCCCTGGTTGATCCAGAATGCCTAGGTTGAGCCCGAATGCTTTGGTGAGCTAGCGTTAGGATGCCTTGGTAGAGCTGGGATGCCCTAATTGAGCTAAGAAGCCTAGCAAGAAACTAGAACCCCGATTGAGCCGAGAGGGCTTGGTCGAGCCAGTACGATGATAAATGAATTTGCATGAGTGCCGGTTAAGCATAAGTATGATATGTCGATATGTTTCATGATAAGCCAAAGGTAAGTATGCATTGGAGCATATTGTGATGGGCATCTGCATGTAGCCGAGGTTTAGTAATAAGTTTATCATTGATCTGTTATCGACATTGTATTGTGAGTGTTGTACCTGATGGATTTTGATGATGAGATGTCCTCCTATTAGAGAATTAGAGGTTTTACTTACTAAGTCCATGACTCATCCTATTGTTTTTTAAAATTGTAGGAATTGATAAGTTGCAGTCTCAATAGAATAGTTAAGATTTACCCTGTCCTTTTTTAGTATAGAGCATGTAGTGGTTATAAAACAAATGGCCTATGACAAAAGGGCTTGTAAATATAACTGATATAATTGTGTGTTTGCAAGTGGTTGTTTTGCTAGCTACTTTGTCTAGGTATTGTATGTACGCTTTCACATGTGCTTAATGAAAAAGAAATAGGATGGCGACATGCCTAGGACATTATAAAAATAACCCTTATAGCTCGAGACCTTAGAGATGGAGTTGGGGACGTTACAAAAGTACTGCAAACATATCATTGAATACATTTTACCAACTAATAGTAAGCAACAGTTGGGGCATGCATACATTGGCAAGCTTTGTCGGATGCAAGCAAGTGATTCGGACGAATGAGGGTAAGAAACTAAAGAGCGCCTATAGTGCTTTTAAAATGGGCTGAATAAGTATGGGGCTTATGACCATATTTAAGGAGTGGTTGCTTGGTAACTATTAGAGTAGCAATTGGCTTACATTGTGCCATTGGTGCTCCACTAAAAAAATCTAATGCAAATTTTTGTTGTGAGAAAAAAAGCCCATCAGTGGAGTGATTAGCTTCCATGCCCAAGAAATAATGAAGAGCACCAAGGTCTTTCATAGAAAACACTTGACTAAGTGTCTGCACAAGATAGTTCAATAATTTCAAGGAATCACTAGTGGACTATATCATCCATGTGGAGCAGTGAAATAATAGTACGAAAATGATGATGATAAACAAATAGAGATGGATCGGCAATGCTGCAAAAGAATCCATACTTGAAAAGAAAATTCTCAAACTTGTTGAACTATGCCCTAGGAGCTTGTTTGAGGCCATGTAGTGCAATCTAGAGTAAGCAAACATGATTAGGACAAGACAAATCATGGAAACTTGATGGTTTTCCAATCTAAACAAGAACATCAAGATCACCATGTAAGAAGGCGTTCTTGACATCTAATTAACGAATTTCCTAAATCTGGATAGTAACAACATATAGGACAATGTGAATTGTGGCATGTTTAGCTACTAGACTAGAAGTTTATAGGAAGTTAATGCCCTCCTCTTGATGAAAGCCTTTTGCAACAAGTGAGATCTTCAATCGGTCAAGTGAACCACCTGCATGTAGCTTTGTCTTGTACAACCATTTACATCCAACCACATTCATCAAGGGATGACGGGGAACAAGTTCCCATACTTTGTTGATCGCAAGAGCATCTACCTCCTCTAGTGTATCGGCTCTCCAATTAGGGTGTTTTAATTTTGAATGGATAGTGCATGGCTCAGGAAGGATAGATAATACCAGCATATTGGCAAACTTGGGGTTTGACTTCGAGATATCAACCTTAGAACATGTAATCATGGGATGCATTGAGGATGTTGAAGTTTCAGATGGAGATTAAACTAAAGATTCACTCTTCGTTGGTTGTGGCACATGATTAGAGAGTAGCAGACGAGGCATTTGAATCTGGTTCTATCTTAGCAAATAAACGTGCATGTTCGCTTGTAAATTCAAGATCTGAGTGAAGCAATATTTTGAGCAATTTCTGGAATTGGTTAGGGCATAGTCCAGTGATCACCAAAAGCTTTTGTCTATGATGAAGTGTAATTCCATTGCAATAGCTCTCCCTCAGTCATAGCATAAATCTGAGGTTAGCACTTTTAGCCTTTGATTTAAGTTAAGGTCTATTTGTTTGGCAGAAAATTTGGGAAATATATTCCTAAAAATGATCTCTTATTTTTCTTACAAAAATCATTGAATAAAAAATAATATTATTGTCTACGAATATGTATAAGCATGAATTATTGTTGGCAATGGAAATAATTTTTATTAGCTTATCATTTTAAGCAATATTTAGCCCTAAATGGCCATTAATAGATCAAACTATCACCTCTTTTTTTGACATTTTCCTATACAGTGAACTTGTTTAGGTTAAAGAAGAGAGAGGCTAAGAATCCGGAATCTTTCTCTTTGCATTAACCAATCACTTTTAGTAAAATGTTTTCCAAAGATGTGCATTTTCCACGAAACAAATGAACCCTAATTTTTATTCTAATAAATTGCATTTTGTCTGTAACTTTCAATCTCACTTTTCGAAGTCAAGTCCACTATTGGCTCCAAATCCTTTTCACCATCTCAATTCTCATGCCGAAAAGAAAACATCAACAAGAATTGAGAGAATCAAAAGCGACATGCGACGTGCTCTCCTGGGCAACTTGAAGATTGTCTTCACATGCCGATGGGAATGGCACGTGATCATTCAATGGAGTACAGAAAAATCCCAAGTAGTAAATGATCTCTTAGCCATCCATGCATGAGAATTAATCCGTGGTTTCAAACCATCACATCAGTGGCTGATGTGGCATGTATGTATCTTACTAGATCCACTCACAAATTAACACCTGTCCATATTGCCACATTAGCAGGTGACATGGAATCAAATAAAAATCCATCACATTTCATTAGAGATTAGGACACTACAAGTGTTATAACTTTCATATGTTACTTATTTGAGTGCCGTAATTTTTTTTTACCACTTGAGTGCCATAACTTCTTAAAAACATTCACTTTAGTATCATAACTTTCGATTGATTATTTAAGCGCCAAATTTTTTTTAAAAATGTTCACCCAAGTGCTGGAAATCTAACGTGGCACAGTATTTGTCGTTAATGTTTTAAAATGTTATAATATTTAAGTAATTGATTAAAAAGTTATAATACTCTAGTGAATGTTTTAAGAAGTTATGATACTCAAGTCTTCAAAAAAAAAAAAAATTTATGGCACTCAAATAAATACTCTATGAATGTCATGGCACTTGTAATATTCTAGTCCTTAATGATATGCGATAGATTTTTATTTGATTCCATGTCATCTACTAAAGTGGCAATGTGGATTGGTGTTAATTTGTGAGTGAATGTGAGTAAGATACATATATGCTATATCAGTCACTGACGTGATGGTTTGAAGCCACTAAATATTTTCTCATTGATAGGTGGCTGAGAGATCATTTACCATTTGGGATTCCGTACTCCACTAAATGATCACATGCCATCCCCATTAGCATGTGGAGACAATCTTCGAGTTGCCTTGGAGAGCACGTCGCATGTCGCTTTTCATTCTCTCAATTCTTGTCGATGTTTTCTTTTCGGCATTAGAATCGAGATAGTGAAAGAGGATTTGGAGCCAATCTTGGACTTGGACTATAAAAAATGAGACCGAAACTTATAGACCAGATGCAATTTATGAGACCAAGAATTAAGATTTGTTTATTTCACAGAAAAATACATGTTTTTGGAAAATATTTTTCCTAAATATTATTGGTCATATCGCTTGAAACAATTAACCAATAAAAACTATTTCCATTGCCAACAATCACTTATGCATATACATTTTCGTAGAAAATAAAATTATTTTTCTTTCATTTATTTTTATAAGCAAAAATAAGAGATCATTTTTAGGAATATATTTTATATATCATTAATTATCTGCCAAACAACTGGACCTTAACTTAAATCAAAGGCCAGAAGTGCTAACCTTAGATATTGGTTAATCTAGTGAATTGTCTCCACATCCCCATTGGCATGTGAAGACAATCTTCGAGTTGCCTTGGAGAGCATGTCGCATGTCAATTTTTCATTCTCTCAATTCTTGTCGATGTTTTCTTTTCGGCATTAGAATTGAGATAGTGAAAGAGGATTTGAAGCCAATCTTGGACTTGGACTATAAAAAATGAGACCAAAACTTATAGGCCAGATGCAATTTATGAGAACAAGAATTAAGATTTATTTATTTCACGGAAAAATACATATTTCTGGAAAATATTTTTCCTAAATATTATTGGTTATATCGCTTGAAACAATTAACCAATAAAAACTATTTCCATTGCCAATAATCACCTATGCATATACATTTTTGTAGAAAATAAAATTATTTTTCTTTCATTTATTTTTATAAGCAAAATAAGAGATCATTTTTAGGAATATATTTTCTAAATCATTAATTATTTGCCAAACAACTGGACCTTAACTTAAATCAAAGGCCAGAAGTGCTAACCTTAGATATTGGTTAATCTAGTGAATTGTTCAAGCGATAAACACTATTTTCATCATCTTTAACGCCTGCCTTTAAATTGTGTCGCAAACATGTTTGTTTTGTAATTTTTTTATTTTCTTGACAAGAGACCGTTACAATAAGAACTGTTGTCGAAAAACAAGTTATTCAGCACAATAAAGTAAATAGGAAAGGAAATAAATCATATTTGAGATTTTTTTTTAAATCTCATATATGATTTATTTCATATAGGGTAAAAGCCACCAAAAATTCCAAATTTTGCTTACCATGACACTTTTGCCCCAAACTTTTTTTGGTGTAAAAAAAACCCAAACTTGTATCCATTAACACATCTACCCAAACTTAAACAATGTGACACATTTACCTCAAACTTATTTTTGTGAAACCAAAAATCCCAAATTTTTTTAAGAGACACTTAAAAAAAAAACCCTAAATTTGTATTTATATGACACATTTACCCTGAAAAATTGGTATCATAGTTAAAAATTTGCGAGTAAATATGTCATACAGGTAAAAGTTTAGGGTATTTGGTGTCAAAAAAAAGTTTGAGGTAGATGTGTCACAGTGGACAAAGTTTAGGATTTTTTATGTGATAAAAATGGTTTAGGATAAATGTGTCACTTTAGACAAAGTTTGTGATTTTTTTAACTTTTTCCTTTTCATATATGGGATATATGTGATTTGATCAAATTAGTCTATATGACCAACTCCAAGGGAAGAGTAGCACATAATTTTACTATAAATAAAGCGATATAATAGATATTACAACCGTGTTCAAATCCCTTAAACCTTCTCAAGTCCTCATAATTGCTCATCAAAGTATCTCTCAATCTCACAAATGAATCTACATATTTTATCAAAAATTTATTGGCTACCGAACACTCTCGCGCCACACCCCCCACCCCACAAGGTACATCTTGCGCCTATGAGCTGCTATAACTATCCAAGAAGACACTCGAAACTGGAAGGAGAAAGAAATCCACCCGGTGGACTGCCGAGCTGGACTTGCCACCCGGTGGACTGCCGAGCTACAAGTCAGGAGCGGGATTCTCTAAAAAGCCAAGGTCGTGGGTGGCCAAGAGGGCTCACTTGGAGACTTGGGATCTCAGCAGGAAGAATTCCCGCTTGAAGGCACTAGTAATTTGTACCTTGCATTCACACTCAACTACAGCACAGGCAAACACACCACTCCGCACCACCTGCCTAAAGACCAAAACCCATGATTGGACATAAATGTATGCCTCTAGCAAAATTAGTGGATCCAACGAGAAAAGTGGTTTCCTTGTCTATCAGGAAACTTAATTCAATTGGGACTTTCTTTTGATTTCCAAATTTGGACTAACATTCGAAATTGGATATCTATCCTATAAATTTAGACTTTCGCTTGGGGCTCAAACTCAAAATTTATTTTGATTGTCTCCACATTCAAATCACAATAATTTCGGTGAAACCTAATCATTGCTACCTCCTATAGCCCCTCATAAGTTCAGTCATCATAGAGATCTTTCAAGTCCGAACAACATTTGAACTTCGCCACAGCCATTGATCTCATTAGATTAACAACTCTACTTGCAACTTTAACCACTCCACAATGATTTGCAAACATAAGCTCATCTATACCAGATAAAACAAAAACTGCTGATGCATTATTTGTCAGGAGACTGAACACGCGCTTTGTCAAACACAAAAGTTACAACAATCGTTGGCTTTCAAGGTTCTATCTCGCCACATGCCCTATTTGTGTCAATTACCACACAAGCATCCATTATCTTTGAAGATTCTAGTTACAAATTCACCTTGAGTTGTACACAGTCAAGATTCACATAAACACTGCCACAACCAATCTTAGAAGTATTGGAGATTTGTCGAGATAAATACATTAGAAGTGTCAAAAGTTGTGTACGACATACACTTTAGTGCCAAAAGTTTTATTTTTTTTATCACTTAAGTATCACATTTTTTTAAATTAAAAAAAAACAGTTAAGTGTAAGCTCCGATCTAAGTCACCGGAATCTGATGTGACTATATTTTATAAATTTCTCAGTCCTACATGACTCGCTAGCATGCCTAGTCAGCAAATAACCCCTAAATAAGGTCATTTAAAAGTTATAAGTAGTGATCACTTCATTACTAGTAGTTATTAAAAAGTGATCACTTTAGTGCCAACCCTGCCATATAGACTAGAGTTTTTAAAAAATTTACCAAGTCATATTATAGTTTTAATTATAAATGCCACATAATCAATTTAGTTGGAATTTCTTGCCGTGGCATTTAAGTGATTGTTTTTTCCTCTGATTTGGCACTTAAATGAGCCAGTAAAAATTTTTAGAGCTAAAGTTAGCGCCATGCATAAATTTTTGCACTTTTGGTGTACTTATCTCGAGATTTGTTAAGTGCAACTTCTCTACTGACAATGATGAGTTTAGTTCCAAGCACCACGACACAAAGCCCTGCTCACCATGTGCATAGCCTACCATTCAAACATTTTAAGAGCAACAAAATATTCAAAGAACGTAACTACCAATAATGTTACTTGACCACACTTATATGGAAGCCCAACATCAATAGCAGTCGATGGGATCTATAAACCAGGTAATTCATTGTACTAAGCACATCTATTGAGAATTTCTTAGGCATACCAACTTTCAACTAGTAATGGTTTGCTCATTAACTTTACAATCTATTGTGATTCACTAGCACTAGTGCAATGCCTTACTATGCATTCAAGCAGAATTCATTCAACAGCTCCAAGTAAAAATCAATGCTATTATCAATCCCCACATGCTTGATCATCTTATCAATCTCATTTTCAACCAAAGCTCTAAACTTATGCCTTAGCACAAACACGTAGGTCCTCGCCATCAACAACCGTTGGCATAAATCAAACATTCTTCATTGAAGAAAATCATGACAGCCACAAACACCGAAGTGAATTAATTCCACAATCTCCATGCTTTCTCTAATACTTGTAATATAATACACTTTTTACGGTTTGCCTAAGTCACAGCACTTGCATAAATTCAATTTATCAGCCACATAACTTCACAATTGATTCACTTCACTCAGAACCTTGATGCTTCTTTCGCCAATATGTCCCAAACATATATGATGCAATTCAGATACTTGAACATATGCACCCAATGTCTTCGAGCAAAATCCGCCACTCTCATCTTGAAGCTTATACAGTTCTTCTTATCATTACTAGGGCATCTTAAATGGCCTTTGGAACATCACATTTTGAAATATACCAACGCCCAACCAAATTCGAGACTACTCAAGAAAAATTCAATTCTGGAACATATTTTAGTCCCCTCTATGTCCCACGATGACTTTATGCATTCTAGTTCTGACATTTGCTCCATGAAGAAGTTGCTCCTATCAGGTTCCCTTCCCCCCAGGGAGAGAATCTTCGAGTTTCCCTGAAGAGCACATCGCATGTCCACATTTCACTTTTCCATCCTCTCATTTCCGTCTGTTCTCAGGCATCAAGTATTGAGACGGTGAAAGAGAATTTGGAAACAATCGCAGACTTGACCATGAAAAATGAAAACGGAGATTATAGACCAGGTGTAGTTTTTTAGAACAGGAATTAAATAAATCGAAGGTCCGTATCTGGATGTCACTAATATATCTGTTTCTTCACAGTCCACAAATTTCCTATGCGCTACGCACAAACCTGAGAAAGAAATTAAAAGTGATTTAATAGGCAAATTTTGGCAAATGTCTCCGTCATATGTCAAAAGAATAGTCATCTTTTTCTCAATAAATTATGTGTAGCACGGCTAGCGTGAGGGCACCGCCGTTCACTTAAAATGACAGCCGCGTTTCAACCTCTAACCCAATTCTGACGGATGGGAGCCGGCATCTTGTAAAATGACAAAAAAAAATTTGCGGGTTTCCAAAGGGCAACGTACAGACAGCAACTTGAGCACGTTTGAAGTTAGATTATGATAAACAGAATTAGTAGTTAATTATTGGTATAAAGGTGTCAACTTAAAGTCCAACTAATCAGTATTATACTGTTAAGGTGAAAGCGGCTCTTTGTTATTTTACCGATATAATCTCCTCCACCCAACATTTTAAGCTCCAGGCATAGATCCATTGATGTCGCCATAGAAGCGGATCACTTCTCTGCTGTTCTTGCTGTCGCGAATACGAAATCAAATCTTCATTGCGTAATTGTCGTCCATCCGAGCAACGCATGTTGAAGTTTCCAAGTTTGCCACTGAGCTTGAAAATGTCGTTTGTATCCCGGTTTATCAATAGTAAAATCTTGGTCCTAATTTCATCAACTCTTGCTCTTGCACATCATTTAATTATGATTTTACGTGGTTTAGGTCCAACATTGCGGCCAATTCCTGTTTTATGGAGCGACAAAGGGCCTGTTTGGTTTGGCTTTGGGGAAATGCCCTTGGAAGAATGCAAATACCTTTGAGGTAAATGAGTTTTTCGAAATGTTAAATTGTTTGGTAAATTATAATTGAAAAGTGTTTTAGGGAAATGTAAGACTGTTTGGTAAATATATATTTGAAAAGCCCTTTAGTCTGACAAAATTAAGTTTTTTAGTTTTAGTATTTTTAAAATTGTAAAAAAAAAAATAATAACTATATAACTTTTTACATTTTCATGTTGAGAGTAATGTAAAAGATATATATTAGTAAATTTATTTAAAAATTATATTAAAAGAATTTGATTATAGATTAGATGCAAAGCTCAACTTTTGGCTTAGGGTTCTTTTATGTTTGTTTTCAATTTTGAATATTTTTTTTTTAATTATTATAGTATTAGTCATCTTCGCTAATTAATGATCATTCTAGTATATTGATAAAAAATTTAGCTATTAATTGTCAAAAGATAAAAATGACAAAAAAAAAGGTGAACCCAACATTTGTAAAGGGTTTTTATTATTATTTTTTTAAAATAAAAATAAAATCTGATGAAACTCCGTCGCTGATCAACGGTGGTTGGAGTGTGGGGAAGATGATCGGTTTAAAAAAAAAAAAAGTCAATGGATGAATGGTAGAGATGGACTTGCATTTCCGAAATCTTTGAATGCTTTGGGCTTTCAGCATTTTAAAGGCCAGCATTTGGCCAAGGACATCTCCAGATGCTAAACCAAATACCTTAGAAATGCTGAACCAAATGGGCCAAAATCAGACAGAAGATTTAACCAGCCAAGTTTCCTCTCCTCTTTAATTTCCTCCTGAATCAGAAGTCAGTTTAGCACTGTATCAACTGAACAACATCTATGGAGTCACGCTTTCCAATTCTTCTACGCAGCTTGTGCTTCATGTCCCTCGTGTTGCAGCTAAGCTATGCATTGGACTCCATATCAGCTGGCCAGAACATCACAGATGGCCAAACGATAGTCTCTGCTGGCGGGAACTTTGAGCTAGGATTCTTCAGCCCCAGCAACTCCAAGAATCGGTATGTGGGCATATCATACAAGAAGCTATCACCCGGGATGGTGGTTTGGGTCGCAAACCGTGAAAATCCCCTGAAAGACTCTTCAGGAGTCCTAAAGCTCACTCCTCAGGGTGTACTGACTCTCCTGAACCATACCGATGGGGTCGTCTGGTCCTCCAATGTGTTGAGATCGGCCCAGAATCCAATTGCACAGCTTTTGGATTCTGCCAATTTTGTCATAAAAGAAGGAAATGACAATGACTTGGCTGATGCAATCTGGCAGAGTTTTGATCACCCTTGTAATTCGTTTTTGGCTGGCATGAAGCTTGGTATAGACCGAGCGAAAGGCCTGGATCGGTACTTGACCTCATGGAAAAGCACAGATGACCCTTCCCCGGGTGATTTCACATTTAGGCTTGATTCTTCAGGATATCCGCAGCTGATCATGAGGAACGGATCAGTAGTGCAGTCAAGGTCAGGACCTTGGAACGGCATTCGGTTTAGTGGGTACCCTCAGTTGAGGCCGAATCCAGTTTATAGCTTTGGCTTCGTCTTCAACCAAAACGAAATTTACTATTACTTCAGTCTTTTGAACAGTTCCATCCCATCGATGCTGGTTTTAAATGAGAATGGGATGGCTCAGCGCTTCACTTGGGTAGACCGGACACATGGTTGGATAATGTATTCGTCTGCTAAAACAGATGACTGTGACACTTATGCTTTATGTGGAAGGAATGGGAATTGCGACATTGCTAGCTCTCCAAAGTGCATGTGCTTGACAGGGTTTGTGCCCAAATACCCGAGTGAATGGGAATTTGGGGATTGGTCAAACGGGTGTGTCCGGAGGACTGAACTGAATTGCCCGGGAGGAGATAAATTTCTGAAGTACACCCAAGTGAAGTTGCCTGACACGAGGCAATCGTGGTTCAACAAGAGCATGAACCTTCAAGAATGTGAGCAGACATGCTTGAGGAACTGCTCATGCACGGCTTATTCAAACTTGGATATTAGAGGGCAAGGAAGTGGATGCTTACTTTGGTTCGGTGACCTGATGGATATCAGACAGGTCAACGAGAACATCCAGGGTATTTACTTAAGGATGGCTGCATCAGAAGTCGGTACGTGTTCAAAACCTGAGTTACTTTCGACATGATGACAGAAGGAAGAGAATGAGTTCGAAATAGCTGTTAGATTCTTACTGACTTCTATTTTCAATTTATTGTAATGTGTATCAAGGCGGCAGTTTCAGCAGAAATCCTGGCACAAAGAAAAGCACGGGCATCATTGTCAGCACCGTGCTGTCTGCAGTGTTTCTTCTCGGCATCACGGTTTTTTACATAAAGTATAGGAGAGATGGTAAAGTCGTTTTTATCAGATAATTACGGTTTCCACTCAAGATGCCTTTCTTGATCCACAAGAGTTGTTTTTTGATCTTGTTAGCATAGGTTTTAAATATTGCTGCTCTGCATCAAATGCAAAGTTTCGTCAGATCATCCCTCTTTGAAAATTTCAATCAAGTGGCCTGAAAAATATAAATGAACCAAATCTGTATCACTTTGAATTTTGTTTTGGGATTTTAAACCTCAATTATGATTTTCTTTAGTTGATGAATTTACTCTAATTTCTACTTGTAGGACAAATCTTTGGATTCTCCCATCAAAGCCGTGGTGAAGATCTAGACTTACCTTTGTTCGACCTCACAACCCTAGTGAACGCGACGAGTAACTTCTCTGAAGACAGCAAACTCGGAGAGGGAGGCTTTGGAGCTGTCTATAAGGTGACTATTCTCATTTTTTGAAATTCTAAATCTGCTCGTACATATCCAAATGCACAATCGAAAAAGGAGCCAAAAAACTTCTATCTTTTAGGGTGTTCTGAAGAATGGCCAAGAAATTGCTGTGAAGAGGCTTTCGGAAAACTCTAGGCAGGGACAGGTTGAGTTCAAGAACGAAATCGCTACATCGCCAAACTTCAACACCGAAACCTCATCAAGATTCTGGGATGCTGCATTCAAGCAGATGAAATGATGTTGATCTATGAGTTCTTGCCCAACCGAAGCTTGGATTGTTTCATTTTCGGTTTGATTCGCTCCAGTCCCTACATTTTAATTGCTTTTGTCATAAAAAAAGAGTGAAGAAGCTTCCATTTCATAACTCATAACGCCTACAATTTGGCAGACCAAGAGAAGGGTGTTTCCCTGGATTGGCCTAGGCGCTTCACTATCATCAACGGCGTAGCTTTGGGGCTTCTATACCTTCACCGAGACTCAAGATTAAGAATTATTCATAGAGATCTGAAAGCTGAAAACATCCTGCTCGACAACGAAATGAATCCAAAGATATCAGACTTTGGTTTGGCGAGGAGTTTCGGAGGTAACGAGAGCGAAGCAAATACAAAGAGAGTGGTGGGAACATTGTGAGTTCTCTTAACAAATGATCTCCACTGATTTTGGTCCAATTGCTCAAAGAACTAATCATTCCTTTCAATGACTTCTTTGCATAGTGGTTACATGTGCCCAGAGTATGCCATCAACGGTTTTTATTCCGTAAAATCAGATGTCTTCAGTTTTGGTGTTTTAGTACTGGAAATCGTGAGCGGGAAAAGAAACCGAGGTTTCAATCATCGTGACAAGCGTTTAAGCCTTCTTGGATATGTAAGCGTAAAGATTTATCAGATCTCTTTGCTTATTTATCTTCAGTTAGTTTCTACTCTTATTCTAGATGACTAACACAATAATGCAGGCCTGGACACTGTCAAGAGATCAAAAGTTTATGGAGCTCGTCGATCCGTTGATTGCATCCACATTTAACCCCGTGGAAGTTTTACGATCCATCCATGTGGCTTTGTTGTGTGTTCAAAATAATCCGCACGATAGACCAGAGATGTCATCTGTGGTTATGATGTTGAACAGTGAGAGCACATTGCCTCAGCCTAAACAGCCTGGTTTTTTTGAGGAGACATCTGCATCCGAAGCAAGTTCTTCAAGCGACAGCAGGCATAAGAAATATTCAGCCAACGAAATAACTATTTCACATTTACTGCCTCGATGATATTTCTGTAATTTCAATTATGTTTATATTGATCCCATATGAATACGAGAGGATCATGGCATTTGTATGAGAGTCGTCTCTTAATCTGGAATTGAAAGACCTTACGGGGACATGTGAAAGATTGTGCCTTTTGTTCTTCCAAAATTTGCTGGATTCCAGTCAGAAAACGAAGAATGTGTACACGGACCACAAAGTGAAAATTTCAGGGTCTTTTCTTGGTATGATATTCTAGCAAAGAAACCCTTGAATACCTTATTAAGAATATCGGTGAACTTAGAGAAGTAAACTTGCATTTTTGAAAGAATCCTTAATATTTCAATGTTTGATTCAGTTTGAATCGACAAAAATATAAATTAGGGAAAAAGTGGGCATAACTACAAGTGAGATCATAATCAGTACTAAAACCGTTGCTCTATCAAGGTTTGCACAGTGATGTTTCTTCTATTCTATCATGCCAAAATAACCATGTCCTTCAAATCACATCATGCATTACGGTGACATCAACAAGCTCAAATGCACCTAAAACAGTAGGGGTGAGCAGCGGTCCAGGACTCAACCCTGCTCAACCCTCGCTAGTCCTGGTCCAATTTCTAAGGAGACTGGGTCGGTCCTTGGTCCTAAAATTCCAAAACTAGTATTGTGTGGGTCGATCCTCTTAGTCTTAGAGTTTCGAGTTGATCCAATTCGGACCAACCCTAAATATATATATATATTTATTTATATTTTTTTATATAAAGAAAACCTTAAAATAAATGTCAACAACATTAAACAGCTATTTAGCGAGGAAGTAATTTTACATTATTCTTTAATATTTTAGATTTTTAATGTTTTTTACGGTATTAATAGTCATAATTTACGAAGGAGGAAAATGTTTTTGTAAGGAGTCCTCACGGCATCCAAAAAGGTATAGACAACTCCTTATGGCATCCTCCTCTAGTATTAGTTCCTTTTGTCTTATTTGTTCACTTAGTTTTTAATTTGCCAAAATCAAATAAAAAATTTATCCGCTCACCACTCGACACTCGCTTTGCTCGCTTTGGGTCACTCGTGCCGCTCGCCACCCAATGTTGGCTTGGCTCGTTGCTCCCTGCCCGGCATTCCATGCTCATTCTGTTCGACGCTCACCCCACTCGACCCTCACTGCTTGCTTTTCTTAGTTGACCTTGCTCATCATCGAACCCATTGGATCGGTACAATCCTCGGTCACCCTTTCAAGGAGTACAAAAAATGAAATAAAAAATTATTGGTTAGTCCTAAGTTGACCTTGAAATCGGACCGAACCTATTGGGTCAGTCCAATCCTCAGTCGTTTTTTTTTTAAGGAGTACAAAATTAAATAAAAAATTATTGGTTAGTCTTGGGTTGATCCTAAAACCGAACCGAACCCATTAGGTCGGTCCAGTCCTCGGTCCCAAGCTCAATAAGGTCAGTCATTGGTCCCAAAAGTTGAGGATCAACACTGTGCGGGTTGGTCCTAGGGTTAGGAAGTAGACCGGCTCAACATGGACCATGCTCACCTCTATAAAAAGGGGAAAAGGAAAAGGAATTTACTTCCCAAAACTGTTGGCTATAAATGAAAGATTCTTGTATCATCTTAAGAGCCATTTTTGGGACTCTAGACGAACAGAATAAGCACTGAAATCTTACACAGCATAGAGGTGTTGGAAAATGCATAAAGAAGTAGGAATTGGGTGGGAATGAGATTGATTGACCTCCTTGCTACTGTAGTCAATGGGCACAACCCATTGCAATCACTAGATTGGCCCAAATAGTTCACTATCATCAAGGCAATGAGAACGGAGCTATTCTAGTTGATATTGCAATGAACATGAAGATATTGGACTTTGATTCACCAAAATGTTTCTGATGTAATGAGAGGGAAGGAACCAAACATAGAGACTAAGGGAGTTGTCCGAACATAGTGAGTCCTCTACTGAAACATCTGAATTATGCTTAAATTTGCTTCAAGAACTAATACTTCTGTGTGATAATTGAATGTTGTATTTATAAACCCTCTCAGTATGCCATCGATACTGAATAGACTCGGATTTCATCGGTCCAGTTATTTAGCCATCCCAATCATAGGCCCGCGGGATGCCTCTGTGGTTATGATGCTTCGAGTAGAGCGCATTGCCTCAGCCTAACTGGTTCAATAATTCCATAGAGGAGATTATATTCAAAACAAGTTCTTCAAGTTACGGCAAGTACCCAAGATTTTCAGCCTAATTAAATGACCATTTCCGGTAAAATCTAGACAGACAAATCTGCTAGCTCCTGCTGACCAACCATCATGATTTGGTACAACACAAAAAACTGATGGTGTTTAATCTAACATTATGAAGTTGTCACTTCCATTTATTATATCAAGAATTTACATTACAAAAAGGATCAGTTCACATTCATGAGTGCTGTGGGCGCTTGTACCTTGCATCACATTATATTAAATGTTCTATGAGGTTGCACTCCAGAGAGTTTTTTTTTTGTCAAAACACTCTAGAGAAGTTTAAACAGTCGAGAAGGAGAACCTAGTCACACGTATACTTTTTACATAATACAGTCTAATAGTTCAAGCTGCACAAAATTATATCTTTACCCATTCTAGGCCCGATTTCCCATCTGGTGTGTTGCTCTGTTGAAGTTCCAAGTAATCCTTGTACTTCATCTAGTTGTCCACGGCTCAGTTGTTCTCACCATCCACCAGCTGCTCCACTGGCATGACAACAATGTCTAGCGACGGTCCACTAGATAGAGAGATTGATAGCCTTGTTCATGACAGCTCGATGCAGAATGCTCTTGTATTTCCCATTGCTCATAGCCTTGCGTGAAAAGTGCTGAGAAAAAGAAAAAGTTAGTTGCAAATAAGCTTTATGGTAACAAGAAGAACTATATGTACCATAGTTTATGTGTAATAACAATGTCCCTTCCATGAAGACCCTTGTCGTATCTGCATCTATAAACCAAGGCACACTTTACACTTCACACACCAAAATTTGAAACAAATTGGACCTCTCTTGCAAAATTTATGGGGGAGATTTGAAAGATGAAACATTAATTCCTATCTATGTACCTCGAGGTGACCACCAGTGTTGGCCAAAAAGGCGTTTGGAATGGGATCGACTTCGACCCACTTCCAGCCGAGGTGCACTTGAAGGCCACCAATTCCATTCTGCATGAGGATGGTCAATAGGCCCGTCCAGGTGTCAGACCATGCCCATAGCTCGTTCCGGCTGCGGGCACAGCGGATACTGATTCGCCGTTAATATCTGTAAGCTTGAATCCATGTTCACTGCCTTGTTGATATAGCCTATGTAGCACGGACACTCTCCGGAAGCTTTCATATCGTGTCCGACACTCCGACACGTATCCAACACGCGATCAACGAGTGTTGAAAAATCTGACACGTGGTCAACTCTCTCCGACGCGCGAGTCCAGAATTTCGACACGTGATTCCAATACACATGGGGTCAATTTAAAATTTCTAATACTTGAGGGGACAAAATATAAATATACACAAAAGAAGTAATAAAAGAAGTATAAAATTGCTATAAATATACACGCACGGGGTCAATTATTTTTTCAGTTTTGTTTTTTTAATAATTGTTTTAGTTTTTTTAAAAGTCTTTTACTATGAAAGAAGTAATAAAAAATGATATATATGATAAATAAATAAATTTAAAAATATCATTTCTGCATTTTTCTTTAAATAATGTTTTTTTCCTCTAAGTTTTATGTATTGTTGTAACAAATTAAAATAATGAATGATATTATTTAATATTTTTTGTGTAAATTAATTCTATGCTATTATTATTATTATTATTATTATTATTATTATTATTATTATTATTATTATTATTATTATTATTATTATTATTATTTAAATATGTATTTATACATAAAAATATATTTAATATATAACATGTTGAAACGTGTCGAAATTCTATATTTTAAGAAATGATGTGTCGGTGTGTCGTATTGTGTCGTGTCGCGTGTCGCGTGTCCGTATCGGTGCTATGTAGGATATAGCCCAATTGGAGTCTTGGGATTTCTCATATACCCTCACGGAGTTCCCGAAACAATTTCCGGTCCACCCCAGAGTACTCTCCTAAAAATTCACTGCAACAAACATTGCTTTCATTCATCAGAGGAAATGCCACGGTGGTGTTCTTTTCATCTGTAGGGACGTCGACAGTTAGTGTTAATCTTTTATCTGGTGCGTTACTAGTTGTCTTGCTCTACCAAATTGAATCCTTACTTGGTTGATTATCTCTAGTGTACAAAATTGTTATTGTCTAACATCAAGATTGTGAGATTTTGCGGGACACATTTTTAAAAAAAAAAATTAAGCTGAACGCATGATTTATTATTTGAATATTTTAACACTCCCTTTTATACTTAATTTGGTCTTTTGCCTAGTATTAAGTGTAGAAATTAAATTTGAGAAATAAAATGGGGTCTAAAAATATTCAAACTCAGAACCTCAAGCTTTGATACCATGAAAGTTTTTGTGGGATTATATCCAATTATTCTAAAAGCTTATACTAATAGATGGATATGTTGTTTATTATTTAAATATTTTAACAAGGATGATCCAAAATAATGATATCTTAACATAAGAATCATGTAGTTTCTATTGCTATGTTTCAATTCCCCGGACAAGTTTATGAGCAAAGAAACCCGTTTGATAACGACTCAAAATTTCTATTTCTGAAACAGAAATCTGTTTGATAACAGCACAAAATTTCTATTTCTAAGAATAGAAATTGATTAAATAACAATATATGAAATCCTCAAATACAAAATAATAATGGAAATAATACTAAAACAACATAGGAAATCCTCAAATACAAAATGATAGTAGAAATAATACTAATATTGAAAATACAATTTCATGGAATTTCCGGCATATTATTATCCCTTGCCATTTTATTAGCAATCGTTTTCCTATGCGTATTTATTTGGTTTCCCTCCTCGGTCAATGTATCATTTGCAAGCTCATCCTACGTAGGTTCAGACAAGTACTGCGGAAGCATGAATATGGGTGACATCAATGACGCCTATACAACCTTGCCATTTTATCAAAAACTAGTATTATACAAGATTATCAACAAATTAAAATTAATGGTGTAAAGAAATATATGAGAATATTACCATAAAGTAACGTTTATGGTTAGGAACCAATCGGAGGAAGGTCGATTTATTTTGATTCTCGAATTGAATTTCCAGTTGCTCATCCCTAATTTTTTTATTGTTGTTCAATAAACCTTTAATGGCCCTTGCATAGCAAAGAGAGAGATTCTCTTGAATCTCTTGCATTCAAATTAAAATTCAAGATTGTGTAACAATCTAATTATTTTGATTTTGCAAGAATTTTGAATCCGTAAAAAAAATAAGGTTAAATTTTTAGGCACGTTTTTTATTCATCTATTACGTAAGAACTTTTTCTTCAATTGGCCATGCGCGTGCTTTTTCTAGGAGGAAAGAGCCTCATTGTTTTTAAGTAAGCATTTAAGAACTTTGGTCGTTTTTGAAAATTGGGGACCATTCGATTGCCTTTCATCCTAAAGAGTAAGTTATAAAAAAAATGCAAAAAAAAAATAAAAATAAAAATAACACAAGCAAAAAGAAAATTAGCAATAATTTGTGAAGTTGTGGTTATGAGTGAATTAAGTTAGCAAGAAAGCGCAAGGTTCTTTTATATGGTTTGATTTCAGTTTCTGATTTCTATTTCAAAAACTGAGAAGTTAAAAATTTCAGCTTTTGGTTTCTTTAATTTCTCTATTTCGGAATAGAAATCTGTTTCAGAAATAGAGAAATCAAATTGCGTTACCAAACGGATTTCTGTTATAAACCTGTTCCTAGGGAACAGAGAAATAGAGAAATCGAGAAACATAAATTTTGTCATGCATGCCCTAGATGTCCGGGTCGATAGATCTACTATACAAAATTAACAAACCGGAGCCAAAAATGCTAAAGAGCGACTCAGATGGATAGAAGTTGCTCAAATTCAAACGACGTCATTTCCAAACTCTCTTTCTCTTTCTCTCTCTTCTTGTTACTTAAGTGGTCACTTTAAAAATATATTATAAATTTAAAAATTTATAGCTATGAAACAATCACTCTTGAAGTTATTAGAACTTTTGTTGTCCTTCAACACACGTTCAAGCAATGTTGTTTGCCTTCTCAAGTGTTGACTTCAACTTACTAAAATGCCATGTTGAGTGATATATTATAAATTAATGCCACGTTGACTCTTGTCGATGGCACTCAAGTAAACGAAAAAAAAGGTTATGGCATTCAAATGAGCGTCGTACAAAAGTTATAACACTCTTAGTGTACTTATCCCAATGCCCCCACCACCTCGTGACAGAAGTGACAATGACATTCCGTGGTTGTTGAAAGAGGAAATGACTTTTACACTGTTTATGATGCATTGAACTGTTCAATCCACTCCTCCAGCCTTGTCCATGCAAGCCCTTTCACTCGCTTTTATGAAGGGTCGGAAGACTCAAAAATCCCTTAACCCGTTCTGATTGTCTACTTGACACGATATGGTTATTTGATGCAAACGAGTGTCGCGACCCGCCCTCCGCAAGCTCATTGGGAGGGACAGTGTTTAGGGATATTTGCTCAAGAGTTCTCACTCAAGGTCATGTCCACCAAAGGCGTCATCACCTCGCATTGAGTTTGAAATCTACACGAACACGAGTTCTCCCAAACCTATACCCTGCGCGGCAATGGAAATGTGTTGTGATTCGCTTCTACACATACGATACACCTTAAAAAAAGAGATTGAGTGTGAAAGGCGATTTTAGGGATACTTGTTGACACTTAAATTTTACCGTACTTAATTGTGTAGAAAATTAGGGATTAGTTTTTAAACCTTAGATAAAATTAGGGCAAGGGGTTGGGCTTGCTCGGCCCTCCATTTCCTCCTCTTCTTTCTTCTTTTCTCTTTTTGTGTGGGCCGGCTCATCTCTCTTCTTCCTTCTTTTCTTCTTTTCACAGGGACCGGCCCATCTCCTATCATGTCGGCCCGGCCCGCGCGTGGGTCTTCTTCCTCCCTCACGCCCTCGCGCTGGCTTTGCTTTTGCAGAAAAGAAACGTACAAACCAAAGAAGGAGGCAGAGGATCGCGAGGGCAGACGGCAGCATGATCTGCAGATCGGGGCCAAGCCGGCCAGTAAGCTGCCGATGGCATAAGCCATAGGCGCTGGCCCGTGGCCCTCAGAAGGGAGAGAGAGTGAGCGAGAGAGGTCTGGAGAGACAGAGACGGAGAAGGAGGGATAAGTTTGGGAGAGCTGATGTGGTTGTTTTGGTTTGTCATTTGATGGTTTACGTTGGGTCTATATCCGCGGATTTGAATGCGAAAGATGTTCAATATTTCCCTTTTAGCCGCTGCATACCACTTGCTTGACTGCAGATAGGCTGATGCACTACCAATCTGTTTCAAAAGATATAATCCAGCAATAGAACATTCAAAAGAGGTAAAAAAGTAAAACAATGTCATGCGGGACAAAATTGAAAAGGCTGCCAAAAGGTTGTGGGCTTCACACTTCATCTAAAATAGCCAAGGACAGAGAATGTCAAAGGAATATTAGAAGCCAGGGGAAGAGAGGGAGGGAAGGCCATATAAAATTACTGTCATATTCATTAAGCTAGAATTATGTTACACCATTTAAATTTTTTGTTCCATTAACCCTAAGGACACTCTCAAACCCAGTATTTCCGGTAAATTACTTTTATGACAGACCTGCAAATGACTGAATTAACTGACCTTATAGATCTCTGTATTTACAAGCGTTAGTAAGAAAAGGACCCCTCTGACGGTAATATTTGCGGTTGTGTAGCAATATACTCAATTTCTTTTTTGAAATCCACATCAGAATTTAGAATATGTATCTCCACAGAGAGAAGCGACCATACACCAAAACTTGTACTCCTTTTATGTTCTTTCATCTTCCGGCATCCTTCCATCGACTTCTCATTATTCTAGGCTGTACTTCCGTCATGCCGATGCAAAAGAAAATTGGCTAAACTCAGCATTTATTGAAGGCTCTCATTCTACGTGTGTCTAACAAAGTTTGTCAAGCTTGTGCTAGACAGTGAATACTACAAAATAGAGGCTTCTTTGTCAAGTAATCATCGATGAAGCACAGAAAAATCCATCTCTAGAGTATAGAAAAGCTCACTGTAAGAGGAACAAGAGCAACAGAGTAAATTGGCAACTTGATTGCCCTCCATATCAATGTTGCCATGGAAATATCATCTTCTTTTGCCAATTCAGAACTATGAGCATTCTTCCCAAAAGAAGCTTGGCGAAGCTTAAATCTTCGCTTGACTTTCACTTGCTTAATGTCTAGTGTTTTGAGATATATATGCTGCTTAGAATAGGAACATAGATTTTGGGCATGCGCATGAGACCTACAGAAAGAGCATATGTGACATCATGAAATTGACTAGTATCTGCTCTTCCACCTTTTTTTTCCACATATATCAGGTGGAATCAGAACATCCTTGCTCCCCAACTGACACGTATGAAAGGATGAGAAGATATAACTGATAATGCAGGGAAAGTATCTCATATCTTTACAGCAGTGGATGTAGAACCTGCTGTAGTGAAGTAACCAAGTGAAAAAACAACGCAATCACAACAGAGGAGCACAGTTTTTCAACATATCAAAGAAACATTTATTAAGTTGTAGATCACATAAGCTTTACTCAAATATAGAATCGCCAATGTCTATCCGCCGTGGAAGTTTCTTGGTAAATGTGGATATAGATCAAAACTCATCGATACATTACTAGTTCATTCAAACAGTAAAAATGAAGCTTCTGATTTGGTTGCTTTTGTCCTTTCATATAATCAATACGGAAGATTCCAGTCATGGAAGGTCATTCTATTTCCCCCTGTGAAAGTACTACCCTCCTGCAATAGAGATAATACTTAAATATGAGAGTATATAGTACTCTACCTCTGACGGGTCATGGAGGATTACAATTATACATGATAACAACACTTGGATCGGCCAAAGGATTAGCATCCAACATCCTTCCGCATAAGGTTAGCACCAAATTGTTTCCTTTATGATGAGGATGGTTGGTCATCAGACCGTCACTCACATCCAAAAACTAAGGGATGTCCAACTCCTCACATGATAATCCATAGACAACATTAAATAGTTCTACGTCCCATGGGAAGCAAAACACATTGACTTTCTTCAAAAGTATAATTCAACAGCCACACGGGGTGTATAGCCAAAATGAAGAGGAAAGGGAACCTTGTCTTCCCATTCCGGGTTGAGTGGAAGTCATGGAGCTTGCGAAGACCACAGCCCAGGTTGACATCACAGAAAGAGGCAGCCATCAGCATCATTCACGAGACATTCCTCCAACTGCGACTGCCTACTGAAAACAAACTGTCTTAAGATCACCTATTCGATATAGCAATACGAAGCAGACACGCATTCCCATGAATTCCACATTGAAATTTGCATACCAGGAAAACGCTTGGCAAACGTGGCCGGATGAAGAAGATGACAAAACAGAGGCACTTGATCAGAACAAGAACCGAAAGTATGGAAGAGTAGGAAGAGCTCGACTCACCGTTTGGGTTCTTAGTTCTGCCACATAGAATCTCAAAAGATGATGTCCGGGACAGCTTAGACAGGGCAGGGACGAAGAGAGCTCTAAGGCGCGCGCGAGAGAGAGAAAGAGAAACAGAGAGAGGGAGCAGCATATCCATATCTGCTGTAATCTTAATTCTGCTGATGAGGATAATGTTGGAGCGCTGGTGCACGTGCATAATTGCATTTGCACGTGACTCATTCGTATTCAATTTCAATTGTCATTTATGAGTAAAATTCGTATTATAAATTTGACTATCCATATGCAAAAGAAATAAAACAGGTCATTTTTTTTTTGGCAAAATGGAATAAAAACATGATTTTCATTTACATTTACATAAAATTTAGAAATCTTATGAAATGGGGGGAAGGAAAAATACTTCCTTATGAATACAATGCTATTGCTAAATTTTATCATTGTGTTTATGTAATTTGAGAAATTTGGTAAGGCTATTTAGTAAAGAAGAGAGGAGAAATATCCAAAAAGGTAAGGATATATTGTCCCATAATAATAATAATAATAATAATAATAATAATAATAATAATAATAATATTGAATTAAGTTCCAAAATTAATATATATATATGTATGTATATATATATTTGTCATACTCTACTTCTACTCCAACTCTCCTTAAAACTACTTTTTTACAAAATATAAGAGTCAAAACTCATATTTGATATTAAATCGTCCCACCCTAACCTTCCTAAAAAAATGTGAATTTGAACCTCCTACCTTCCCCGTCTCATAAGAGAAGGATGGCCATTAGGCCAAACCTCAATGGTTCACTTAATTGAGTTGATGCAAATTGTACCTAGATCGTTAGTCATATGAGAATTAGTACCAGTGTCCGAATGCTACTATTCATCTTGTCCATGCACGCCTTTCTTGCTTAAGCCAAGGGGCAGAAGACTTGAACATCTCTTAATTAGTACTCGATTGTCTACATGATGCGACGTGGTTAGCTAATACAGACGAATCGACCAAATGTCCTCATATGTCATGGTTTTTGAATGTGGTTATGATAGTAAATCAACACTAGGGGTGCCAAAACTTTCGTATAATGCTCACTTGAGTGCCATAACTTTTTTTTTTCGATTACTTGAATATCATATTAATGTAAAATTGATCACTTGATTGTCATCTTCGATAAATCATCCTCCATGGATTTTTTTTTCTTAATTTTCCATTCCGGGATAAATTTTTTATAAAATACTAAAGTCTAACGTGGAAATTTTTGTCAAGCATAACAAGAGTATAATAAACGTTGTCATTTCTTGCCGTTTCCTTAAAAATCTTCCATGAGAAGACGACATCATTTTAATTTTCAAACCCTCTCTCTCTTCCTATCACTTTAAAAAATTTGATAATCCTAAATGTTTGCGACACTGAAACGATCATTCATGATATTATTAAAACTTCTCCTATCCTTCAACCAAACACTCAAGCAAAGACGTTTACCTTCTCAATTGCTAATTCAACTTTGTGACATGCTATGTTGGATGATAAATTACAAATTAATGCCACGTAAGCTTTTTGGTGAGACAAATCATCGATGGTACTCAAGTGAGAAAAAAAAAAGTTATGATACTCAAGTAAGTGTTGTATGAAAATTATGACTCTCCTAGTATACTTATCCCTAGACTCCATCACCTCGGACATAAGTGACAATTACATTCTTTATTTGTACAAAGAGGAAATGACTTTTACATTGTCTATGATGCATTGAACCGTTCAATCTACTCCACGGGTTTGTCCATGCAAGCCCTTTCTCTTGCTTAAGCGAAGGGGAAGAAGATTTGGAAATCTTTTGATGAGTGCCTAATTGTCTACATGATGCGACGTGGTTATTTGTTAAAAACGAATAGACGGAATGTCCCTATACATCGTGGGTTTTGAATGTGGTTATAGGCTCGATTCTTTGGGTTATCCGCTGCCGATCCTGAGGGACAGATCGGCAGTGCACTTCCGGCCGAAACCTTGGAATGGCATTTTGTTTAGCGGGTCCCTCAGTTGACGCCTAATCCGGTTTTTATGACCAAAAAAAAAAAAAAAACAAAAATCCGGTTTTTATGTTTGGCTTCGTCTTCAACCAAATGGAAATCTGCTATTACTTCAACATTTTGAACAGGTTCATCATGTGGATGTTGGTTTTAAAGAACGGGTCCCTCAGCTTTTCCCTTGGATAGACCAGACGCCGTTGGACTCTGCATGCGCCCACACAAACGGATGACTGCGACGCTTAAGCATTCTGTGGTACGAATGGGAATTGTAACATTGCTAGCAATCCAAAATGCATATGCTTGAAAGGGTTCATGCCCAACTTTTTTACTGACTAATTAATTCAAGTGATATAAATAATTATTTTCAGGAAGATTTTTCCAAATCATTTACTTTTCATGAAACAAATGGACACTTAAACTTTGACTATGAAAAGTGAGACTAAATGTTATAGACAAGATGTACTTTATTAGAACAAATAACTTAAATCAAAGGCCCGAAGTGCTAACCTCAGATTTTGGTTAATCTAGTGATCGCTCGAGTGATAAACACTATTTTCATTATCTTTAATGTCTGTCTTCAAATTGTGTCACAAAAATGTTTGTTTTGTAACTATTTATTTTCTTGATACAGGAGACCATTACCATAAGAATTGTTGCGGAAAGACAAGCTATCCAGCACAATGAAGCAGATAAAAAGGGAAATAAATCACAAATTGCCAAGGGAAGAGTAGCACATGATTCCACTATAAAGTAGGCGATATAGTGGACATTATAACCATATTCAAATCCCTTAGACATTCTCAGTATTTAGTCCCCATAATTCCTTGTTGAAATCTCTCGATCTCACAGAAGAATTCACAAATTTTATCATAAATTTTTAACCAAACACTTACGAATATCACTTTGCACCAACTGCCTGACGACCAAACCCATGATTGGACATAAATGCATATCTCTAGCAAAACTAGAAGACTTATGGCCGACTTTTGTATCCAACGAGAAAAGTGATTTCCTTGTTTGTTAGGAAACTTAATCCAATTGGGACATTCTTTTGATTTTTTGGGCAGATATCCGAAATAGGATATCTCCCATGTAAATTTAGACTTTTCCTGGGGGCTGAAACTCGAGATTTATTTTTACCATCTACACATTGAGTCGACATTTGAATCAAGTCACAATCATTTCACTAAAACCTGGTCATTGCTACTCTCCTATAATCCCTTAGGGTACAATCACCATAGAGATCTTCCAAATCCAAGCCACATCAAAACTTTGCCATAATTGTTGACCTCATTAAATTACCAACTCTACTTGCAACTTTAACTGGTCCTAAAGTATTTTCAAACACAAGCTTATGTATACAAAATAAAACAAAAACTATTGATGTATTATCTATCAAGAGATTGAACGTGCATTTTGTCAAACACAACAGTTATAACAACTATTTGCTCTAGATGTTCTATCTTGCTACATTCACCTTTTGGGTCGATTACCACACAAGCACCCATTATCTCAGAAGATTCTAGTTACAAATTCAACTTGTGCACCATCAAGATTCGCATAAACACTATCACACAAATGTAACTTTTCTACTAACAACAGTGAGTTTAATTCCTAGCACCACAATAGAAAGTCCCACTCAGCTTGTGCATAGTCTAGAAATATGCACATTTTCCCCTCCCATCAAACTTACCATCAGTTCGCTTGAACATATCATGAGCAACAAAATATTCTAAGAAATTATTCATCAATAATGTTACCTAAATGCACCAAGTACTAAGCACATCTACCAAGAATTTCTTCGGCATACCAACACTAGAAAACATTTTATGGGTCATATCTAATAATGATTTGCTCATTAACTCTGGAACCTATTGTGATTTTACTAGCACTAGTATAGTGTTTTAGTATGCATTCATGCGGTATTCATTCAATAGCTCCATGCAAAATCAATGCTACTATCAGTCCACACATGCTTGATTATCTTACCAGTTTCATTTTTTATCAAAACTCTCAACTGCCTAATTCTGACAATGGCTTCAAAGTTCTTTCTCAACACAAACATGTAGGTCCTGGTGGTCGACAATTGTTGGCATAAATCCAACATTCTTCTTCGAAGGAAATTGTGACAGCTTACAAATATCCCAAGTGAATAAACTCCACAGTCTATATGGTTTCCCATATACTTGTACCATAGTATGCTTTTCGTAGTTTGCTTAAGTCACAACACTTGCATTTATTCAATTTCTTGGCCACCTAACTTCATAGTTGATTCATTTCACTCAGATACTTGTTGCTTCTTTCCGAATGTGTCCTAAACATATATGCCACAATTCAGACCAGAGAATATATGCACACAACATCTTCGGGCAAAATCTGTGAAATCTTGAAATTTCCAACTCTTTTTTTGATTAATAAATCAAGCATTTCATCGATGCGCCTATAGTGCTATTATCTGAACTAATCACTCTTGAAATAACTAGACTATTTGGGGAAGCTATTAAGGGATTTTAACGTAATAGACTTGAGAATCTAGTCAGGAATCGACTACTCGACCGTGCTCATTTGCAGAGATCATTACTGCACAATTAAAAATTGATCAGAGATCAGAGATAGGTCATTTTGACTAACATAGGTGATCAAAGTGTGGGTGATGTCACCAGATCGCAAAATTCTCGCCGATTGGCATTAGACTGATTTTTTTGTCATTTTAGTACCTTGTACCCGTATTTGAAACCTTGAGATTTTCACAACCATAAAGAGTTTCCAATGTATCAAAAAGGTACATTGTGACTCGAAATAAATCGATCACGGGTCAATTGCACCAAAAATTTCTAAAAGCTATTCAGTAGACTAGGTTATGCTAAAATCGCGTCAAATTGAAATTAACCGCAAATTTGAATCTAATTTTAGAAATTAAAAGTTTTGTTATGTCATGAGTCATTTTAGGAACATCGACTCATCCTTCGAAAATTTTTCGCAAAATGAGATTTTTGGCGAAAAGTCGAAATAGGGCCGTTTTGTCCGGAAAATTCAGGAGATCATTTTTTATCGCGTTTTTGAGATACAAATTGGTTCTATTGGCATGGAAAAATGTCAATTTGGTCGAGGATACCTTGGTGGATTTTATAGGGCCGAAATTGGCTTCAATTGATTAGGATTTGGTCTAATTTTGGGGAAAATGTAAATTCGTAGTCCCTTGGTCCTCAACCTTTTGGACCACCTCAATGACTTCCTAAGGAAGCTTGGTGGCTGCAAAGTGTGCTGAGGAAGCCAGCCTAACTAGTGGGGTCATGCCAAGGGGAAAAAGGGGTGAGGATGGAGCAAATTGGGTCCCTCCAAGGCAATTGTCCCCTATCTTCTCCATTTCAATATGCTTTCTCCATTGCTAAGGTCACATGAGAGCTTGAGAGACCAGAGAATCCGGCCAGCAACTCCCCCTCCACTGTCGACGTCATTTACTGCCCATCGAACCACCAGAACGCCGCCGTTGCGCGCCCGAGCACGCCCGCGAGTTGCATGCCTGCTCATGCATCACTGCCGTCCCAGCTTCGTCATTCACTCCTGCTCACTCGTCTAGCAAGTCGCTTGAGCCATCATGGTCGTTGTCCAGCCGCCTGCCATCATCAAGCACTGCCAAGCCCTACAGCAACCTCGCCAACCTGTTCTCACCATTTCCGCACCAACCAACCTCCATCCGGCCCTCTCAGCCCAAGGAGCAAAATCAAACCCCTTTAGCCCGGTCGTGAATTGTTTGGCCTGCTTTGGACTGCTTCCGCGCCTTGAAAGGTGCTGCTGCTTTGGAGTTTGTTACCCGCCTTCGTGTCCTCGTTATTGTAAACTCATCGAATTTCAAAACTGGTGAATTTAATCACTAAACTCTGCTTATGGAGTTAATTATGCTTAATGGTTGATTAGTTTAGGCTAATTAGAGATTGGGTGGTTAGTTAGAATGGATTAGCAATTTAATTATTCATTTATACATGTTAGGTGGTTACATTGGCGTAATTAGTAAGTTAATAGGTTGTATTATTTATCTAGATAGGTTTGAAAATTTTCTAGGCCCATTTCGGTATTTAATTAGGCTTTTCCAGCCTAAGTTTGTATTTTTGGCATTTGTTGGCATTTATTTAATTAATTTTGGTAATTATTTAATTATTTATTATTTTTTGAAAATTATACGGAATAGTTGGTGACCGAAATTTCATGCCGATTGCAATGGCATGTTTGGTTTATTTGTTTGGATGTTAATTTGTGCAAATTGAGTGTTAATTGTAATTTTGGGTATTTATCCCAAAATTTAGTAATTTCAATATTTAATTAGAAAATCATCGAGTGTCGGTTTACAATAAAAAAATATTTTTATAGATTATGTAACTAGTGTGATTTTATAAAGTAAAGATATTTTATTTTTAGCTCGGCCTACCGTGTATCTACACATTATTATTTTTACCAGGTATTATGGAAACAGTGAATTTGCCAGTTGATAGGTGTGACATATCAATATTAGCTTCAGTAAGCTATAATATGCATATATCAGCTTTGGTGAGCATATATCCACTTCGGCGAGCTATACTATCTATCTAGATCAGCTTCGGTGAGCTATACTATCTATCTATATCAGCCTAGGCGAGCATTTATTTATGTATCAGCTTAGGTGAGCAGTGATCGCTTCTAAAAAGTGATTTGATAGAAAGTATCATTTGATTGAATGGAGTGAATGGTTGGTTGAAGTTTATGAAATGCATTGACTTGCAAGAAGGAACAGAGGCAAATGTAAGTCACCTATCTCTTGTAAGCATAGGTAACCTTCGGGGTATTTCTTTCCTAGTTGGAGTTTGGGGTGAACTTGTTGAGACGTTGTCTCACCCCGTCGTGGGCTAACATTTACAGGTCCTTAGATGGTTTTACCTCCCGAGCATTTTAACCAACTGAAGAAGGTCACCAAACAGCACTCTCAGATTCCCCTCCTTAGGAGCCAAGGAGCCTCAGTCTACGAACTCGTGAGATCCATTGTCTAGGTTGGTGAGGGTTTATCTCGAAAAGTACCTCGTAAGTACCCCTTCTAGAGTTTGAGATTCCTAGGTCGATGCTGGAGATTGCTTTTGGCAAGGACATGACTAACCCTCCTAGTGGTTCAGTGGTAGACTCGAGTCTTTCGGATCCAGAGTCCTCGGAGTACTTTGTGGAAGACTTGAATGCTTAGAGGATCTGTAGCCTCTACCCCTTTTTGTAGACCTTGTATATAGATCAGCTAGTAATGTATATGACTTAGTATCATGTGTATATAAGCGTGTTGTGGTTTGAAAATTTTGTGGCCTTGCTTTTCTATCCCATTTTTGTTGTTGTCTAAAAATTATTTATTCGCTTCTGCATGCGTATTAAAATGAATGGGTTGGCGACGCGTCCTGAAACATCGCAATTTATTCGACCACCGAGAGATGGGCATGCACTCGGAGGATCGGGGTGTGACATCCCCATTTAGTGGTATCAAAGCAGTTTAATAGTTAGAGTGATAAGGTGCGATAAGTTTATGGGATAGTTGGTAGGAAAGGCCTTTATTTCATTATGGTGCATGTCTGTGATTGTTATTTGGTAGACTGTTTGTTTGGGATGGCTCAGCTTCTAATTCGATGTGGACTTGGAAAGCGGGTTTTAGTAGAAAACTTGTGTCATAAGTGATCATGAGCAAAAGACTCCTAAGAAGAGGACCATTGGGCCTGTTACTCGGGGTAGGACACCGATAAGGGTTAGTATCCGAGGAGGCCGTGGTCGAGCACTAACTCAAGCTAGCGCTAGTGGGGTAGCACCATCTCCTATTGGTGCTGGGGTAGCAACCCCTGGTGATCCCAGGTTCGAAGGGATCATGTAGGCGTTTGAAGCAATGAGAGATCTAATGAGGTAGCAGGCCCAGAATCAAGCTGCCACCACCACTACTGCCACCGCTCAAGCTGGTGCTGCTGCTACCGTTGCCGTTGCTGCTAAAGTCACCGCCAATACCGCACCTGTCAGAGTTCCAGCTAAGAACATAGTCATGGAGAGGGAGACACCAATCCATAAATTGGTAGAGCAATTCCTAAAACTGAACCCTCTGAGGTTCACCGGTGCCGAAGATCTAGAGACTACATCACTTTGGATTCAAGATTTGGAGAAGGCCTTTGCGTTGCCGATGTGCACTGAAGCAGAAAAAGTTGTCCTGGTAGTATATCAACTGTAGGGTAATGCGAATACTTGGTGGAGGGCCGCTAGAGGTACAGTATTCCCGGAAGGCGTAGTTCCGGTATGGAACACTTTCCTTAGAACCTTCAACGACAAGTACTTTTCAAGTAGTGCCCGAGAATAGAAGATGGAGGAATTTCAACGCCTCCGCCAAGGGACGATGATTATTGACCAATATGAGGTCAAGTTTGCAGAGCTTTCTTAGTATGCTCCAAGATTGATTAAGGATCCAGAAGACAAAGCTCGAAGGTTTAGGAATGACCTTCGACTAGAGTTGAAAACCCGTTGGTACCGTTTGATCTAAAAGACTATAGCGAGGTTTACGACCGAGCCTAGCTGATAGAGAAAAGTTGAAATGAATAAGTCGCCTTGTCTATATCAAGGTTTAATTCGAACAGAGACAGAAATCAGTTTGGGAAGAAACCCATGACCAGAGGAAGGTTCCAGGTCCCACCCAATAGGAAGGGCGGAGTTGGCAAGTTAGCGCCACATCAGAATGGCATGTGTCGCTTCTGTGGAAGATGACATGGTTCGGCTCCATGCCCTCGATGGATGGGTGTGTGTTTCGAGTGTGGCCAACAGGGTCACATGGCTAAAGATTGTCCTAGAAGACCGAGGGGATAACAATAGTTACCACCGATGCCACCGATGGGACAAATTAAGGGGTTAGTGCCGCAGATTGCACCGTAGGGTGGACATAACAAACCCACAGCTCAAGGATGAGTGTACGCCATTACGAGAGGTCAGGTTGAGGACTCGCCTGATGTGATTACAAGTACGATTTTGTTGAACGACCATGTTGCTTATGCTTTGTTTGACCCTAGGGCAACTCATTCCTTTATTGCTGAACAATTCGTTAAGCTGGTAGGATTGAGTCCTGAATTGTTGGAGTTGGTGGTTATCATATCTACACCACTAAAGAATAAGGTGTTGTCTGCATTAGGTTGTTTTGGTTGCAAAATAGTAATTGGTGAGTGAGGGGAGGATAGATTTATTGTTCCTAGCCATGTATGATTTTGATTTGATAATTGGCATAGATTGGCTCACCAAACAACGAGCCAAGATGGGCTGCTATCATAAAACGATTCAATTTAACCCGTTAGAAGGTGAAAGTTTCGAGCTTGTGAGAAGTCGAGGAGGACCCTCGATTACCCTAATCTCGTCGCTTAAGGTAACCCGTTTGTTAAGTAAGGGTTGTTAAGGTTACTTGGTAACTGTCATTGACACAATAGTTGAGGAACCAAAGATTGAGGATATCTTGGTAGTCCAAGATTTTCCTGACATGTTTCTAAAGGAGTTGCCAGGCCTACCGCCGAGAGAGAGAGATCGAATTTGTGATCGAGTTAGCACTCGGGACAAAGCCAATCTCTAAGGCTTCTTACTGGATGACGTTGTCCGAGTTGAAAGAACTAAAGGTGCAGATGCAGGAGTTGTTGGATAAGGGATTTATATGCCCTAGTGCATCACCTTGGGGAGCACCAGTTCTATTCATGAAGAAGAAAGATGGTTCATTGCACTTATGTATCAATTTCACCAACTCAATCAAATGACAATTAATAACAAGTATCCACTCCTGAAAATCGACGACTTGTTTGACCAACTGCAAGGAGTGTCAATATTTTCAAAGATCGACTTGAGGACAAGGTATTATCAGCTAAGAATCAGAAATGAGGATATACCAAAGTCAGTGTTTCGTACTCGATAAAGTCATTATGTATTCACTATAATGCCGTTTGGTTTGACAAACACTCCAGCTGCTTTTATGGATCTGATGAACCAAGTATTTAAAGAGTACCTGAATCAGTTTGTGATCGTGTTCATAATGATATTCTGTTATATTCGAAGAGTGCTAAGGAGCATGAGAGTAATTTGAGAATGGTACTTCAAACCCTGAGGATTCATCAGCTGTACGCCAAGTTTAGCAAGTGCGAGTTTTGGTTGACTCGTGTTGCGTTCCTAGTCACATGATTTTAGGTGAAGGAATCTCCGTGGACCTATCTAAGATTGAAGTAGCAATCAATTGGCCAAGACCAACTACAGTGACAAAGATCATAAGTTTTTTGGGTTTAGCAGGCAACTACAAAAGGTTCGTGGAAGGATTTTCGGCGTTGGCGTCGCCGTTAACTAGACTATTGAAGAAAGAAGAGAAGTTTGTGTAGACAGACAAGTGCGAGCGTAGTTTCCAAGAGCTTAAGCTGAAGCTGACTACCACACATGTATTGACCATTCCATATGGTCATGGAGGGTACGAGATCTACAGTGATGCATCATTCAAAGGACTGGGTTGCGTATTGATGCAACATGGTAAAGTGGTTGCATACGCGTCCCGTCAGTTGAGGCCTCATGAACTGAACTACCCGACGCATGATACAGAACTTGCAGCAATCATTTTTGCTCTAAAGATTTGGAAACATTATTTGTGTGGAGAAAGATTACAGATCTTCACTGACCATCAAAGTCTCAAGTATCTATTCTTTCAGAAAGAGTTGAATATGAGACAATGTCGTTGAATGGAACTTTTGAAGGACTACGATTGTGATATTTTATATCACATTGGAAAGGCAAATAAGGTCACCAACATTTTGAGTCGGAAGTCTTCAGTCGCACAAATGATGGTTAAGGAATGGGTTTTACTTGAGAGAGCGCGAGATTCGGTTTTCAAATTTGAAGAGGCCACATTTCGAATCTTATGACCACCCTCAGAATTGAGCCAGATGTGCAGATTAGGATCAAGAAACTTCAATCGATAGACCCAAATGTTCAAAAGATTATGCAAGACAATACTAATAAGAGAAACGCTGATTTTCAGATTTCTGAGGATGAGATTTTGAGGTTCCGAGAACAATTGTGTGTACCTGACGATGCAGAGCTTAGAGAAGAGATCATGTTGGAAGCCCATCGTAGCAGTTACAGTATTCATCTGGGTGGTACAAAGATGTATCAAAATCTGCGTCAACACTATTAGTGGTTCGGTATGAAGGCAAACACCGCCAAGTGTTTGACATGTTAGCAAGTGAAAGCACATCATTGTAAACCGAGAGGAATTTTGCAACCTCTTGAGATTCCCGAGTGGAAATGGGAGCACATCATGATGAATTTTATGACAAGCTTACCAAGGAGTCAAAGGGGCAATGATTCCATTTGGGTAGTGGTCGACAAACTGACGAAGTCGGCTCACTTCATCACTGTGCAAAAGGATCTAGACTTGGACAGGCACACAGAGTTGTACATATGTCAGATAGTTCGTCTGCATGGAGTGTCGGTGATGATTACATCAGACCAAGACCTGAGATTCATAGTTGCTTTTTGGAATAGTTTATAGGCTGCCCTAGGAACGAAATAGTACAGCATATCATCCTCAGATGGATGGCCAATCTGAGAGGATGATTCAAACCCTCGAAGACATGCTGCGAGCTTGCATGTTGGATTTCAAAAGAAGCTGGGAGGAACAACTTCATCTTGTCGAGTTCACCTACAACAATAGCTACCAACATAGCATTCCGATGGTTCCTTTCGAAGCGTTGTATAGTAGAGCGTGCAAAATGCCGGTGTGTTGGGATGAAGTTGGAGAACGAAAGATCATAGGCCTAGAGTTGGTTCAGCAGTTAGTGGATGCAGTCACAATCATCAAAGACGGAATAAATACCGCTAAGAGCCGCTAGAAAAGCTACGTAAATAAGCGTCGAAAACCATTGGAATTTCAAGTTGGTAATCACGTTTTTTTGAAAGTGTCACCAATAAGATATACTTCACACTTTGGCAAAAAGGGAAAGTTGAGTTCGAGATACGTAGGTCCCTTTGAGATTCTAGAGAGAATCGAGATCCTAGCGTATCGTTTTGCATTACCGCCAAAGTTGGCCCAAGTGCATGACGTCTTTCATGTGTCGATATTGAGGAAGTATGAGCTTGACCCGACCTAACCCACGTGCTTAATTTTGAGAAATTAGATGTGGACGATAGAGTGTCGTACGTAGAAAGCCCGGTTTAGATTGTGGATCAGAAAGAGCAAATTCTACGTACCAAGACGATCTCATTGATTAAAGTGGTTTGACAACACCACGGCACTGAAGGAGCAACTTAGGAAAGTGAAGATTCGATGAGATGACTATACCCTCACATTTTTTTTTAAAGAATTGTGATAGTTTAAATTTCGAGAACGAAATTTTTATAAGAGTGGAAAAGTTGTGACATCCTGAAATTTCTAGCTCTATTTTTGATTAAATAAATCGGGTTTTCATCGACGCGCCTGTAGTGCTATTCTCTGAGCTGATCACTCTTGAGATAACTAGACTATTTGGGGAAGCCATTAAGGGATTTCAACGCAATAGACTTGAGAATTCGACTAGAAATCGACTACTCGACCATGCTCATTTGTAAAGATCATTACAACACAGTTAAAAATTGATATGAGATCAGAGATAGGTCGTTTCGACTAAAATAGGTGATCAAAGTGTGGTGATGCCACCAAATCGCAAAATTCTCGCCGATCGGCACTAAACTGATTTTTTTGTTGTTTTGGTACCCTGTACTCGTATTTGAAACCTTGAGATTTTCACAATCACTGAGAGTCACCAATGTGTTGAAAAGGTATATTGTGACTCGAAATAAATCGATCACGGGTCAATTGCACAAAAATTTCTAAAAGCTATTCGGTAGGTTAGGTCACGCTAAAATCGCGCTAGATTGAAATTAACCACGAATTTGAATCCGATTTCAAAAATTGAAAGTTATGTCATGTCACGAGTCATATTAGGAACGTCAACTCATATTTTGAAGATTTTTCTACAAACCGAGATTTTTGACAAAAAGTCGAAATAGGGCAATCTTTGTTTGGAAAATTTAGGGGACCATTTTTTTTTGCGTTTTTGGGATGCAAGTTGGTTCTATTGGTGTGGAAAAATATCAATTTGATCGATGATACCTCAGTGGATTTTATAGGGCCGAAATTGGCTTCAATTGATTAAGATTTGGTCCAATTTTGCGGGGAAAATATGTAAATTCATAGCCCCTTGGTTCTCAACCTTTTGGACCACCTCAATGACTTCCTAAGGAAGCTTAGTGGCTGCAAAGTATGTTGAGGAAGCCAGCCCCACCAGTGGGGTCATGCCAAGGGGACAAAGGGGTGAGGATGGAGCAAATTGGGTCCCTCCAAAGCAGTTGTCCCCTTTCTTCTCCATTTCAATTTGCTTTCTCCATTACTGAGGTCACATGAGAGTTTGAGAGACTAGAGAATCCAGCCAACAGCCCCCCTCCATTGTCATGCCCTATGTTGCCTGTCGAACCGCCATAATGCCGCCGCCACGCACCCGAGCACGCCCACAAGTCGCGAGTTTGCCTACATGTCACCGCCGTCCCAGCTTCATCGTTCGCTCCTGCTCGCCCATCCCACAGGTCTCCTGAGTTGTCGTGGTCGCCGTCTAGTTGTCGCTTGCCAACGTTGAGCACCGCCAAGCCCCGCAATAGCCTCGCCAACTCATTCTCGCCATTTCCGTGCCAACCAGCCTCCATCAAGCCCTCTCGACCCAAGGAGTAGAATCGAACCCCCTCAGCTCAGCCGTGCACTATTTGGCCCGCTTTGGACTGCTTCCGGGCCTCGAAAGGTGCCGCGCTTTGGAGTTTGTTGCCCACCTTTGTGTCCCCGTCATTGTGAACTTATCGGAATTCAAAACCGGTGAGTTTACTCACTAAACTCTGCTTAGGGAGTTAATTACGCTCAAGGGTTGGTTAGTTTATGCTAATTAGGGATTAGATGGTTAGTTAAAACGGATTACCAATTTAATTATTCATTTATGCATGTCAAGTGGTTAAATTGGCGTAATTAGCAAATCAATAGGTCGTATTATTTATCTAAATAGGTTCAAAATTTTCCGACCCGTTTCAATATTTAATTAGGCTTTTCCGGCCTAAGTTTGTATTTTTAGAATTTATTAGCATTTATTTAATTAATTTTGATAATTATTTAATTATTTATTATATTTCAAAAATTATACCGGGATAGCCAAAGTGACCGAAATTTCGTGCTGATTGCAATGGTGCATTTAGTTTATTTATCTAGATGATAATTTGTGCAAATTGACTGTTAATTGTAATTTTGGGTATTTATCCCAAAATTTAGTAATTTCAATATTTAATTAGAGAATTACCGGCCGTCGGTTTACAAAGCCAAAAATATTTTTATAGATTAAATAATTAGTGGGATTATAAAATATATTTTATTTTTGGATTAGGCTTACCGTGTACCACACAAATTATTTTTACCAAGTATTATGGAAACAGTGAATTTGTCAGTTGATGGGTGTGACTTATCTATATCAGCTTTGGTGAGCTATAATTTACATATATTAGCTTCGGTGAGCATATATCAACTTCGATGAGCATATATCCGCTTCGGTGAGCTATACTATTATCTAGATTAGCTTCGGTGAGCTATACTATCTATCTATATTAGCTTAGGCAAGCATTTATTTATATATCAGCTTAGGTGAGCAGTGATCACTTCTAAAAAGTGATTTGATTGATAGTATCATTTGATAGATAGTATAAATTGAATGGAGTGAATGGTTGGTTGAGATTTATGAAATGTACTGACTTGCAGGAAGGAACGGAGGCGAAGGTAAATCACCTATCTCTTGTGTGCATAGGTAACCTTCGGGCATATTTCCTTCCTAGTCGGAGTTTAGGGGGTGAATTTGCTGAGACGTTGTCTCACCTCATCATGAGCTAACATTTACAGGTCCTTAGATGGCTATACCTCCCGAGCATTTTAACCAACCGAAGAAGGTCACCGAACAACACTCTCAAATTCCCCTCCCTGGGAGCCACAGAGCCTGGGGCAACGAACTCATAAGATCCATTGTTTGGGTTGATGAGGGTTTATCTTGGAAGGTACCCCATAAATTCATATCATGGTATCGTTATGGGCAAGATGGACCTAGAGAAG
This sequence comes from Eucalyptus grandis, assembly GCF_016545825.1. Classification (NCBI taxonomy): domain Eukaryota; kingdom Viridiplantae; phylum Streptophyta; class Magnoliopsida; order Myrtales; family Myrtaceae; genus Eucalyptus; species Eucalyptus grandis. The sequence continues at coordinate 5,931,338 of NC_052614.1, read as the reverse complement.
GCCCCCTTCTAGAGTCTGAGATTCCTAGGTTGGTGTTGGAGATCGCTTTTGACAATGACACAACTGACCCTCCTCGTGGCTCAGTGGTAGACCCAAGTCTTTTGGATCCAGAGTCCCTGGAGCACTTTGTGGAAGACTTGAATGCTTAAAGGACCTATAGCCTCTACCCCTTTTTGTAGACGTTGTATATAGATCAGCTAGTATTGTATATGACTTAGTCTGATGTGTATATAAGCGTGTTGTGGTTTGAAAAATTTATGGTCCTACTTTTCTATCCCATCTTTGTTGTTGTCTAGGGATTTATTTATTCGCTTCCGCATGCACATTAAAATGAATGGCTAGCGACGTGTCCTAGGACATCGCAATTTATTCTACCACCGAAAGATAGACACGCACTCGGAGGATCGAGACATGACAAAATCTGTCACTCTCCCCTTGAAGCTCATAAATTCTACGGTGCTCAATTTCTCTCATCACCATCACGGTACCTCAAACGGTCCTTAGTGCACCACATTTTGGAATATACCAACACCCAATTAAATTCAAGAATACTCAAGAAAATCAGATTTTTCTTCAATGCCGGAATATATCTCACTCTGAACTATGTCCCACGATGATGTTATGCGTTCTAATTCCATCATTGGCTCCACCACGAAATTACTCCTATCAGGTTCCCTTCCGCACAGGGAGAGAATCTTCGAGTTTCCCTGAAGAGCACGTCAGATGTCCACATTTCGGTTTTCCATACTCCCACTTCCGTCTCTTCTCAGGCATCAAGTATTGAGACTGTCAAATATGCGTGGGTTTTGACCAAGTCAAAAGAGAGAAAAGTAAGAAAAAAAAAATTCAAAGGAACGAAAAGCCAAAGAAGAGGAAAAAAGGGAAAGGGACGTTCGGCTCCTCTCTTTTTAACCAAGGGCCCGCGCAAAAGAGAGAAACAGAGAGAGAGGGAACAAAGAAAGAAGAAAAAAGAAAAAGAAAGAAGAGGGGTATTCACAGCAAATGCCTCACCAAACCGATCTGACTTCGTAATGCAGCGTATGGTAAGTACTCATCCCTCGTTCATCCAATTAGAGTAGTTTCTGTAGTTAGATCGTATATTCGAAGTTTTGTGAAAATCAAGCCTCAAAATCCAATTTTTTATTATTCCAGCTATGAAATTTCTTGGGAACGGAGGATCGTGATGTTGTAGAGTTGTAGAGTTTGACAGTTGTTGATTTGAGGCAACGATTTTGTGGGAGAAAATTTTTAGGGTTTCGTGTCCACTTCGGGTAAGCAATTGGTTGATGCGTAGGAGTTATTTTGTTAGCATTTAAGCTTAGTTTAACTGAGCCGTAGTTGAGATAACATTTTACTTGGTTTTGATGTTATTTCTCACTTATATGATAGGATTGTGAGTTTGTTGATTCAAGTGAGCCTTGTTATTTGGTTGTAGGCGTTCTTAGGTGAGTGATGTAATCTCCTTTTTAAATTTGCAAACTCATATTTTGAAAATGAAAAGTAGAGGTATATTATGTGCAAATCATGAGTTGGCAAAAAGGCAAAAGTAGTGGAACTTGCTTTTACTACTTTTTATTCATTGAGAATGATTTGAGAAATTTTTTATAGAAAGTGTCGTGAAAGTTTTAATGTGTGTATTACAATGAGAACTGATTCATGAAAAGAGTTCTTTGATGATTTGGGAAATATTCAACGAGAAAGACATTTTGAATTGTTACTCGTTTATGAAATGAATTCTATAATGATATGAAAAATATATTGTGAAATATATTTATTATGTCTGATGGTCGAGTTGAAAAAGAGGATATAGTTTGGTCTAATGGTCAAGTTGGAAAAGGGAAATAGTTTGGGTTTCCGAAAGCTTTTGAGAAAGAATTGCATTGACTTGCGTTTGGTTTATGAAAGGTAATTTGATTTGGTATGTGAAATTGATTTGTAAAAAGTTATGTTTTGGTTTGTGAAGCCAAGTGTGATGTAGATTGATAAAGGACTAAGTGTTACACGATAACGTAACTTCATGAGAGCCACCTTTAAAGCCTAGTACCATTAACATGTGTTGGAAAAAGACTAAGTACTACACGATAACCTAATTTCATGAGAGTCACTTCTAGAGCTTTGTAAAATTGATATGTGTTGGAAAAATGACTAAATACTACACTATAACATAATTTCGTGGAAGCCACCTATAAAGTATTGTACCATTTATATGTATTGGAAAAATACTAAGTACTATACAATAACGTAATTCATGGAAGTCACATCTAGAGTCTTGTATCATTGACATGTGTTGGTCAATGGCTAAGTGCTAAACAGTGATGCAAATCTTGTGGAAGCCATCTCTAGGGTCTTGAGACGTGATGTGATACTAGTTTGGAAAATGGAATGAACCAATGACATGAGATATGACGAGTTTCATTATTGAACTGAATCAGTGATACTTGTTTTGATATTATGGATAAACGGAAATTTTGTTATTGATATAGCAAGGTTGAAGTAATATAGAACTCATTTTATTCTTGTAAGTTGTTATATATCAGATTGGCATAAATGAGTCATGTCTTTGAGTTTTATATGTGTAATGTGGAGTCTTGATCTACTAAGAAGATATGCACTACTCACTACGGTTGCTCACTCCTTTCCTTCCCAATCCTTTCAAGTCCCTCAGTGAGCGCTTATAAAGTGAGAGCGATATTGACATGGACAGGACTTTTGAGAGTTGGATTTGTGTGATTGGAGGCTGCAAGGACGTATGATTTAGGGTGTGACAGAGATGGTGAAAGAGAATTTGGAAACGATCTGAGACTTGACCATGAAAAGTGAAAACGGAGATTACAGACCAGGTATAGTTTTTTAGAGCAAGAATTAAATAAATCGAAGGTCCGTTTTCGGATGTCATAAATATATCTGTTTCTTCACAGTCCATAACTTTCCCGTGCGATACGAACAAATCTGAGAAGAAATTAAAAGTGATTTAGTAAGTGAATTTTGGCAAATGTCTCCCTCATATGTCAAAAGAATAGTAATCTTTTTTCTCAATAAATTATCTGTAGCACGGCTAGCACAATGGCACCGCCGTTCACTTAAAATGACAGCCGCTTTTCAACGTCTAACACAATTCTGACAGATGGGAACCGACGTCTTGTAAAATGACAAATTTTTTTTTTTTTTTTTTTTTTTTCGGGGTTTCAAAAGGCCATCTTACAGACAGCACCTTGAGGACGTTTGAAGTTAATTGTTGGTATGAAGGGGTCAACTTATAGTCCAACTAATCGGTATTATACTGTTAAGGGAAAGCGGCCCTTTGTTATTTCACCGATATAATCTCGTCCGCCCAACATCTTAAGCTCCGTGCATAGATCCATTAATGTCGCCTTAGAAGCCGATCACTTCTCTGCTGTTCTCATTGTTGCGAATACGGAATCACATCTTTGTCGTGCAATTGTCATCCATCCAGGCAATGCATGATGAAGTTTCTAAGTGTGCCACTGAGTTTGGAAATGTCGTTTGTATGCTGGTTTATAAACAGTAAACTCTTAAGTCCTAATTTCATCAACTCTTCCTCTTGCACATCATTTAATTATGTTTTTACGCGGTTCAGGTCCAACATTTCGGCTCATTCCTGTTTCAATGAGTGACAAAGTCAGACAGAAGATTAATCAGCCAAGTTTCCTCTCCTCTTTAATTTCCTCATGAATCAGAAGTCAGTTTAGCACTGTATCAGCTGAACAACATCTATGGAGTCATGCTTTCCAATTCTTCTATGCGGCTTGTGCTTCATGTCCCTCGTGTTGCAGATAAGCTATGCCTTGGACTCCATATCAGCCGGCCAGAACATCACAGATGGTCAAACGATAGTCTCTGCCGGTGGGAACTTTGAGCTAGGATTCTTCAGCCCCAGCAACTCCAAGAACCGGTACGTGGGCATATCGTATGAGAAGCTATCAACTGGGAGGGTGGTTTGGGTCGCAAATCGTGAAAATCCCCTGAAAGACTCTTCAGGAGTCCTAAAGCTCACTCCTGAGGGTGTACTGATTCTCCTGAACCTTACCGATGGGGTCGTTTGGTCCTCCAATGTGTCGAGATTGGCCCAGAATCCGATTGCGCAGCTTTTGGATTCTGCCAATTTCGTAGTAAAAGAAGAAAATGACAATGACTTGGGTAACGCAATCTGGCAGAGTTTTGATCACCCTTGTAATTCGCTTTTGGCTGACATGAAGCTTGGTAAAGACCGAGAAAAAGGCCTGGACCGGTACTTGACCTCATGGAAAAGCAGGGATGACCCTTCACCGGGTGATTTCACATATAGGCTCGATACTTCAGGATATCCGCAGCTGATCCTGATGAACAGATCAGTAGTGCAGTCCAGTTCGGGACCTTGGAACGGCATTCGGTTTAGCGGGATCCCTCAGTTGACGCAAAATGCAGTTTTTGGGTTTGGCTTAGTCTTCAACCAAAATGAAATTTACTATTACTTCAATCTTCTGAAAAGTTCTGTCCCGTCAATACTGGTTTTAAATGAGAATGGTATCGTTGAGCGCTTCAATTGGGTAGACCGGACACAGGGTTGGATTCTGTATTCGTCTCCTCAAACAGATGACTGTGACACTTATGCATCATGTGGAGGGAATGGGAGTTGCAACATTGCTACTTCTCCAAAATGCATGTGTTTGACAGGGTTCGTGCCCAAAGACCCTAGCAACTGGGAATTTGGGGATTGGTCAAACGGGTGTGTCCGGAGGACTGAACTGGATTGCCCGGGAGGAGATAAATTTCTGAAGTACACCCAAGTGAAGTTGCCTGACACGAGGCAATCGTGGTTCAACGAGAGAATGAACCTTCAAGAATGCGAGCAGACATGCTTGAGGAACTGCTCGTGCACAGCTTATTCAAACTTGGATATCAGAGGGCAAGGAAGTGGATGCTTACTTTGGTTCGGTGTCCTGATGGATATTAGACTGGTCAACGACAACGTCCAGGAGTTTTACGTAAGGATGGCTGCATCAGAAGTTGGTACGTGTATAAACCCTGAGTTACTTTCGATATGATGACCCAAGGAAGAGAATGAGTTCAAAATAACTGTCGGATTCTTAGTAACTCTATTTTCAATTTATTGTAATGTGTATCAAGGCAGCAGTTTCAGCGGAAATACTGGCGCAAGGAAAAGCACGGGCATCATTGTCGGCACCGTGCTGTCTGCGGTGCTTCTTCTTGGTATCGCGGCTGTTTTCACGAAGTATAGGAAAGATGGTAAAATCGTTTTTATCAGAAAATTACGGTTTCCAAGCAAGATGCCTTTCTTGATCCACAAGAGTCGTTTTTTAACTCTTCTTAGCATAGGTTTTAAACGTTGTTGCTCTGCATGAAATGCAAAGTTTCATCAGATCATCTCTCTTTGAAAATTTCGATCAATTGGCCTGAAAAATATGAATGAACCAAATGTGTGTTGCTTTGAATTTTGTTTTGGGTTTTTTAAAGCTCAATTATGATTTCTCTTTAGTTGATGAATTTACTCACTTTAATTTCTACTTGTAGGACAAATCTTTGGATTCTCCCATCAAAGCCGTAGTGAAGATCTAGACTTACCTATGTTCGGCCTCACAACCCTAGTGAACGCGACAGGTAACTTCTCTGAAGACAACAAACTCGGAGAGGGAGGCTTTGGAGCTGTCTATAAGGTGACTATTCTCATTTTTTGGAATTCTAAATCTGCTCGTACATATCCAAATCGAAAAGGGAGCAAAAGAACTTCTATCTTTTAGGGTGTTCTGAAAAATGACCAAGAAATTGCCGTGAAGAGGCTGTCGGAAAACTCTAGGCAGGGACAGGTCGAGTTCAAGAACGAAGTCGCTTACATCGCAAAACTTCAACACCGAAACCTCATCAAGATTCTGGGATGCTGCATTCAAGTAGATGAAATGATGTTGATCTATGAGTTCTTGCCCAACCGAAGCTTGGATTGTTTCATTTTCGGTTTGCTTCGCTCCAGTCCCTACATTTTAATTGCTTTTGTCATCGAAAAAGAGTGAAGAAGCTTCCATTTCATAACTCATAAGGCCTATAATTTGGCAGACCAAGAGAGGGGTGTTTCCCTGGATTGGCCTAGGCGCTTCACTATCATCAATGGCGTAGCTTTGGGGCTCCTATACCTTCACCGAGACTCAAGATTAAGGATTATTCATAGAGATCTGAAAGCTGAAAACATCCTGCTCGACAACGAAATGAATCCAAAGATATCAGACTTTGGTTTGGCGAGGAGTTTCGGAGGTAATGAGAGCGAAGCAAATACAAAGAGGGTGGTGGGAACATTGTGAGTTCTCTTGACACATGATCTCCTCTGATTTTGGTCCAATTGCTTCAAGAACTAATCATTCCTTTCAATAACTTTTTTGCATAGTGGTTACATGTCCCCAGAGTATGCCATCAACGGCTTTTATTCGGTAAAATCAGATGTCTTCAGTTTTGGCGTTTTAGTACTGGAAATCGTGAGCGGGAAAAGAAATCGAGGTTTCAATCATCCTGACAAGTGTTTAAGCCTTCTCGGATATGTAAGCGTAAAGATTTATCAGATTTCTTTGCTTATTTATCTTCAGTTAGTTTCTAGTCTTATTCTAGATGACTAACACAATAATGCAGGCCTGGACACTGTCAAGAGATCAAAAGTTCATGGAGCTCGTCAATCCATCGATTGCATCCGCATTTAACCCTGTGGAAGTTTTACGATCCATCCATGTGGCTTTGTTGTGTGTTCAAAATAATCCGCACGATAGACCGGAGATGTCATCTGTGGTTATGATGTTGAATAGTGAGAGCACATTGCCTCAGCCTAAACAGCCTGGTTTTTTTTACGAGACATCTGCATCCGAAGCAAGTTCTTCAAGCGACAGCAGGCATAAGAAATATTCAGCCAACGAAATAACTATTTCACATTTACTGCCTCGATGATATTTCTGTAATTTCAATTATGTTTATATTGATCCCATATGAATACGAGAGGATCATGGCATTTGTATGAGAGTCATCTCTTAATCTGGAATTGAAAGACCTTACAGGGACATGTGAAAGATTCCTTTGTTCTTCCAAAATTTGCTGGATTCCGGTCAGAAAACGAAGAATGTGTACACGGACCACAAAGTGAAAATTTCAGTCTTTTCTTTTTATGATATTCTAGCAAAGAAACCCTTGAATACCTTATTAAGAATACCCATGAACTTAGGGAAGTAAACTCGCATTTTTGAAAGAATCCTTAATGTTTCAATGTCTGATTCACTTTGAATCAACAAAATTATAAATCAGGGAAAAAGTGGCCATGACTACAAGCGAGATCGTAATCAGTACTAAAACCGTTGCTCTGTCAAGATCTGCACAGTGATGTTTCTTCTATCCTATCATGCCAAAATAACCATGTCCTTCAGATCACAGCCTGCATTATGGTGACATCAACAAGCTCAAATGCACCTAAAACAGGAAAAAAGGAAAAGGAATTGACTTCCCAAAAGTGTTGGCTATAAATGAAAGATTATTGTATCATCTTAAGAGCCATCTTTGGGACTCTAGACGAACAGAATAAGAACAGAAATCTTACACAGCATAGAGGTGTTGGAAAATGCATAAAGAAGTAGGAATTGGGTGGGAATGAGATTGACTGACCTCCTTGCTACTATAGTCAATGGGCACAACCCATTACAATCACTAGATTGGCCCAGACAGTTCACTATCATCAAGGAAATGAGAATGGAGCTATTGTAATTGATATTGCAATGAACCTGAAGATATTGGACTTTGATTCACTAAGATGTTTCTGACGTAATGAGAGGGAAGGAACCAAACACAGAGACTAAGGGAGCTGTCCGAACATAGTGAGTCCTCTACTGAAACATCTGAATTATGCTTAAATTTGCTTCAAGAACTAATACTTCTGTTTGATCATTGAATGTAGTGGTTATAAACCCTCTCGGTATGCCATCGATACTGAATAGACTTGGGTTTCATTGGTACAGTATTCTAGTCATCCTAATCATAGGCCTGGGATGCCTCTGTGGTTATGATGCCTGGGGTAGAGCGCATTGCCTCAGCCTAACTAGTTCAATTATTCCTTAGAGGAGATTATATTCAAAACAAGTTCTTCAAGTTACGGCGAGTACCCAAGATTTTCAGCCTAATTAAATGACCATTTCTGGTAAAATCTAGACAGACAAATCTGCTAGCTCCTGCTGACCAACCATCATGATTTGGTACAGCACAAAAAACTGATGGTGTTTAATCTAACATTATGAAGTTATCGCTTCCATTTATTATATCAAGAATTTACATTACAGAAAGGATCAGTTTACATACATGAGTGCTGTTGGTGCTTGTACCTTGCATCGCATTATATTAAATTTTCCATGAGGTTGCACTCCAGAGAGTTTAACCAGTCGAGAAGGAGAACCTAGTCACACGTACTTTTTACATAATGCAGTATAATAGTTTAGGCTGCACAAAATTATATCTTTACCCATTCTAGGCCCGATGTCCCATCTGGTGTGTTGCTCTGTTGAAGTTCCAAGTAGTCCTTGTACTTCATCTAGTTGTACACCGCTCAGTTGTTCTCGCCATCCACCAGCTGTTCCACTGGCATGACAACTGTGTCCAGCGACGGTCCACTAGATATAGAGATTGATAGCCTTGTTGTTCATGAAAGCTGGATGCAGAATGCTCTTGTACTTCCCATTGCTCATAACCTTGCGTGAAAAGTGTCGAGAAAAAGAAAAAAGTTAGTTGCAAATAAGCTTTATGGTAATGAGAAGAACTATATGTACCATAGATTATGTGTAATAACAATGCCCTTCCATAAAGACCTCTGTCGTATCTGCATCTATAAACCAAGGCACACTTTACACTTCGCACACCAAAATTTGAAACAAATTGGACCTCTCTTGCAAAATTTATGGGGGAGATTTGAAAGATGAAACATTAATTCCTATCTATGTACCTCGAGGTGACCACCAGTGTTGGCCAAAAAGGCGTTTGGAATGGGATCGACTTCGACCCACTTCCAGCTGAGGTGCACTGAAGGCCACCAATTCCATTCTGCATGAGGATGGTCAACAGGCCATCGTCCAGGTGTCAGACCATGCCCCAAGCTAGTTCCGGCTGCGGGCACAGCGGATACAGATTCGCCGTTAATATCTGGAGGCTTGAATCCAGGTTCACTGCCTCGTTGATATAGCCCAATTGGAGTCGTGAGAAGGAGCGGGCCTAAGAGGAAAGCGAGCTCGAGAGAGTGTGAGCTCGAGGGAGTGAGGGAGGCTCAGTTTTTGCCTTGGTCGAGAGAGAATCCAGAGAGAGACCGAGGGTCGAGTTCAAGAGAGCCTTATCTAGCGACTCAACCACACTCCACCACCGTCCGACGACCTCTCCCAGCCGACGCCCTTGAGCCAAACCGGTAAGCCCCAACCCTCTTGTTGGCCATATTTTCGAGCATACCGGGCCAGAGCTTGCGGCCGTTCGACTCACGCGAGCTCTGGCCATCGCCCGTCGTGAGCGTCCTAGTTTAGCCATCGAGAGTCCCGACGCAGATCCCGATCTTTCTTGGGCCGAGAATTTTTAGTTTCGATAGAGCACTCCACCTGTTCGGTAAAAGGTCTGAATGAGATCCAGTCCTGTTTCGTCATTTAGGCACCGTCCCACCTAGTCGAGGTTTTTCCTGTGATTTTTTAACGTCCCGTGGCGACCCACGAGCGGCCGCGGATCTCTTCTGTTCCGGGGGCATAGGTGGCAGCTCTTGTGGCCATCGAGTCGCCGCCGGTCGGACGAGGGCTAAGCATTAGGCTCGGGTCGGTCAAAGGCAGCGCCGTCGCGCCTCGGTTGGACTTAAGAAACGCGGCATCTTGCTGCTGCACCACCTCCGTCGTATCGTAACTGGTCCGTTGCGAAGTAGCAGGTCGCGAGCTGGGTCAGTGGGCCAAACCCGATGCTGTCACCAGACTTTCGTCGTCGATGGCCTGTGTAGAATATCAGTCAGCGGCCAAAGAAGTGTTGGTGTTAAGAGTTTTTAGTTTCTATAAATAAATTGCAGACGATGGAGGGAGACGTTCGGTGAAGAAGACGGGGAGGAGTAGAACGCACGAAGGGGAAGAGGCAATTAAAAACAAAAGAAAAAGCAAGAGAAAACGTGCACCCAAAAAGTTAAAAAAGAAAAGAAGAAGCAAAAGTTGCTTCGGGAAGGAGGGGGTGGCAGAAAAGAAAGTGCAGTAGAAGAAGACGAAATAGGGAAGAAAAATATTAAATTTAAAAAGTTAGAAAAAATATCTTTTTATCTGACTGGGTCGGATCCGGGTTTGGACTACGTCAGCGGGTCGGATCGGGTTCTTCCGATCCGAACCCGCTCACTCGAATATTATAATCTTAAAAATCTCAACAAATTAAAAAATTAAAAAGAAAACATAAAAATTCAAAAAATAATAAAAATTCAAAAACTCCTCCGAAAATTCAAAAAAAATTAGAAACATTTTAAAAATCGATTTTTTTAAGTTTCAAAAAATTGTAAAATCTAGTTTTTTGGGGGAAATTTGAAAATTTATTATTTTCTTAAAAAAAATCGAAATATTCGAAAAGATTCTAAGAAAATTAAAAAATCTTCAAAAACGTTAAAATTAATCTTTCGGGCTATTTTCTCCTAAAAAATGGAAGTATTCCAATTTAAAATTATGTTTAAGTTTGAATAAGCCTTTAGGGCTTTACCTAAGAGTTTCAATTGTCCTTAGGAACAAATGCCTTGAAATGCACAATATTGATACAGTGAGTTTGGCTTCTCTTTAGTCTAGTTAGGATTAACATTTGTCTTCTCTAAAGGATTAAATCTTTACTCTCCTATGCAATTTATTTAATGCTTTCCTTGGTTACTAATTGTTATTTTAATAATTGCACACCCACATGATCATCTCATATGTTAACGAATTGGTCAAAAGTTAATCCAAACTGCCTGACAAAAATCATTTTTAAAATAAATAAGATTAAATACTGAAATGACACTAATTTGTTAATTAGTGTAATTAAGTCCCCGACTCTAGATTTTCTAGTTGCGTAGAAAGTAAGGTACACTCCCATACCTCATTACTTTCTAGCCAACCCCAATAGGCTAGTGGCGACTCTTTATTACGAAATTCTTAAGAATACCCCAATGTCGGGCAATGTATGGTCTTGGGAGAGCTCATGCCTAATTATGTGCCTTAGGTCCGTATTTTAGGCAATATCCCTAAACCTATTTTCTCCTTTGAGGGGTTGGTAGTGACAAGCGGTCTAGCGATGGCTTGGCATCGGCATGGCCTTTGGACTTCTCAAGGGACCAAACTAAAGAAGAAATGAGCAAGAGGGAGTTGCTGTGGGGGCTAGGTAGTGCCCTCCTCAGCTTCAAAGCTTGGTTATAGTGACGGAAACGGCGTGCGGAGGGTGGTGCAGTGTCGAGGTTCAAAGGACGGTCGTTGTTAATAGAAAAACAAAGGGAAAATGAAGAGAAAAGTTTGCAAAAGAGATGCAAATGGATGAGGGGAGGTTCAGTTATGGCAAGGAGGGAGAGAATAGTGAGATTGAGAGTAAAAGCGAAGAAATGAGAGAGAATGAGAGGGAGGGAGGATGGCCAGTGGTGTGGGGCAAGAGGAAAAAGAGAGACAAAGAGAAATTTTGCTCATTCATGCCCATCAAATCCACATCTTCTTGGACTCATATCAATCAATCAAGGTGGCTTGTTTAAGAGGGAAAAATTCTTACATTAATGAGGTGATTTAAGCACTTGAATGGGTAAGCTTAGGTTTAGGGTAGTTAGGTAGGCTAGGTGGCTTCCCTCAAGCTCTTGGATGCCCACTGTTACTTGTACCGTCACCTCTATATCTAATTTCCCACTTTGTCCTTTTGTACTTAGTCCAATGGAAGGGCATTTTAGTCATTTCATCAAGATTGTGCACTATTCATGCACTATTCACGTATTTGGTTGCATTAAATGTCAATATTTTATGAAAAAAAGGATTAGTGGGCTTGGAGGGTCCATGGGACTCCCTTGGCTGCCCCCCCTTGGGCCGCCCACTCTTTGGGCGTGTCTCTTCTTCGAATCTGAAGAATGGTTTTGTGCAATTTTCGAAATAATTATCATTACCTTATTAAATGAATTTGAAAATTATAAAAATTTAATATGTTGTAGAGAAGACTTCAACTAACATTTTAAATAAGGAATCCAAGACTAAATCAATTTGTATTAAGAGTAGAAAATGACCGAATACAACCTAAAAATCTTGTCCGTTTAACGGTCTTAATGAACACAGAAGAAAACCCATTTCAATATGAAAATCTTTGTAAAAAAATTTGAAATTTTAGTATGTTGTAGGCATGGATGTCCTCTAAAACTTTTGTGAAGAAAACATGTTCATATTTCAAAGGAAAATTTTTATAAAAAATCGAGAAGACAGATAGGACACCATTTTTATTGCATTGGGGTAGATTTTACGCAGTAAAAGAATAGGCTTTCGTACCAACCATTCACTTCAGAAAAATCTAAAATTAGAGCATGTTTTAGATCAAGATTTTTTGAACAACTTTCATCAAGGAAGTTTTGTGAGATTCAAAACACAGAAAACCCTATAAAATTGGAAAATAGTGAAGGTCCAGTAGTATGTACACTATTCACGCACAAAGGGCTTGGATTTGGACTTAACTCATTCAATTTGGGCGTAACTTGGGTGGCAGCCCATTGGGCTTCCAATTTTCGGCCCAATTTCACTTATCCAAAAATTTGGGGTTTATCGATAATTAAGGAATTTGATGAAGTAATGTCCAATGGTGGTCACTTAATCCTTTAAAGTCCGATATCTTTAACCAGATGTAATTGAAATCTATCAAATGCGACTTATCATAATTAAAATCAATGGGCATCTTTTAGGGGTTTCGCGAGTTTGACTCGTGGTTGATTCAATATCAATCCTCAATTCATGGATGATCATCGGCTATCATGTAATTGTGAGGGGTCAATTGTTTGCTTCGAAATTGGTTTAGGGTTGTTTGGAGTTAATATAGTAATTGTGCGGAATAACCCGCAATCCGATTATATACTATTATCGAATTGATCTATAATTGTTCCCGGATCGGTGTGAAATGACTTAATATTATCTCTCGATCAATCCTTATGGTCAAATTGTCAATCCAAGTTTGAGTTCTCTAGTCTTCCGCATCGAAATCCTAAATTATCTTTTCCAATAGGTTTAATACTCTGGAATGGTTCACGAACCAATTTAAAGTCTAATTTTACTAATTGTGCATTAATAGAAAGTAAACCTCTTATTATATTCTGAATAGGGTTGAATTTTGAAGATGTCACATTAAACGGGGTGAATGGTCCACAACTGTTGATCTTCATACTAAGAGAAAGAATAATGTTAGAATATTTACTGTGGCTTAACCATAATTAAGGTTATGGCATGTATTGAAATAAAATTACCCCTTCATCTAATCTCTCCTCATCATCAACTCGCTATTCTATTCCTCGAGAAGGAATTAAAACATTATCACGATAATTTGAAAGTTGAGATGTTCTCTTAATAATATAGAAGAAGATAGTCCATGGTAGTGATTACACGTGGGATACAAAGACAGACAGCCTGCATAATTAACGTGTCCGCAAAGGTCAAGTAAGGCTACATTGTGGAAGTTGGAATGTCATATCATTCCATAAATCCATCTATAATCATACAAAGACCTGTCCATCCACCGTCACTGTGCCTACATTCAAAATCGGAAATGTTGCGTTGAAATCCAGCTCGGCTCGGCTCTTTCGTCATTTAGAAGTCCTAACCAAGCCACCGTCGCGAGCAAGGCTCAGCCAACTGGCGCCTGGGGCTGACTCTAATGGGCTTGTACTCAGCTCATCCGATGAGGTGAGAGAAGTTGAGCTTGGCCTTAGACCCCTGCATTTTAAAAGCAGCCTGGTTGTAGGCCAATGCTGCATCCTCAAGCATTTCATAGGTCCCGAGCCAAATCCGGGCTCCACTCTTCTTGGGGTCTTTTATCTCCGCTGCGTATTTGCCCCATGGCCTCCTCCTCACCTCTATAGCGCGTTTCTTCCGCCTTCTTCGCCAGCCCCTTCTCCTCCGACATATCATTGATGATGGCATGACCAACCAGCACCGTGCTTCAAAATCAAGCTGTTAAATTGAAGGGGACCCACCCCGAGTGGAGTGCATCACGCAGTGCACCGTACACAATCATGTGCTTGGAGTCGTCGACACTTAGCGGGAGGTCTTCGCTCCAGCTCTCCGTGACCAAAAAGCCGGTGTAGCTCGAGCACTGACAGTACATGTTGCCATCAAGAAGATGATAGCGAATGGACTCGAGAACATCGAAATGAGAAAAGGGTTCTCCAGAATGAATTTTGTAGGGTTTTTCTCTGGGGACTGTATGGTTGCAGACTTTCAGTTGGTGACCATGGATGGACGAAGCAAGAGAAGCATATAAGGGTTGGGGATACGGATTAGGGCAAAAACAATATATACTTTTTTTAATTTATTTCTTCTTTTGGAGTTATCCGCAAACTTTAAACAGTGGCGAGACTGGAACGAGTGCTTTAAATTATAGCGGCAGCTATAAATTAATGTACATTATATATTAATCATCCGATGCAAAATTTAAGAAAAAAGGAATGGGTCACATTCCTTTTTTATTTTATTTTATTGAACAAGGACTATAATGAACAGAATGCATGCGCGCGTGTATTATTATAATTGAAGAAAACATAAGGTGGAGGAAATGTTACAAGAAATGCATCGGTTAGCACCGCAAATCCATGCAATAATTTCATTATACAATAACGAGGGACAAGATCATAGTGAAAAGTAAATTAAATCTCCAAACCTTTACCATATGATTCTTTAAATATGTAATACGTTTTGAAATTCTCAATTAACTTATGGCCAAATTACAAGTCTTGATTAGGTACAGAAAATTTGTTGGATCGTTGTGAAGTGATAAGGCGCGTACGAAGTCTAAATTTCAAAATTCAAGAACTGAAAAGGAGAAGTCAGCTTCCTCAAACTCAGGGTTTAGGTTCAGATAGCGGGAAATCTCAAAACCCTATAACACGTCCATATAATTACCTTCAATTCTATGTGACATAAAAATATAATTTACATATATCTAAGTATTAAAAATGGGTACGAGAAATGGTGGACTACGGAAAAAAGAAATTGTTAAATTAAAGAAAGTGGGGTAGGTAAGCGCAAGCAATTAAAACCTCTTGCACCATTTTATATCACCCATACAGGCAGAAAAGATTATTCGCTAAAACATTTACTTGCAGAAGAGCAAAAGACTCATCTGACTCTAATTTTGCGGTTCCATCCTTTCTTGTTTTAGCATTTTGGACTCTCGGGGTCTTCATTTTAAGCCATCAATCTAGATCATATTGTCTCAATATCATAATCCATTTACCTTGCTCTAGTGTGGGGAATGATCACCAACTAAGTTTGAAAAATGAATTTGCAAACTCAATAGGACTAACAAGGAATAAAAGTGAGTATGATAGAGAAATGGATGCTCTTCATCACGTTCGTTTTTCTCTTCTTTTTTTTTTTTTTTGGTTGCATCTCTTCATCACTTTA
Organism: Eucalyptus grandis; assembly: GCF_016545825.1. Classification (NCBI taxonomy): domain Eukaryota; kingdom Viridiplantae; phylum Streptophyta; class Magnoliopsida; order Myrtales; family Myrtaceae; genus Eucalyptus; species Eucalyptus grandis. The sequence continues at coordinate 5,915,718 of NC_052614.1, read as the reverse complement.
AGGCACTTAAATTCACATTTAAGTTCATTTTCATTAGAGACATTTATTGTTACATCCCGAGCCCCACTGTGTAATATTGTCTGCTTTAGGTCATCCGCCCTAGCACGAACAAATCGCCATCCCATCCACGGTCTTTTCCCTCATGGATTTAAAACACATTACATAGATTAGAGGGACCCAAGCCTTATAAGCTGACCAAGATCTCCCTCCCTAAGCAATGTCAGACAAGAGAAGAGAGGGACCCCTTCCTTGCATACGTTCGAGGACCGTCACTTGGGCTATCACACTCTCCACATCTTAATAGAACAGCATCCTCGCTATGGCCCAACACGAGGTCGGGAGTCAGAACAGCATTCTTGATGTGGTCCCACACGCGGTCAAGAGTCGACTCTGATACCACTTGTAATATCCTGGGCCCCACTGTGTAATATTGTCCGCTTTGGGTCACCCGTCCTAGCGCAGACGAACCGCCATCTCAGCCACGGTCTTTTCCCTCACAGCTTTAAAACGCGTTACACAGATTAGAGGAACCCAAGCCTTATAAGCTGACTAAGACCTCCCTCCCTAGACGATGTGGGACAAGAGAAGAGAGGGACCCCTTCCTTACACACGTCTGAGGACCATCGCTCGGGCTGTCACATTTATAGACTGGTGCAAGTGAAAGCACGAAAATTCTATTCATTTTTCACCTCATAATGTCACAATTACCTAACCACTAGAGTTTACCCCAATGGCCATCATTCTCACATGAGAAGGGGGAATTGGGAGGTTTAAATCCTCACATTCTCATAAGGTTGTGATGTGGACGATTTAGTATCTTGTGTGGGTTTCAGTTCCTACCTCCTACAAGAAGGTAGAACAAAAATCTAAGAGTTGGAATAGGAGTAAAGTAGGACTGACAAAAAAAAAAAAAAAATGTCACCCTTACCTCCATTTGGCCCTTGTGTGGGGTGGCTCTTGATAGGGTTAATTTTGAGAGAAATCCTTTTAACATTTAGGCTCAAAGGGTTTAAACAACATGAAAAATTTCAATTCTCATCTCTTAATGTATAAGGGTTTGTATGATAGGGCTTACCTTTCATCATCCTAACACATCTTATTTAGCATTCTCAACACCACATATTAACTGAGCTTGTTTCAAAGCTTTATGGAGAAAAAAATCAACCAACACCCAACGAGGCTACCTTGTCTTGGGCAAGGGCCAGCCTTGCCGATCTAGCCTGGGTGAGGCCAACCCTCGCCGAAACATGCCTAGGCGATGGCTCCCTTTGTGAGGGCTTGCCCTTGCCTTGCTAGACGTCGCTTGTGGCATGTGAGGCTAGCCAGCCGGCCATCGGCAAAAGGAAAAGAATGAAGCCAAAAAAAAAAAAAAAAAGGAAAGAAAAAAAAAAAAAAAAAAAAAAAAAAATTCAAAAAAATTAAAATATTAAGAAAAATTGTCCATGTCGCTGTGGTGGTCCTATGCAGCACCATCGGCATTTACATTAGTGTTTTCCAAACAAAATTGGTCGAATTGACTCAATTGACATGAAGTGAAAATGTTTAGGATTTTTTCGACAATTTTCCCTTGAAATCATAAGCATCTTGATTTTAGCTAAAAATTCCCAGCCACCCTATTAATCCTCCCTCTTTAGAACTTTCACAGCTGCTTTGGTCCCATCTTCAAGAATGCCACTGTTACACGCCGAAAGCCACCTTCGCCAAGGATTCTTGACTCATTGAAATGATCAGTAGCTTTTTCAATGTCATTGGCGCTGAAAGTTTTAACCGACACTCCATAAGTTGGTAAGCTAGATTCAAATGACAATGAGGTAGAGCTTGGGCCACTTCCAAGGATAGACCCTCGCATAACTGCAAGACATCGGCCTCCATAGTGAGAATGGGAGAACTCCCCTTGACCCGATCTTGCAATACTTAATTGAAATCATAGGCTAAAGTTTCAACAAACTATTAACCAAGTTTATGTTCTTGTCAATTCTACTACCAAAATATGGGACATCTACTAAGACTCATCTTTCTTGAAATGACACTAAATTGAAATTCCTCTTGTTTCATTAATAGCCCTCGTCGGGTGTTGGTAATTTTCTTGGCCACCACACTCATGTTACGAAATCGCACATCGATTCTAGAAAATAATGCTCGCAAAAAATTCACTAGGTAGAATATAATAATTAAATAATAGAATTAGAAGAATACGTTAGAAAATTTGTTAACGAAGTTCACCCAAACCTGGGTTACGTCTTCACGCAGAGGCACTCTGCGAATCCACTATATTTCAAAAAAATTTGGAAATACAATGATGATCTTCTCTCAAGATTATGGCACAAAGAGATTGAGATCTCCCATAAAGAAAAAATTCTCTTTTTTCTTCTCTTTTTTTCTTGTCTCTCTATTTTTCTTTTTCAGCGTTTAGACGCCCAGTGTCTTGCCATCGCTAATATAAAGATATCACTTTTAACCTAAAAGCAAATCTGATAGAAAAGACAAAAAAAACCTTCTAAATATATTTGGCTTCATCTATAACAATCTCCCACTTGAAGACAAATATACTAGAGCACCAAGCAACTTTGCATCCATCTTCTTCAAAAAATGGTAGTTGAAAACTTATGCTTCTGCAATACTCTTCATCAATCAACATAGAGTAATACCAATGATAGTAGTATAGAAAATATGCTTCTCTTTGTCTACTACCTTAGTCAACATATCAGCTGGATTCTTCGAGCCATCAATCTTCTATAGCTTTAACTCATTATCTTTCTATGCTGACTTGATAAAGTGATAACGTTTCTCGATATTTTTAGTCCTTAAGTGATAAGCTGTATTCTTTGCTAAGTACACTGTATTTTGACTATCACTCCACAGTATATTGACAGGCTATTTTCGATGTAGCTCCTCCATATAATCTTGTAACCACATGACTTCCTCGGAGGCTTCTGTGATCGCCACGTATTCTACCTCTGTCATCGATAAAGCCACTACTTTTTGTAGTTTAGATACCAAACTCACTGCTGTACTTGCAACTGTAAAGACATATCTAGCGGTACTCTTATCATTATCTCGATCACCTGAATAATCTGCATCTACATAACTTGCAACTCTAGAGATATGTCACCATAACAAAGTGAGCAATTGGAAGTACTTACTAGATATCTCAATATCCATTTCACTACATTCCAATGCTCTCTACCTGGGTTCTGCATATATCGACTCACAACTCCCACTGCTTGTGCAATGTCTAGTCTTGTGCTCAACATAGCATATATCAAATGCCCCATTGCTGATACATATGGAACTATCGACATCTCATCTTTCAAAGCCTGAGTGCTCAGACACATATCATTGGAAAGTTTGAAGTGACTCGCTAGAGGAGTTGCAAACGATTTTGCCTTGTCCATGTTCTTTAACACCTTGTTCACATAGTCTTCCTGTGACATCCATAATTTCTTATTTTTCCTATCCCTGATTATTTTCATGCCTAAAATATTCTTGGCCCCTCCCAAGTCTTTAATAGCAAACTGTGATGATAACATCTTCTTCACTTCTATGATTCTCTTTATATTGGAACTAGCCACCAGCATGTCATCCATATATAAAGAGAGATACACAATGTCACCATCATCATACTTACGAAAATAAACATAGTGATCAGACTCAAAGTGTGCAAATCCTTTTCCTTTCATGAAACCATTAAATTTTAGGTATCATTACCACGGAGCTTGTTTCAAGCCATACAAGTTTTTCTTCAAGCGACATATCATGTACTCCTTACCTTTGACTTTAAAACCCTTAGGGTGTGTCATGTATAATTCTTCATTTAAGTCACCGTGTAAAAATGTTATTTTTACGTCTAACTGCTCAAGATGAAGATCCTCCACTGCAACTATACTCAGCAGAATTCTAATTGAGGTCATTTTCATTATGGGCGAAAATATCTTGGAGTAGTCAATCCCTTCTTTTTGAGAAAAGCCATTGACGACAAGTCTCACCTTGTATCTAATACTATCATATGCTTAATTTTTAATCCTGTACACCTATTTGTTTAATAAAGCTTTTTTACCTGTGGATAACTTGGTTAACTTCCAAGTTTCTGAAGTAACGAGCTCATCTTGTCTTTCATAGCACACTCCAACTGCAAGTGAGACGTGTCTACCTTTGCCTCATCGTAAGTCTCTAGTTCTCTTGAATCTGTATATAAGACATGGCTCAGAACAGTATTAGCTGATGGATCAAAAATTACTTTTAGCTTTCTCACGCATGTAAACCTCCTCAATACAAGTACTTTAGGGTTGTGAGTTTGCTTGGAATCACTGCGTTCCTCTTGAACTACCTCTTCATTGATAATGGACTCATCTTGAACCTCTCTTTCAAGTGCACTTTGATCTATTGGAAACTTCTTCATGGGCATTGTGTCTAATTCAACATATTCTAGTTGTACTATCTTCTCATGCTCTGTCTGACGATCCTTGTACATCTTTTCTTCATAGAATACCACATTCCAACTGTAGATGACTTTATTATTCTCATAATCCTAAAGCCTATAACCATACTCGTCGCCACCGTATCCAATAAAGACGCACTTTTGGGACTTAGCATCAAGCTTTTTCCTATTATGTTTGTCAATCAAAGCATATACAATACAACCAAACACCTTTAGATGTGAATAATTAATCTTTTTACCTGACCACCATTCTTGTGGTATTTCTCCATCCAACGCACTAGATGGACTTCTATTGATAAGATAAACAACTGCATCAATTATGGTAGCCCATAAGTGTAGTGGGAGACCTATGTGTAGCCTCATGCATTTCGCACGTTCTAGAATAGTCATGTTAATCCTTTTAGTTACGCCGTTCTCTTGAGGAGTGTTAGGAATAATCTTTAACCCATATATGCCTTATCGACTCAAATATTCTGTAAATTTCTTACTCGTGTATTCACCACCATTATCAAACTTCAGAGCTTTAATATGATAACCTGTCTCTTTTTCTACCATGGTCTTCCACATTCTGAACATCTTGAATACTTCTGATTTTACTCTAAGAGCATAGACCCAAGTCTTCCTTGTCACATCATCAATGAATGTGATAAAATATCTCTTACCACCATAAGAGAGTTCCTGAGCAAGTCCCCATATATCAGTATAAACCAACTCTAACTTTTGGCCTTTATTTTGTCGTCTATTCAATTGAAAATTAACAATTTTCTGCTTTCCATAAATGCAACTCTCACAAAAATCCAACTCAACTTTTTGCAAACTTGGAAGTAATTTCCTCAGGTGTAACTGTTTTACACATTTTTTTTTATCAAGATGTCCCATACGATAATGCCAAAGAGTAGACAAATTACCTATAGCAATTGTAGTTGCAACCATATCACTAATATTGTCTCCTTGGAGAAGGTAAAGTGTACACATACGCTTTCCCTTTACTACTACTCTTGCCCCTGAGGTTATCTTCCATTCTCCGCATCCAAAAGTTGTTACCAAACTTTTTTGGTCAAGTTTACTGATTGAAATTAGATTTTTAATTAATTCCGGAACATGTCTAGTTTCACGCAAAACTAGACGTCATTCACCTGAGATGTTCACAGTCATAGTTCCTTTCCAAACAATGGGACACATGTGGCTGTTTCCCACAACCACTTGTTCGAAATCTCCACCGGCATAATCATCAAATATGTCTCCTTACGAGGTGCAATGAAAAGAAGCATCGGAATCAATAAACCATTTATCTATTGTCAAGTCAAACCCTGCAGACAAATACAAGTTATCTAGCAAAGAGTCATCGCTAACCACATTAGCTCATTGATTCTCATCTTGTTGCTTCTTTTTATAGGCTTCACATTGAAACCTCCGGTGTCCAGTTTTGTGACAAAACCAATACTCATCTTTTGTAACCTGTCTCTTACCCTTTAATTGTGATTTGCCACGCCCGCTGAATTTTCCTCTACTTTTACTTCTTCCACGGTTCTCCGTCGCGAGTGCCGTTGAAGATGTAAATACAGAAAAATTATTTCTACTTGAGACTTTCCTCCACATCTCTTCATCCATGATACTACTCACAGCATCATCAAGAGTTAAATCATCCTTCATGGTGCTCGAAATTCCCTACACTACAGTATTGTAGCTTTCTGGAAGAGAATATAAAAAAGATAAAGCTTGAAGCTTCATATCTATATTTATGCTTACGGAATCCAATTGACCTGTGACCTACATAAAACTATTAATATTCTCTGCCACAGAACCTCTATCAGATAACTTCATATTAATCAGTTTCTTCAACAAAAATACCTGATTTGATGTGGATGGTTTCTCATAAATATTCGTTAGAATATCAATGGCTTCTTTTGCAATTTTTTCTTTTACGATGTGGTACCCTGTCTTTTTGTCAACCCTAGTTAAATCACACCTAATGCCTTTTGTTCAAGAATATTTCACTCGGCTTCTACTGTTAGAGCTACTTCCGCCATCTTGGGCTTCCAACCCTCAAGTGGTGCATAGAGATTTTTTTTTATAAAGATAATCATCAATTTGTAGTTTCCACCATCCGAAATCCTGCCCATTGAACTTATTGATTCTGATTTTATCTTCTGCCATCCTGTTTGCTTTCAATCGAACATCACCAAAAAACCCTTGATGTTCTCGATTAGCCAACACAAGCTCTAATATCAATTGTTATGAAATCGCATGTCGATTCTAGAAAAATAACGCTCGCAAACAATTCACTAGGCATAATATAATAATAGAAGAATAGACTTAAAAGAACATGTTAGAAAATTTGTTAAGGAAGTTCACCCAAACCTAGATTACGTCTCCGCGCAGAGGTACTTTGCGAATCCACTAGACTTTGAAAAAGTTGGAATACAATGATAATCTTCTCTCAAGATCAAGGCAAAAAAAAAGATTGAGAAGCCCCATAAAAAAAAAAAAAAACTCACTTTTTTCTTCTCTCTTTTTCTCGCCTCTCTATTTTTTTTTTCAGTGTCTTAACGGCCAATGTCTTGCTATCACTAATAGAAAGGTATCACTTTTAACCTAAAAGCAAATCCGATAGAAAAGACAAAAAAAAAACCTAAATATATTTGGCTTCATCTATAACAACTCACTCACTTTTTTATTGTCTTGTATGCTTGTCAATTTCCTGCAATTTTGTGCATACATGCTAATGATTATTCATGGCATAAGCATTGCCACTGGATTTTGTTCTCCAGTATGCCGAAGTCAACTACCATCGAATTGACGCTTGTTGATGATTTTTGAAAATCGTTAATTTGACCGCGAAAAGTTTGTTTGCCGAGTAGGAATTGCCTAGGTTAAGAATATGGTCAATAGTAGAGAATGAAATCTTGCTATTATTCCTCTTTTGGCCAATTTAAAAACTAAAACGAAAAATTCGATTCTGCATTTGACCATCTGACAAAAATTCTTCAAAGAAACAGTATGTTTGTGGATGTTGTCGCACCTATATTACCCAAAATTGGAAGTGATTGCTTTTTCAAATAAAACTGAAAATGATTATTGCTTGGTGATCTTGATCATTGATTTAATTTAACTAGTATGAAAAATATATATGTATTAATGTAACTATAGGCAACATTAATTGGGTCATTCAAATGAATATCTAGCATGAAAATTTGTGCTTACAAGCACGATGGAAAAGAGAACTTTTTAGTTCTGACAGAGTAGTGTGATCAACTTGACTAACAAAAACTGGTGCATTTTATTTCCAATATTTACAACGCAATTTCCTTAATATCTACTATATGATTAATATGCTAACTTTTTAAGACATCTTTATTCTTTCTTAACGAGATTTTTAGGACCATATCTTGTGATATTATGACTCACATATACATATGATATATTGTTGTTATCCAACTATCGGATCCTCAAGCACTAGCTATTAATGTCTCGGGTTTGTGTCGTGTATGACACCCATTTTTATTGGAGGATTTTGATGTTTTCAAAATCTGATGTTGCCTTTTCACGAATAATAATCTTGGATTATAGTGCATATATATAAATCCAAGGTTCAGAACAAAATATTCGGTGGTTACTTTTTTTATCCAAGTATAAGTATTTGACCAAGAAGTGGACATCTCTTTCTTGTTCAACGCAAAAGTCGCACAAGAAAGACAGATAAAAGGGCAGCTCTTGTTTAAGCCGTATAGCGGACTCCAAGAAGGATTACCAACGAGCCGAACAGGCGACTCTTTCTTGGACGCGCGAAAGAGTTTGTTCTTCGGCCGGGGATTGGAGCAAGACACGTGGAAATTAATTTATGTTGTGAATTTTACATCCAATTGAGTTATTTATTTATAAAAATTTGGGTTTGAACTTAATCTAAGTATGGAAAACATTCAAGCGTATGAGCAATTGTAACTTTGACTCTTCGATTATTAGCAAATTATTTGCTAATGGCTCTCACTATGGAATAAGTACCAACTCTCAGACCAAGCCATGATCTCCAATGTCATTTATTGTTCCTAGCTTATTTCTCTAGTAACTTTGTATTAACTTAGGTTACACGTACCTCCAGCAAAAAAAAAAAAAAAAAAAAAACTTAGGTTGCACGCAGTATCCAATCTATTTATCTATTTTTTTAATTTTTTTGTTGCTAGGAGTAGGTTTGAAACAAAAATCTGTTAGGTAACAATTTTTTTCTGCACAAATTTTTAGCCCGGAATTATATTTGAAATGGAAATAAAAAGTAGAAATTTTCTATTTTTTTATTTATGAAATAGAAATGAGAAATTTACTCATTGCTCGCCCTTGACGCTAAGCGCCCGTTGGCCCCCGTCGACCACTTGGGAGGGAGATATTTGAGAAGATCTATCAAATGAATTTCTATTCTAGGAATAGAAATTTTATGTTGTAATCAAACACGTATTTTAACTCAAAATTGTTGGAGAAATCTTCTTGAAGTATTTTGAAGTTGACAAAACGTTTCTATCAGTTTAGTCTGAAGGCTTGCAGACTCTACTATTTAAAGTCTGAAGACCTCCGGACAGCCAGACTCAAGACTCAAAGTCTATCCTCATTGACAATCTCTAATCCGTTGAAGAAAGGTTATCCAGAACTGAATGTTTGTTGAGGATTTGACCTTATCAACTGGAGAAGATCTCGTGGCTGGAGAAGACATAACGAAGTCCTTTGATTGATCGAAGATTGATTCGATAATTGAAGATCCGGTGATTGCCTAAGTATTATTGGAAGGTTCTGCTTATGGAAACCGAGATCCTGATTGTATGGGCGAACAGGATTGATGGGCTATCAACACGTTCCTTTAATAGCTTGAACAATCTTCCTAATTGATTCCGTCCAACGGGTAGATTAGAGGAATTCCTTTGGTAAGTGCCAACGGGTATGATGGCATAAATGAGTATATAAGGAAGACTGTCTTAGTTGTTCAAGGTGTGCGCGATAGAAGAATTCCAAAGTCTGAAGCTCCTATTTGTTTAGATAAATCCTTTGAGCGAATACTTGTATACAAAAGAGAGTCTATATTTATGAGAGACCTTGAGGAGGTGTGGTAGAACATCTACACTGTGGAATCAAGGCAAAGCTGTGCTGTAACTTCTCTTTGATCATAGTGAAATCCAGCCGGTGGGCTGTCGGTGCGGAAGAGTGGACGTAGGCTTGGAATAAGCCGAACCACTATAAATCATGTGTTCAATTTTCTCTTCCTTACTCTCTCTACCTCGATCATATTTCATTTTGTTAACTAAGAGAGAATTTACTTTCTATCATATGCTAAGAATCGCTTCCGTATATCGATAAATTGTTTAGACACCTATTCAACCCCCTCTAGGTACTCATACTAGCAATATCAAAAATTTAATCCAAAAAATGTAAATAGGAAAATCTTTTTCTAGTTAGAAATAAGACCGACAAATAGAATGGCATTTACGAGCTTAATAGCAAGATCTTGTCAATTTTTGCATTAATTTTACAACACTAGAGAAAAAAATGTATAATAAAAAGAAAATTTTGATCAACTAGGTACATCCAGTTCTTACAAAGTGTGAAGTGGTATAATTATTTAGATTCATGTGACCTGAGCAATTCCGCTTTCATCTCTGGAGAAAAGTCCAAAAAAGGTTGGCCTCGGCTGTGTGCTTTCATGGTCATACGGTGCTTGAAAGCATCGCCGCCAGTTTTTCCCTTTACCCCTCCACCTTGCGTTGCAGACGGAAGAGAAGACTCTGCTTTCCCTAATCTTTAGATGCTCATAGATATTAGTTTGTCTTACATCTTTTGGACCACGAGTTAAAGTTTTGTTCAATGCACACGGCTCATGGAAGGATTACCACAACATGTATCTTGTTTTCTCTGTGATAAACTAGCGGCTGCTCTTAAATCTTACACGAACTCGCCTCCCAAATATGACGACGCCATCTTGACTTGCAGTTGTTAAGTTGCCTGTGGTGAGCCCGTGCACGTCGTTTTTCTTCCAAACCAGTCAGAATTCAAAATGGGGCGTGCACAAGAAATCAAATCTTACATTGTAATCGAATCCTCGAGTTAAGAATTATTGCGTGCAAGTGGGGTTAGATCCCAGAAAGTGAACGAAAAAGTTGGTGGCATTGTTGGACTTTGGATCTGCCCAATGTGGTGCTTTTGCGAACAGCGTAAACATCTTGTACCCAATTGTATAATTTTCTTTTATTTTCTATGTTTAATTTTTTTTTCCATTGAGTGGCAAGGCTCACTGGCTGACTCTCGCTTGCCACAAGCAAGGGTGTCCCGGCCCCTAGTGGATCAGGTTGAGGGCTACTATTTGCAAATTTTGAGATTGTATAATGTACCCAATGCAAAGTTTAAGAGCAGAAATTTTGACAGGTTAATGTAGATGACTTTTGGATTATGTGCCCTATGGTATAGTTAAGGCTGCAAATTATAAGTCCTGCAACTAGCAAATACCGTCAAGTGTCGTGAATATACAAGATATAAAAAGAATTGCTTTTTTATTTAGGACGATGCTAACTTTACACGATAATTTTTTCATATGCACTTATTCATCATAAACTAGGTAGTTTTTATAAAAAAGATTCTTATCAACTTAGTTATGAAGAGAACTTCCCAATGTAGGAGCAATTTAACATTCTATTCTGACAATTATGGCTGGCATAAAAATTTAAACATCTTCAATATTATTTTTAAAGTTTAGTTTTTTTTTTTTTTTTTTTGTCTTCACTTAAAGGGATGCCCCAAGGGCTTTTTGTCAACAAATTAGTGAAAGATAATACATGAAAAGTCAAAGACTTATTTTCAACTAATGATTAATATTAATTAGATATAAGAGTCTAAATTAGCCCAAATCTAATGTGTTAATAAAGAGAATTATCAAAAATTGCCATTTAATATATAATCTCCACGGTGACAAATCATCGAGATCACCTGTCTCCTTGGCTCTCAATGGGCTAATTGAAGGAAAGCTTTTCGTTTGGGCCTCATCAAGAGAGTTGTCAGTTTTAGTTAAATTATTGGCGACTCTTTGCTTGATTGGAAGAGGGAGTTGGCGCATTAAACGCCGCCTCGTCTCCACCAACTATCCGAATTAATCTCTCTTTCTCACAATGGCCCTAATTGTACACTCTCATGTTTGCCAACGAAAGGACGTGGTGACAAATATTAATGGTAGTGACTGGTCAAGTAAATATACAGTAAAATGCATAAAACCATGCGTTTCTAGAAGAGGGTCTTGTCAAATTAAAGGCTATCTCCCTCGCAACTACCCTAATTATAGCAATCTTTCGTATATTTTGATGGTTGTCCTGAGCATTAGAAGAAATGACGTGAAGACTTGTTAAATTAAAGGTCATCTCAACTCCCACAGCTACCCTCAATTGCTCTTTCTCTCCCTCTCCTTCTCCCACAACTACCCTAATTAAAGCAATCTCTCGTCTATTTAGATGGTTGTCCCCAGGAAGCAGAAGAAAGGACATGGAGACTGGTCGAATTAAAGGCCATTTTAGCTCTCACAACTACCCTTGATTCCTCTTTCTCTCCCTCACAACGACCCTAATTAAAGCAATCTTTCGTATATTTTGACGGTTGTCCCTGAGCAGTGGAAGAAAGGACGTGGCGAGTTAGACATTGATGATACTGATGGTGACGCCAGGAACAGTAAAATGCCCCAACGAGGCCAGGCCCTTGTTTGAAAAAACTATAACCGCTTTAGACTCTTCTTTTAGATTGATATGACCATTTTAAACTTTTTTTTTAATTTAAATAAGGCCTACTTTAGGCCCTTATTTGAGAAATTGAGGGTACTATTTGCCTTTATTTGGAATTTTTCCAAATATTTATAATACAATGAGCATAATTTGAGATTTTTTGTGATATCAACAAAATTTTGAGTCATTTTTTCTATATGTAATAGGTTCTCACGAATTTTGAGAAACAAGATGATGTATTTCTACGAGGCGTATGAGACGCAAAATAATAAAATCTCACCACAAAGATAAATCGTTTTAAATGACCAAAAGAAGTCCGTCGAAAAATAGGCGAATTATTTATGAATTAATAAGTTATTGGCAATCAAACAACCCAAAAAAAAAAAAATTAATAATAATAAAAATTGGCACTACCAAAGGAAAACGTTCTAAAGGGATTGGATGAATTATTTTCTTAACCATTGCGCTTTTGGAAGCCCCAGTTTGCAGCAGTATCTCAGGCAAGACCCCTTACAAGATTGCCCTACAGTTACTTGAAGACGAAATAAACCAAGAACATGTGAATCTAGTGGTTTCTCCCCAATTCAAGTCCTCGGACGTATGAAATCATGTTACTAAATCCTAAAACTTATTGAAACTATTTACATGCATCCTAAGAGGGGATCAAGTTCAAGTTCCCTGCCGGAGTTGGCGGTGATTGCCAATGCCCAGCCACTCCCTTTTGTTTTTCGTTTTTTTTTCTCTAATTCTTAATCTTAAAACTACTTTTTTCTGATTTCTTTTTAAAACTTCTCTTTTTTGATTTTTTTTTCTCTTATTTTTGTCTTAGGGTGCTAATTAACCCTTATTTGGTTTGGTCGATTATTTTTCATCAATATTACACTCTTAAAAAGGAGATAATACTAGAAATAACATGTTTAAATACCCACGAGTGTTTTTATTACACATAAAATTGTCTACTACAAATGACAAATTACTTATGTTCAGTATATGTTTTAGTAACTTTACTAGGAACAAATGGTAATGTGATCCACAGTTCAAAAAATGGAAGGTAAAGCTTGATTGTAATATATTAATTTCCTATTGAAGGTACCAAATTATCAAGTACACATTTAGAGATCTGAGAGTTCTCATTATCCTTGACGATGTTAGTGATTTTAAACAAATCAGTTCACCGGCTAGAGATCTAAGTTGGTTTGGTTCGGGAGCAGGATCATTGTGATCTTTGTGACAAGCAATCTTGTTGACAAGTATAATGAGGTGCCTGTGACCCCTACAAGCAGCAGTACTGTTAACATTCTCGTTCAAAAGTACAAACTAAAACAAATGAATTATGACCATGCTTTTCAGCTATTCTGTAATGCTCTTAGAGAAAAACTTCTTAAAAAGGAATTTTCCTCTTTGGCATGCGAAATTATATTGGCTGCTGGAGGAATTCCTCTGGTTATTAACGTTGTTAGTTCATTTTTACGTGGAAAGCCCATAGAGTTTTGGAAGGAGGCATTGTATGGATTGAACCGAGAGCCTTACTCTAAGGAAATAAAACATATTCTGAAGAGAAGATATGATGATTTAGATAAAAATGCTTGAGAGATATTTCTCGATATAGTTTTTTTTTTTTTTGTGGGAAAGGACTAGACAATGACCTCTTACATACAGGAAGCTGGGAAATATGATCCTTATAGAGGAATCAACGTGCTTCATAACATGTCTATGGTAAAAATCAGAGAAAACAATGAATTGTGGATGCATAATCAACTAAAATTCCTTGGGAGGGAGATTGTCGAGGAAGAAAATCCAAGTGAACCTTTCAAGCGGAGCAGGCTATGGAATTGGGAGGACATTGAACCAATATTGAATGAAAGGACAGTAAATCTAGAAGACAAAGATGTCTCTTTTATAGTTTGCATTACAATACTTCTTTTGAATAGTTAAAATGCATCTCTTTCACTTTCTCCTTTTACGATTGTTCGAGGATTGGCGGGACGCTGCAGTTGAAGCCCCTTAGTGACACATTCGCCAACCCCATTTATATCCTAAACGTAGATTCTTTAATAATTTCTCAAAGCTTAGGTATCTGAAAATGAACCACGCTATTGTTAAAGCATATAAGCAGAGTGCAAAGAGCTCCAGAGAGGATTTTTTCCTCTGAAGGTTAAAGTAGCTTGAATGGCAAGGGTGCAACGATATCTCCACCCTGCTAGCTTTAGATCTGTCAGAATTGATCGTTCTTGATTTGTTTGGGAGTATTTCCAGCAATTGGAAGCACTGGAAACAAATTATGATGGCATACCTGCACTTTGTTTTTTTTTTTTTTTTTTTTTTTGCATCAAATTCGACATCAGCTTGTAGAAACATGGCTTTTATATTATTCTCTTGTTTTGCAGAGGTTCAACAACTTGAAAGCTTTGATCCTAAAAGGTTTTCCATGCTCCTGTAAACTTAGAGAGACTAACCCTGGGAAATTGTTCTGCATTACCTCCAGTTGTTGTCATGTTGTTGACACCTAAATTTTGGTGACCCATTTAGTCATTTATCGCCTTAAAAAATTAGGGATTAATTTTATCCATGAAAAAAATATTAATTGCATAGCATATAGGTTTAAGTCCATTTGTTTTTAATTTGCATTTGTTTTACATTTATTTACTGGACCGGTGGTGGATGGGTCGAAGTAGTAGTTTTGGGTTTTAAATTAGCAGGCTGGGCTAGGCCCACGAAATGAGAAAATTAACCCAAGCCCATCGTTATGTTAAATTAATTATCTTGTGAAAAATTAAGATTTGATGTGATATTATGATGATTTTTGGAAATTAAAAAATCGCATTGTAATATTATCTTTATCAATAGATGATGAAATCGGGGGAGAATATTTTTAAGATAAGGATTTTTGTGATCAAGAGGTTATAAGCAATATTCGTGAGATGAAAATATTAACAAAAAAGATCATGTTTTGTTTCGCCTATAAAAGGATGCGTACAGAGATCAATGGGGAGGAGGGGTTCTTTCTAGGGTTTTTCTCTTGGTCGAAGTAAAAAAAAAAAAAGAGAGAAAAAGGCTTTCTTCCTCGTCCATCTTCAGTCAAAGGAGAGCTTTTTCTCTATTCTTTTCCTGAAAAACCGCAAAAAAAAAAAAAAGAAAGGAAAAGTCTGCAAGGAGAGTGACGTGAGAGCGTTTTTTGGGATTTGTTGATAGTACTTTAATTTTTGAATCAATATAATTATTAATTTGATCCATAAGAATTCGGATAAGATTTTTAGTTATTTTGAACTATTTGTCGTGATAATTAGGGTTAGGATAATTGTTAATTTGACCTGTAAGACAACATGTTATTTTTTCGATTATTTTGATCCTTTATTTGATTGAATGTCTTGATTAGTTTAAATACAATATTTATTTGATAATTGCTTGTTTTGGAGAATCACTAAAAAATCCAAAAAATATTTGAATTAGGATTCAGTTTGTTTTGGAATATTTCTTGTTATATTTTATATCTAGTATCGGGATTTAATTTCGAATTTTATGAAAATAAAAACACAAAAGAATCATCATGCATATATCATGTAGAATTAGGGCATTCTTTGTATGTCATGGCATCTTAGGATAAAATTGCAAATTTCATTTTAAATTCACTTCATTATTTAGAATAGATTGCATTTTTAGGATAAAAAATCATATGCACATCATATAGAATTAAGTTCATGAAATGCACGTCATTTAGTAATTGTTGTTACGTTCATTATAATAGGAATTGCTCACATTAGACTAGGTCATTTAATAAATGTCGCGTGACATATAGCTCGCATATTAGATTGCATGTTACATGACATTTTAGTTGAAATAATTTTGTATGTCATTGCATTGCATTATATGTCATTAGAATTAGGTCATTTAGATTGCATTTAATTATTGCATTTCTTCATGTAATATAGTTTAGGTCATATAGTTAAAATGCATGTTTTTATGAAAAAAATTCTAATTTTAAGAAAACCAAAAAAAAAATAAAATGATTGATTGCTTTGTGTGATGCAATTTATTTATCTTTTTATTCAATGTTTAATGATGATTGAGCATCTGTGTGATCATCATTTTGCATGATAGAAATTTAGGTTAAAATAAATTAGCTGCCTGCAAAAAAAACATTTTTGAAAACAAAAAGAATGGTACCGAAAGGACATTAGAGAAATCTAATGTAACTAAGTCCCCGTACCCATAGTCTCTGGTTCGTAGGAGTAAAATAATCCTCCCATTATTTTACTTTGGTGTCTAATCGATCTACCATAAACCGATTAGTGGCGACTTCTAGTTATTAATCATTCGTATGTTAGATAATTGAACCTTAAGTCACGATTTGGTATGGGTTTGGGAGAGCCTGAGCTAAGCTTCAAAACTTATTAGTTCATTAGCCTAACCATAGGTGGTTCACACCCGAAAAATTGGTCGCGACACATGTCCATTAGCAAGCTAAGGAACTTAGTTTATTTGGATATCAAGTTTTGCACCTTCGTGCAAGAGTTACCAAAAGATATAGGTTGCTTGGAAGCTTTGAGAGAGCTATATATCGATGGAACTTCCATTCGAGCCCTTGAGTTCCCGGACGGTATGTTGTGAAAAAATGCCAAAAGATGCACCAATCAAAGCACAAGTAGCAAAGGATAAAAGGAAAATCGAAATTACATGAGCCGCAAGATTTACATGGAAAACTCAAAATGAGAAAACCACAGGGAGAGAGGGACACGTGTCACCTAAGTTAGCGAGTCACATCTTCATTTAATGACTAGCCTCAAAGGAACACGTGCTACTTATTCTCCAAGCCACTCCTAATTGGTCCACCAAAGCTTGTAAGTCACCATTTCATCATTACTTGACCTGACTTAATCTTCGAGGAAAATCTTATGGTAATGATGGTCAAATCCTCAAATGGCCCTAAGCTAGTGATTCATCCCTTCATTTAATGCTTAAGATATGGCCATCTAAGTCTTGGATTTTGGCACATTTTTCATGGCTATTCTTGCTCATGGGGTAGTTCACTTAAGCCACAAATTACTAACTTATTCATTAAGGCAAATATTTTGGTATTATTACATAATTTTAAGATGGACACCTAAGATGATGATAAGGTTTCTTCCTTTTAATGCTTGGATTTGTGTAATCATTAGATTTGGATATTTCTCGCATGGCCTATTTTCAAGAATTTGCTCCCTAAGCTAAATTCTCTAAAACCTTCCCTTGATTGATTCATTTGTGCCATGACTCATCAACTTAATCCTCAAGGCAAATATTTGGTAATCATTACCAAATCTTCCCAAGGTCACCTAAGGTGATGAATCACCCCCTTTCATTAAATGACTAAGGGGTTCTAGAATATTATATTTTGTTTATTTACAAAGAATATGGCGAACATGGGAAATAGGCCATTAAAAGTGCAACCGAGACCGAGCAATGGCTTTTTATGGACATTCTCAAATGACCATTTGACGCACCCAAGGTTCGTGGCAAAACCATCCTTGAGATGCTTGTTGGAAGTCAAAATCACTCTCTCGGATAAGTCAATGATCTGAGGCTAGGGTTTAATGGTTGGGCCTTGGACCAATCAGGCGGTCCTTTGGCCGATCCGTGAGTAGTTCCTTCGACCTATCATGTGGTCAGCCCTTGGCCTACTAGTCGGAAGCAAAAGAGGGGTCGAAATTGAGGATGTTATATTTCACTTAGAACCTCGATGCTTCTTTCGCCAATGTGTCCCAAAAAAATATGCCCGCAATTCAGACTCTCAAACATATCCCCGGATAGATCCATTGGTGACACATTAGAAGCCAATCATTTGTCTGCTGTTCTCGTTGCTGCAGATATGGAATGATGCCTTCGTGGCACACTTGTTGTCTGTCTGAGGCACGCGATAATGTTTACAAGGGTGGCTCTGAGCTTGAAAACGTTGTTTGGATGCTGTTTTACCCGCAGAAACTCAGTTATAATTTCATCGACTGTTGCTTTTGCACATCATTTAATAATCATTCTATGTGGTCATGGTCCAACATTGTGGCTAATTCCTGTTTCTTAGAACAACGCACAGACAGAAGAGATTAATCAGCCAAACTGCCTCTACTCTGCTTCTCCTCTTTGATTTCCTCCTAAATCAGAAGTCAGTTTAGTACTGTATCAGCTGAACAACATCTATGGAATCCTGCCTTCCAATTCTTCTACATAGCTTGTGCTTCATGTCCCTTGTGTTGCAGATGAGCTATGCGCTGGACTCCATTTCAGCTGGCGAGAACATCACAGATGGCCAAACGATAGTCTCTGCCGGCAGGAACTTTGAGCTAGGATTCTTCAGCCCTGGCAGCTCCAAGAACCGGTATGTGGGCATATGGTACAAGAAGCTATCGGCCGGGAGGGTGGTTTGGGTCGCAAACCGAGAAAATCCCCTGAATGACTCTTCAGGAGTCCTAAAGCTCACTCCTCAGGGTGTACTGACTCTCCTGAACCGTACCGATGGGGTTGTTTGGTCCTCCAATGTGTCGAGATCAGGCCAGGATCCAATTGCGCAGCTTTTGGATTCCGCCAATTTCGTTGTAAAAGAAGGAAATGGCAATGACTTGGGTGATGCAATCTGGCAGAGTTTTGATCACCCTTGTAATTCGTTTTTGGCTGGCATGAAGCTTGGTATAGACCGAGCAAAAGGCCTGGACCGGTACTTGACCTCATGGAAAAGCAGGGATGACCCTTCACCGGGTGATTTCACATATAGGCTCAATTCTTCAGGATATCCGCAGCTGATCCTGATGAACAAATCAGTAGTGCTGTCCAGTTCGGGACCTTGGAACGGCATTCGGTTTAGCGGGATCCCTCAGTTGAGGACAAATCCAGTCTTTAGGTTTGGCTTCGTCTTCAACCAAAATGAAATTTACTATTACTTCAATCTTCTGAAAAGTTCCGTCCCGTCGATGGTGGTTTTAAATGAGAATGGTATCGTTCAGCGCTTCACTTGGGTAGACCGGACAAAGAGTTGGTTTCTGTATTCGTCTCCTCAAACAGATGACTGTGACACTTATGCATCATGTGGAGGGAATGGGAATTGCAACATTGCTAGCTCTCCAAAATGCATGTGCTTGACAGGGTTCGTGCCCAAAGACCCTAGCGATTGGGAATTTGGGGATTGGTCAAACGGGTGTGTCCGGAGGACCGAACTGGATTGTATGGGAGGAGATAAATTTCTGAAGTACACCCAAGTGAAGTTGCCCGACGCGAGGCAATCGTGGTTCAACGAGAGCATGAACCTTCAAGAATGCGAGCAAACATGCTTGAGGAACTGCTCGTGCACGGCTTATTCAAACCTGGATATCAGAGGGCAAGGAAGTGGATGTTTACTTTGGTTCGGTGATCTGATGGATATCAGACAGGTGAACGAGAACATCCAGGGTATTTACGTAAGGATGGCTGCATCAGAAGTTGGTACGTGTTCGAACCCTGAGTTACTTTCGATATGATGACCCGAGGAAGAGAATGAGTTCGAAATAACTGTCGGACTCTTACTGACTCTATTTTCAATTTATTGTAATGTGTATTAAGGCAGCAATTTCAGTGGAAATCCTGGCGCAAGGAAAAGCACGGGCATCATTGTCGGCGCCGTGCTGTCTGCGGTGCTTCTTCTTGGCATCGCGGCTGTTTTCACAAAGTATAGGAGAGATGGTAAAATCGTTTTTATCAGAAAATTACGCTTTCCAAGCAAGATGCTTTTCTTGATCCACAAGAGTCGTTTTTAACTCTTGTTAGCATAGGTTTTAAATGATGCTGCTCTGCATCAAATGCAAAGTTTCATCATATCATCTCCCTTTGAAAATTTCAATCAATTGGCCTGAAAAATATGAATGAACCAAATGTGTGTTTGATGTGAAACGTTGCGGAAAGATCATTCTACAAAGGCCTGGATAGTGCGAATTGCAAACCTCGACCTCCAATCAAAACTTTGCACGGGGGAGAAAATGATGTGGACATCGAGCCATATCGAGGAGGAAGTGCTAGGGACTGATTGTCTATTCCTACTGGTTCGATTAATCGAGCGCATGCCAAGCAATTCAGGTAAGCAGTTGGCGTGATGGTTCGTGATCTTTGGCGTGGAGATAACCTTGGATCAAATCTTGAAGAATCTTGGAAATCTTGGCATAATCTTTGGCGTGGAGATGATCTTGGATCGAATCTCGAAGAATCTTGGAAATCTTGGTGCAATTTGATTATCTGGTCATCAAATATTTAACCAAGTCAAAAAAATTATCTTCTTATTTAGATATATTCTAGAATATGACGTATTAGATTTCTAGGGATGGTTTTAGGGTTTGCGTGGCAACTAAAAGGCCGACTAGTCAACTTCCTTTGGGAGATAGATATATTTTTATTTTTGAGGAAAAGAATTGAGAGGTTCTCTTCTACTGCTCTTTTGAGGACTTGACATTATCAAGATTTTCTTGTGATGGTCGATTCGACTTATCGAGTGAGATAGCGAATTCTTTCGCTCGTGGCGTCTATAACGTTGGTTGGTTGACACGCGTTTGTCAATAGGTCACGTTCATAGCGAGGTTGCCAATCACAAGTTTGATTGGAGGTCGAGGTTTGCAATTCGCACCATTTGGGCTTTCATAGAATGTTCTTTCCGCAACGATTCACATCAGTGTTGCTTTGAATTTTGTTTTGCGATTTTTAAAGCTCAATTATGATTTCTCTTTAGTTGATGAATTTACTCACTTTAATTTCTACTTGTAGGACAAATCTTTGGATTCTCCCATCAAAGCCGTAGTGAAGATCTAGACTTACCTATGTTCGACCTCACAACCCTAGTGAACGCGACAGGTAACTTCTCTGAAGACAACAAACTCGGAGAGGGAGGCTTTGGAGCTGTCTATAAGGTGACTATTCTCATTTGTTGGAATTCTAAATATGCTCGTACATATCCAAATGCACAATCGAAAAAGGAGCAAAAGAACTTCTGTCTTTTAGGGTGTTCTGAAGAATGGCCAAGAAATTGCCGTGAAAAGGCTGTCGGAAAACTCTAGGCAGGGACAGGTCGAGTTCAAGAACGAAGTCGCTTACGTCGCAAAACTTCAACACCGAAACCTCATCAAGATTCTGGGATGCTGCATTCAAGTAGATGAAATGATGTTGATTTACGAGTTCTTGCCCAACCGAAGCTTGGATTGTTTCATTTTCGGTTTGCTTCGCTCCAGTTCCTACATTTTAATTGCTTTTGTCATCGAAAAAGAGTGAAGAAGCTTCCATTTCATAACTCATAAGGCCTATAATTTGGCAGACCAAGAGAAGGGTGTTTCCCTGGATTGGCCTAGGCGCTTCACTATCATCAATGGCGTAGCTTTGGGGCTCCTATATCTTCACCGAGACTCAAGATTAAGGATTATTCATAGAGATGTGAAAGCTGAAAACATCCTGCTCGACAATGAAATGAATCCAAAGATATCAGACTTTGGTTTGGCGAGGAGTTTCGGAGGTAATGAGAGCGAAGCAAATACAAAGAGAGTGGTGGGAACATTGTGAGTTCTCTTGACAAATGATCTCCACTGATTTTGGTCCAATTGCTTCAAGAACTAATCATTCCTTTCAATAACTTTTTTGCATAGTGGTTACATGTCCCCAGAGTATGCCATCAACGGCTTTTATTCGGTAAAATCAGATGTCTTCAGTTTTGGCGTTTTAGTACTGGAAATCGTGAGTGGGAAAAGAAATCGAGGTTTCAATCATCCTGACAAGCATTTAAGCCTTCTCGGATATGTAAGCGTAAAGATTTATCAGATCTCTTTGCTTATTTATCTTCAGTTAGTTTCTAGTCTTATTCTAGATGACTAACACAATAATGCAGGCCTGGACACTGTCAAGAGATCAAAAGTTCATGGAGCTTGTCGATCCATTGATTGTATCCACATTTAACCCTGTGGAAGTTTTACGATCCATCCGTGTGGCTTTGTTGTGTGTTCAAAATAACCCGCACGATAGACCGGAGATGTCATCTGTGGTTATGATGTTGAGCAGTGAGAGCACATTGCCTCAGCCTAAAAGGCCTGGTTTTTTTGACGAGACATCTGCATCCGAAGCAAGTTCTTCAAGCGACAGCAGGCATAAGAAATATTCGGCCAACGAAATAACTATTTCACATTTACTGCCTAGATGATATTTCTGAAATTTCAATTATGTTTATATTGATCCCATATGAATACGAGAGGATCATGGCATTTGTATGAGAGTCATCTCTTAATCTGGAATTGAAAGACCTTACGGGGACATGTGAAAGATTGTGCCTTTTGTTCTTCCAAAATTTGCTGGATTCCGATCAAAAAACGAAGAATGTGTACACGGACCACATAGTGAAAATTTCAGAGTCTTTTCTTGGTATGATATTCTAGCAAAGAAACCCTTGAATACCTTATTAAGAATATCCGTGAGCTTAGAGAAGTAAACTCACATTTTTGAAATAATCCTTAATGTTTCAATGTCTGATTCAGTTTGAATTGACAAAATTATAAATTAGGGAAAAAGTGGCCATAACTACAAGCGAGATCGTAATCAGTACTAAAACTGTTGCTCTGTCAAGATCTGCACAGTGATGTTTCTTCTATTCTATCATGCCAATATAACCATGTCCTTCAAATCACAGTGTGCATTACGGTGACATCAACAAGCTCAAATGCACCTAAAACAGGGGAAAAGGAAAAGGAATTGACTTCCCAAAACTGTTGGCTACAATTGAAAGATTCTTGTATCATCTTAATAGCCATTTTTGGGACTCTAGACTAACAGAATAAGAACTGAAATCTTACACATCATAGAGGTGTTGGAAAATGCATAAAGAAGTAGGAATTGGGTGGGAATGAGATTGACTGACCTCCTTGCTACTGTAGTCAATGGGCACAACCCATTGCAATCACTAGATTGGCCTAAACAGTTCACTATCATCAAGGCAATGAGAACGGAGCTATTCTAGTTGATATTGCGATGAACCTGAAGATATTGGACTTTGATTCACTAAGATGTTTCTGACGTTGTTGCGACCTACCCTCGGGGGAGGGAACAGGTTTAGGGGTATTGCCTAAAGGACGGGCCTAAGGCTCAAGATCAGGCGTGGGCTCTCCCAAGCCCATACCCCGCGTGACATTGGGATATTCTTTAGAAATTTTGCACAAAAGGAGTCGCCACTAGCCTATTGGGGTCGGCTAGAAACCAAGTGAGGTATGGGAGTATACATCACTTCCTACGCAACCAGAGAATCTAGGTTCGGGGACTTGATTACACTAATTAATCAATTAGTGCCCTTTCGGTACCTAATCTTGTTCATTTTAACAAAATGATTTTTGTCAGACAGTTTGGATTAATTTTATACTTATCCACTAACATATGAGGTGATCATGCGGGTGCACAATCATTAAAGTAAACATCATAATTATCAAGATTCTAATTGCCATAAAATTAAACACATGCAATCAAACATAATTAGATTTACAAATTAAACATGCAACATAATCAATATACGAGCACATAAAAGTCTAATTACGCTAAAATGACAATACATGGCAATTCCTAATCAAATCCCATCATTTTCGGATTTTCGAAATTTTTAATTTTTTTAATTAATTTTTTTATATAAAAAAATTTAAATTTAAATTTGTTTTTAATATTTTTAAAAAATTAAGTTTTTTTTTAAATTTTTTACTTTAAAATTTTTAATTTTTTAATTTTAAAAGAAAATATTTTTTAATATTTTTTAATTTTTAAAATTAATTTTTGATTTAAAAATGTGAACCGGGTCGGGTTCGGTTCGACCCGACCCGATCAAATCGGATCGGGTCCGGTCTTCGACCGGACCTGGTTCGGTCCAAGTGGGGGCAAGGCCGAACCAGCCCGACCAACCTTGGTCGGGCCTTTCTCGGTTCGGATTGGGCCCAACCAAATGGGCCCAATCTCTTTTATTTTTTTTTTAAAAAGAAACCCACAATTCCCTAAGTTCCTAAGCCCACTAGTCCATAAGTCCCTAAGCCCGCATGAGACCAGGCCCACAAGCCTACAAGCCCACATGCAAAAATAAACCAAGCCCGACCCAAGTATGCCCAGCCCAATACGCCAAAAACCCTACCCGGTTGATCGGACCGAGCCCGCCTTGCGCGACCCGTTTGTGGCCGAAACCCAAAGGTTTCTTCGCGGCGAGGAGCGGTGGCCGATGCCGGAAGTTGGTCACGGCGGCGCGGGCAGGGCGGCCGAGGAGCGGTGGCCGGCACGGGCTGCTAGTGTCGAGCAGAGACGGCGGCAACAACGGTGGCGTCGCGGGCCGGCAGGGCGGGCTGTTGATCGTTACAGTTGCAGCAGGGGGGTTGCGGAAGCTCGGGCTGCAGGCGAGTCGGGGCGCAGCGGTGGTGGCGCGGTGCTTGTGGACGAGCGGCTCCGCCGTGAGGCGGTTGGCACGGCGAATGCTTCGAGCGGCCGCGGGGGCGGAGCCGCCTCTCTCTCTCTCTCTCTCTCTCTCTTTCCGGTTTGCTCTTCCGTGAGCTCTCTCTCTCGAGCTTCGATTGCTTTGGCGCGATGGTCGTCGCGGCGCGGGTGCTGCAGCGGCATCACGGCTTCGAGCCGCGGTGGTCACTTTGCGGCGTTAGCGACGGAGCCGGTTGCAGCGGGTTCTTTGCGGCGGCGTTGGATTGTAGGTGGAGGCGGGCGAGCGACGGCACGGGCTGTAGCGAGGTGGCTTGGGGCGCGGCGGTGGTGGCGCTGTGCTCGCGGACGAGCGGCTCCGCCGTGTGGCGGCCGACGCAGTGAAGGCTTCCCGCGGCCGCGGGGCGGAGCCGCTGAGGCTCCTTCCTTCCTGCTCCCTCTCTCTCTGTTTTTGCTTTTTTTTTTTGCCCCGCTGTTGCTTTCTTTCTCCCCTCCTTGCCGGTCTGCCGCCCCTGCCCCCGATCCCCCTCTGTTTCTTCTATTGCTAGGGTTTCACCGAAAATGGAGGAGGGAGAAAGCGGCATGGGCCGGGCCAAGGCGAAATCCATCCCGGCCCCTTCCATGTCTTTTTTCTATTTTTTGTTGTTTTGTTCCTTTTCTTTTTCGTTTTTTTTCTCTAATTTTTTATATATTGGAAAATAAAAATTAGGTGTCAACAGACGTAATAAGAGGGAAGGAACCAAACACAGAGACTAAGGGAGCTGTCCGAACATAGTGAGTCCTCTACTGAAACATCTGAATTATGCTTAAATTTGCTTCAAGAACTAATACTTCTATGTGATAATTGAATATTGTGGTTATAAACCCTCTCGGTATGCCATCGATACTGAATAGACTCGGATTTCATCGGTCCAGTATTTAGCCATCCCAATCATAGGCCCGGGATGCCTCTATGGTTATGATGCTTGGGGTAGAGCGCATTGCCTCAGCCTAACTAGTTCAGTTATTCCTTAGAGGAGATTATATTCAAAACAAGTTCTTCAAGTTTCGGCGAGTACCCAAGATTTTCAGCCTAATTAAATGACCATTTCCAGTAAAATCTAGACAGACAAATCTGCTAGCTCCTGCTGACCAACCATCATGATTTGGTATAGCACAAAAAACTGATGGTGTTTAATCTAACATTATGAAGTTATCACTTCCATTTATTATATCAAGAACTTTACATTACAGAAAGGATCAGTTTACATTCATGAGTGCTGTTGGCGCTTGTACCTTGCATCACAATATATTAAATGTTCAATGAGGTTGCACTTCAGAGAGTTTAAACAGTCGAGAAGGAGAACCTAGTCACACGTGCACTTTTTACATAATACAGTATAATAGTTCAGGCTGCACAAAATTATATCTTTACCCATTCTAGGCCCGATTTCCCATCTGGTGTGTTGCTCTGTTGAAGTTCCAAGTAGTCCTTGTACTTCATCTAGTTGTCCACGGTTCAGTTGTTCTCGCCATCCACTAGCTGCTCCACTGGCATGACAACAGTGTCCAGCGACGGTCCACTAGATAGAGAGATTGATAGCCTTGTTCATGACAGCTCGATGCAGAATGCTCTTGTATTTCCCATTGCTCATAGCCTTGCCTGAAAAGTGTTGAGAAAAAGAAAAAGTTAGTTGCAAATAAGCTTTATGGTAATGAGAAGAACTATATGTACCATAGTTTACGTGTAATAACAATGTCCCTTCCATAAAGACCTCTGTCGTATCTGCATCTATAAACCAAGGCACACTTTACACTTCACACACCAAAATTTGAAACAAATTGGACCTCCCTTGCAAAATTTATGGGGGAGATTTGAAAGATGAAACATTAATTCCTACCTATGTACCTCGAGGTGACCACCACTGTTGGCCAAAACGGCGTTTGGAATGGGATCGACTTCGACCCACTTCCAGCTGAGGTGCACTGGAAGGCCACCAATTCCATTCTGCATGAGGATGGTCAATAGGCCATCGTCCAGGTGTCAGACCATGCCCATAGCTAGTTCCGGTTGCGGGCACAGCGGATACAGATTCGCCGTTAATATCTGGAGGCTTGAATCCAGGTTCACTGCCTCGTTGATATAGCCCAATTGGAGTCGTGAGAAGGAGCGGGCATAAGAGGAAAGCGAGCTTGAGAGAGTGTGAGCTCGAGGGAGTGAGGGAGGCTCAGTTTTTGCCTTGGTCGAGAGAGAATCCAGAGAGAGACCGAGGGTCGAGTACAAGAGAGCCTTATCTAGCGACTCAACCACACTCCACCACCGTCCGCCGACCTCTCCCAGCGACGCCCTTGAGCCAAACCGGTAAGCCCCAACCCTCTTTTCGCCATATTTTCGAGCATACCGGGCCGGAGCTTGCGACCGCTCGACTCACGCGAGCTCTGGGCATCGCCTGTTGTGAGCGTCCTGGTTTAGCCATCGAGAGTCCCGATGCGGATCCCGATCTTTCTTGGGCCGAGAATTTTTAGTTTCGATAGAGCACTCCACCTGTTCGGTAAAATGTCTGAATGAGATCCAGTCCTGTTTCGTCATTTAGGCACCGTCCCACCTAGTCGAGGTTTTCCTGTGATTTTTTAACGTCCCGGGCATAGCCACTCCACTCGACCCGCGGCCGCTCTTGTGGCGACCCACGAGCGGCCGCGGATCTCTTCTGTTCCGGGGCATAGGTGGCGGCTCTTGTGGCCATCGAGTCGCCACCGGTCGGACGAGGGCTAAGCATTAGGCTTGGCTTGGTCAAGGCAGCGCCGTCGCGCCTGGGTTGGACTTCAGAAACGCGGCATCTTGCTGCTGCACCACCTCCGTCGTAACTGGTGTAGCAGGTCGCGAGCTGGGTCAGTGGGCCAAACCCGATGTTGTCACCAGACTTTCGGCGTCGATGCCCTGTGTAGCGGCCAAAGAAGTGTCGGTGTTAAGAAGACGTAGGGGAGTAGAACGCACGAAGGTGAAGAGGCAATTAAAAACAAAAGAAAAAGCAAGAGAAAAAGTGCACCCAAAAGTTAAAAAAAAAAAATTTGCTTCAGGAAGGAGGGGTGGCAGAAAAGAAAGTGCAGTAGAAGAAGACGAAATAGGAAGAAGACGAAAGGCGTGGAGAAAAAAGAAAGAAAAATATTAAATTTAAAAGATTTAAAAAAATCTTAAAAATTAAAAATCTTTTTATCCCACTAGGTCGGATCGGGGTTTGGGCTACGTCAGCGGGTCGGATCGGGTTCTTCCGATCCGAACCCGCTCCCTCGAATATTATAATATTAAAAATCTCAACAAATTTAAAAATTTAAAAAAAATTTAAAAATCGAAAAATAATAAAATTTCAAAAACTCCTCCGAAAATTCAAAATTTTGGAAACATTAAAAAAATCGATTTTTTTTTGTTAAGTTTCAAACAATTGTAATATCTAGTTTTTTTAGGGGAAATTCGAAAATTTATTTTTTCTTAAAAAAATCGAAAAATTCAAAAAGATTCTAAGAAAATTAAAAAATCTTCAAAAATGTTAAAATCAACCTTTCGGTCTATTTTTTTCCCTAAAAAATGGAAGTATTCAAATTTAAAATTATGTTTAAGTTTGACTAAGCCTCTAGGGCTTTACCTAAGAGTTTCAATTGTCCTTAGGGACAAATGCATTTAAATGCACAATATTGATGCAGTGAGTTTGGCTTCTCTTTAGTCTAGTTAGGATTAGCATTTGTCTTCTCTAAAGTATTAAATCTTTGCTCTCCTATGCAATTTATTTAATGTTTTCCTTGGTTACTAATTGTTATTTTAATCATTGTGCACCCACATGATCATCTCACATGTTAATGGATTGGTCAAAAGTTAATCCAAATTGCCTAACAAAAATCCTTTTTAAAATGAATAAGATTAAAAAACGCAATGGCACTAATTGGTTAATTAGTATAATTAAGTCATCGACCCTAGATTCTCTAGTTGCATAGGAAGTGAGGTACACTCCCATGTCTCATTTGGTTTCTAGTTGACCCTAATAGGCTAGTGGCGACTCTTTATTATGAAATTCTTAAGAACACCCCAATGTTGGGCAATGTATGGTCTTGGGAGAGTTCGTGCCTAATTATGTGCCTTAGCTCCATCCTTTAGGCAATACATTTAAATCTATTTTCTCCTATGAGGGGTTGGTAGTGATAGGTGGTCTAGCAATGGCTTGGCATCGACATGGCCTTTGGACTTCACGGGGGACCAAACCGAAGAAGAAATGAGCAAGAGGGAGTTGCTGTGGGGGCTAGGTAGTGGCCTTCTCAGCTTCAAAGCTTGGTTACAGTGACGGAAATGGCGTGCGGAGGGTGGTGCAGTGTCAAGGTTCAAAGGACGGTCATCGTTAATAGAAAAACAAAGGGAAAATGAAGATAAAAGCTTGCAAAAGATATGCAAATGGATGAGGGGAGGTTCAGCTATGGCAAAGAGGGAGAGAATAGTGAGATTGAGAATAAAAGCAAAGAAATGGGAGAGAGAATGAGAGGGAGGGAGGATGGCCGTCGGTTTGGGGCAAGAGGAAGAAGAGAGACAAAAGAGAAATCTTGCTCTTTAATGCCCATCAAATCCACATCTTCTTGGACTCTCATCAATCAATCAAGGTAACTTGTTTAAGAGGGAAAAATTCTTACATTAATGAGGGGATTTAGGCACTTGAATGGATAGGCTTAGGTTTAGGGTAGTTAGGTAGGCTAGGTGGCTTCTCTCAAGCTCTTGGATGCCCACTCTTACTTGTATCGTAACCTCCATATATAATTTCCCACTTTGTCCTTTTGTCCTTAGTCCAATGAAATGACATTTCAGTCATTTTATCAAGATTGTGCACTATTCACGTAGTTGGTTGTATTAAATGTCAGTATTTTATGAAAAAAAGGATTAGTGGGCTTGGAGGGTCCATGGGACTCCCTTGGCCGCCCCCTCTTAGGCCGCCCACTCTTTGGGCATGTCTCTTCTTCCAATGTGAAGAATGGTTTTGTGCAATTTTCAAAATAATTATCATTACCGGATTCGAAAAATTATAAAAAGTTAATATGTTGTAGAGAGCACTTCAACTAACATTTTTAATAAGGAATCCAAGCATAAATCAATTTTTATTAAGAGCAGAAAAGACCGAATACAACCCAAAAATCTTGTCCGTTTAATAGTCTTAATGAACACAGAAGAAAACCCATTTCAATATGAAAATCTTCATAAAAAAACATTGAAATTTTAGTATGTTGTAGGCATGGATGTCATCTACAACTTTTGTGAATGAAACATGTTCATATTTCAAAGGAAATTTTTTATAAAAAATCGAGAAGACGAACAAAACACCATTTTTATTGCATTGGGGCAGTTTTTACGCAGTAAAAGAATAGGCTTTCGTACCAACCATTTACCTCAGAAAAATCTGAAATTAGAGCATGTTT
Source organism: Eucalyptus grandis (assembly GCF_016545825.1). NCBI lineage: Eukaryota > Viridiplantae > Streptophyta > Magnoliopsida > Myrtales > Myrtaceae > Eucalyptus > Eucalyptus grandis. Next base: position 5,885,700 of record NC_052614.1, on the reverse strand, counting down.
TAGATCAATATTTTTTGAACAACTTTCATTAAGGAAGTTTTGTGAGATTCAAAACACAGAAAGCCCTATAAAATTGGAAAATAGTGAAGGTCCAGTAGTATGTACACTATTCATGCATAGAGGGCTTGGATTTGGACTTAACTCATCCAATTTGGCCGTAACTTGGGTGTGCAGCCCATTGGGCTTCCAATTTTCGGCCCAATTTCACTTATCCAAAAATTTGGGGTTTACTAGTAATTAAAGAATTCGATGAAGCAATGTCCAATGGTGGTCACTTAATCCTTTAAAGTATGATATCCTTAACTAGATGTAATTGAAATCTATCAAATGTGACTTATCATAATTAAAACCAATGGGCATCTTTTAGGGGTTTTGGCGAGTTTGACTTGTGGTTGATTCAATATCAATCCTCAATTCATGGATGATCCTCGACTATCATGTAATTGTGAGGGGTCAATTGCTTGCTTCAAAATTGGTTTAGGGTTGTTTGAAGTTAATATAGTAATTGTGCGGAATAACCCGCAATTCGATTATATACTATTATTGAATTGATCTATAATTGTTCCCGGATCGGTGTGAAATAACTTAATATTATCTCTCATCGATCCTTATGGTCAAATCATCAATCCAAGTTTGAGTTCTCTAGTCTTCCGCATCGAAATCCTAAATTATCTTTTCCAATAGCTTTAATACTCTTGAATGGTTCACGAACCAATTTAAAGTCTAATTCTACTAATTGCGCATTGATAGAAGTAAACCCCTTATCGTATTCTGAATAGGGTTGAATTTTGAAAATGTCACATTAAACGGGGTGAATGGTCCACAACTGTTTTTTTTTTTTTTTTTGTCTTTGGAGGAACTGGCTTGCAGTCGACAGCCGCGCCGTAAACCCCAAGGTGACACTTAAGTAGGAGGACCCACCACACCTGAGTCACACTTAATACACCTAGCGCCTCTCCTGGGTTTTGAACCCTTCACATCTTCGTTGAGGATTAGTAGAGTCTTAGCTAGTGGAGCCACCGTGGCCGGTGGTCACAACTGTTGATCTTCATACTAAGAGAAAGAATAACGTTAGAATATTTACTGTGGCTTAACCATAATTAATGTTAGGGCGTGTATTGAAATAAAATTACCCCTTCATCTGATCTCTCCTCCTCATCAACTCGCTATTCTTTTCCTCGAGAAGGGATTAAAACATTATCACGATCATTTGAAAGTTGAGATGTTCTCTTAATAATATAGAATAAGATAGTCCATGGTAGTGATTACACGTGGGATACAAAGACAGACAGCCTGCATAATTAACGTGTCCGCAAAGGTCAAGTAAGGCTACATTGTGGAAGTTGGAATGTCATATCATTCCATAAATCCATCTATAGTCATTTAGAAGTCCTAACCGAGCCACCGTCGCGAGCAAGGCTCAGCCAACTGGCGCCAGGGGCTGACTCTAATGGGCTTGTACTCAGCTCATCCGATGAGGTGAGAGAAGTTGAGCTTGGCCTTAGACCCCTGCATTTTAAAAGCAGCCTGGTCGTAGGCCAATGCCGCATCCTCAAGGGTCTCATAGGTCCCGAGCCAAATCCGGGCTCCACTCTTCTTGGGGTCTTTTATCTCCGCAGCGTATTTGCCTTATGGCCTCCTCCTCACCTCTATAGCGCGTTTCTTCCGCCTTCTTCGCCAGCCCTTCTCCTCCGACATATCATTGATGATGGCATGACCAACCAGCACCGTGCTTCAAAATCAAGCTGTTAAATTGAAGGGGACCCACTTCGAGTTGAGTGCATCACGCAGTGCACCGTACACAATCATGTGCTTGGAGTCGTCGACACTTAGCGGGAGGTCTTCGCTCCAGCTCTCCGTGACCAAAAAGCCGGTGTAGCTCGAGGACTAACTGTACATGTTGCCGTCAAGAAGATGATAGCGAATGGACTCGAGAACATCGAAATGAGAAAAGGGTTCTCCAGAATCAATTTGCACCAGCATTTTTCCCCCTTTACATTTTGTAGGGTTTTTCTCTGGGGACTGTATGGTTGCAGACTTTCAGTTGGTAACCATGGATGGACGAAGCAAGAGAAGCATATAAAGGTTGGTGATACGGATTAGGGCAAAAACAATATATACTTTTTTCCTTAATTTATTTCTTCTTTTGGAGTTATCCGCAAACTTTAAACAGTGGCGAGACTGGAACGAGTGTTTTAAATTATAGTGGCAGCTATAAACTAATGTACATTATTTATTAATTATCCGATGCAAAATTTAAGAAAAAAGGAATGGGTCACATTCCTTTATTTATTTATTTTATTGAACAAGGACTATAATAAACAGAATGCATGCGTGCGTGTATTATTATAATTGAAGAAAACATAAGGTGGAGGAAATGCGGAAAAGTGAGTATAAAAGATTATTCGCTAAAACATTTACTTGCAGAAGAGCAAAAGACTCATCTGACTCTAATTTTGCGGTTACATCCGCTCTTGATTTAGCATTTTGGACTCTCGGGTCTTCATCTTAAGCCATCAATCTAGATCGTGTTGTCTCAATATCATAATCCATTTACCTTGCTCTGGGGAATGAAACTGAGTTTGAAAAATGAATTTGCAAACTCAATAGGGCTAACAACGGATAAAAGTGAGTATAAGAGAGAAATGGATGTTCTTCATCACATTTGTTTTTTTTTTTTGGTTGGATCTCTTCATCACTTTAAGGCACTTAAATTCACATTTAAGTTCGTTTGCATTAGAGAGATTTATAGATTGGTACAAGTGAAAGCAAGAAAATTCTATTCATTTCACCTTATAATGTCACCATTACCTAATCACTGGAGTTTACCCTAGTGACCATTCTTCTCGCATGAGAAGGGGGAATTGGGATGTTTAAATCCTCATATTCTTAGAGGGTTGGGATGAGAACGATTTAGTATCTTATGTGGGTTTTAGTTCCTACCTTCTACAAGAAGGTAAAACAAAAAATTAAGAGTTGTAATAAGAGTAAAGTAGGACTGACCAAAAAAAAAAAAAAAAAAAGTCACCCTTACCTCCATTTGGCCCTTGTGTGGGGTGGCTCTTGATAGGGTTAATTTTGAGAGAAATCCTTTTAACATTTAGGCTCAAAGGGTTTAAACATCATGGAAATTTTCAATTCTCATCTCTTAATGTATAAGGGTTTGTATGATAAGGCTTACCTTTCATCATAACACATTTTATTTAGCTTTCTCAACACCACATATTGACTGAGCCTGTTTCAAAGCTTTATGGAGAAAAAAATCGACCAACACCCAACGAGGCTGCCTTGTCTTGGGTGAGGGCTGGCCTTGCTAGATCTAGCCTGAGTGAGGCTGACCCTCGCCGAGCCATGCCTAGGTGATGGCTCCCTTTATGAGGGCTCGCTCTTGCTTGGTTGGACCTCGCTTGTGGCATGTGAGGCCAGCCGGCTGGCCATCGACAAAAGGAAAAGAATGAAGCCAAAAAAAAAAAAAAAAAAAAAAAAAGGAAAGAAAAAAAAAAAAAAAATTCAAAAATATTAAAATATTATGAAAATTGTCCATGTTAGTTGTTGGTCCTATGCAGCACCATCGGCATTTACATCAGTATTTTCCAAACAAAATCGGTCGGATTGACTCAATTGACATGAAGTGAAAATGTTTAGGATTTTTTTTCAACAATTTTCCCTTGAAATCATAAGCATCTCGATTTCAACTAAAAATTCCTGGCCACCCTGTTGATCCTCCCTCTTCAGAACTTTCATAGCTACTTTGGTCCCATCTTCAAGAATGCTATTGTATACATGCCCAAAGCCACCTTCGCCAAGGATTCTTGACTCATTGAAATGATTAGTAGCTTTTTCAATGTCACTGGCGCTGAAAATTTTAGCCAACCCTCCATAAGTCGGTAAGCTAGATTCAACTGACAACGAGGTAGAGCTTGGGCCACTTCCAAGGATAGACCCTGGCATAACTGCAAGACATCGGCCTCCATAGTGAGAATGGGACTCCCCTCGACCCAATCTTGTAATACTTAATCGAAGGGATAAGTACACTAATGGTGCCATAAGTTGTGTACGGCGCTCACTTTGGTGCCAAAAATTTCTGTCGGATCACTTAAGTGCCAAATCGAGGAAAACGCTCACTTTGGTGCCATCGGCGAAAGATTCCGGCCTCCGGTGAAAGATTCCGGCCAAAATGATTTTTTTTTTTAAAAAAAAAATTGATAATCCTTTAAATGACGTCGTTTTCGGTCCTCCTTAAGAAAACAACGTCGTTTTGCCATCCTACGTGGATAGCTTCATGGAAACGATGCCATTTAGCTCACATGGGGAAGAAATTAGGGTTTCGGTGAGGTTGAAGCCGTGGCCGTCGTCGGGGTTGGGGTTGGAGTCGGGGTCGAAGTTGCGGCCGCCGAGTGGCCATCATCGAGGTCGGGGTCGGGGTCGGGGTCGAAGCTACGGCCGTCGAGTGGCCATCGTCAAGATCGGGGTCGGGGTTTGAGCCGCGGCCATCGTCGCGGTCGGGGTCGAGGTCGAGGTCGAGGTCGGAGCTACAGCCGCCGAGTGGCCATCGTCGGGGTCGGGGTTAGGGTCGAGGTCGGAGCCACTGCCGTTGAGTGGCCATTGTCGGGGTAGGGGTCGAGGTCGGGGTTGAAGCCGTGGCCGCTGAGCGCAAGGACCATCAAGGACGGCGACAGCCAGAGATTAGGGTTTTGAATTGGGGGAGACACCAAACAGCGTCGTTTTGGTGTTTGGATGCTGACTCAGCTCTCCGACAAGCCACGTCGGCGTAAAAAATTAATAAAAAATGCCACGTCGGATTTCCGGCCAATTTCGTCGGAGTTGGCACCAAAGTGAGCGTTTTCAAATTTTTTGGCACTTAAGTGATCCGACGGAAACTTTTGGCACCAAAGTGAGCGCCGTACACAACTTATGGCACCATTAGTGTACTTATCCCCTTAATTGAAATCATAGGCTAAAGTTTCAACAAACTATTAACCAAGTTTATGTTCTTGTCAATTCTACTACTAAAATGTGGGACATCTACTAAGACTCATCTTTCCTAAAATGGCACTAAATTGAAATTCCTCTTGATTCATTAATAGCCCTTGTTGGGTGTTGGTCGTTTTCTTGGCCATCACACTCATGTTACGAAATCGCACATCGTTTCCAGAAAAATTACACTTGCAAATAATTCACCAGGCATAATATAATAATAAAAGAACAGAATCAGAAGAACACACTAGAAAATTTGTTAACGAAATTCACCCAAACCTGGTTTACGTCTTTGTGCAGAGGCACTCTGCGAATCCACTATATTTCGAAAAAAAGTTGGAAATACAACGATGATATTCTCTCAAGATTAGGGCACAAAAAGATTGAGAACTCCTATAAATAAAAAATTCTCTTTTTCTTCTCTCTTTTTCTTGTCTCTCTATTTTTCCTCTTTAGCATCTTGACAGCCAATGTCTTGCCATCGCTAATATAAATGTATCACTTTTAACCTAAAAGCAAATATGATAGAAAAGACAAAAAAGCCCTTAAATATATTTGGCTTCATCTATAACAACCTCCCATTTGAAGACAAATATACCCAAGAACCAAGCAACTTTGCATCCATCTTCTTCAAAAAATGGTAGTTGAAAACTTGTGCTTCTGCGATACTCTTCATCAATTAACATAGAGTAATACCAATGATAGTAGTATAGAAAATATGCTTCTCTCTGTCTACTACCTTAGTCAACATGTCAGCTAGATTCTTCGAGCTATCAATCTTCTATAGCTTTAACTCATTATCTTTCAATACTGACTTGATAAAGTGATAGCATTTTTTTGATATGTTTAGTCCTTGAGTGATAAGCTGTATTCTTTGCTAAGTGCACTGCACTTTGACTATCACTCCACAGTGTATTGACTGGCTGTTTTCGATGTAACTTCTCCATTTAATCTTGTAACCACATGATTTCCTTGGAGGCTTATGTGATCGCCACATATTCTGCCTCTGTCATCGATAAAACCACTACTTTTTGTAGTTGAGATACCAAATTCACTGCTATACCTACAACTGTAAAGACATATCTAGTGGTACTCTTACCATTATCTTGATCACCTGAATAATCTGCATCTATATAACCTTGCAACTCTAGAGATATATCACCATAACAAAGTGAGTAATTGGAAGTACTTACTAGATATCTCAATATCAATTTTGAAAATGCTAGTACGAGCACCTAAATGGGCTGAATAGGTGCGAAAACAAACTTTCGAGAAGTATAATGTTTTAACCTAAGTCTGTTTAATAGCAGACTTTAAAAAAAAAAGAGACTCTAACAATTAATTAAAGTTACGAGCAAAGTAAAAGAGTTTAGAGAAGAGAATAAGAACACAAGGTTTATAGTGGTTCGGCTTAATCCAAACCTACATCCACTCTTCCGCATTAACAGCCCACCGGCTGGATTTCACTATGAATCAAAAGAGTTGTTATAGTATCACGTCCTTGATTCCACAGTGTAGAGACTCTGCTACACTTCCTCAAGGTCTCACCAATGTATAAACTCTCTTTTGAGTACAAGTTTACGCTCAACAATTGAATTGGCAAAGAACAAGGAGTTTCAGACTTTGAAATTTATCTATTGTGTACCCATCGAATAACTAGAGCGTCTTCCTTATATACTCATACATGCCTTCATAATTGTTGGCACTTTCCAACGGAGTTCTTCCAATCTACCCATTGGACAGAATCAATTAAGGAGATCTCAAGTTACTTAAGGAATATGACGATAGCCCACCAATCATGTTCGCCCATACAATCGGGATCTAGGTTTCTATAAGTAGAACCTTCCAAGTATGCTTCACCATTCAACGGATCCAAATTACCCGAATTAAATTCAAGAATAATAGATTCTAAGATACTATATCCAGCCATGAGATCTTCTTTAGTCAATCAAATCAAATCCTTAAAGAAATACTCAATTTTGGATAAGACTTCTTCGACGGTCTAGAAACTGTCAATAAGGGCAAACTTTGAGTCTTGAGTCTGTTAGTCCGGCGGTCTTTAAACTTTGACGAAAGAGTTTGCAAGTCTTAAGACTAGACTGATGAAAACGTTTTGTCAGCTTCAAAACAAATACGAAAGTTTTCTCCAACAATCTCCCCATTTTTTTATGGTGACAAAATTTTCCTGTAGATTTGGATATTTTTGACATGCAAGACAATACTCAAGCAAACATGGATATCTTACAAAAGATAATTGACTTAGTAAAGATAGCATTAAATATGCATCCACAAGAGGTAAGTTAGTCTTATTAAAAACAACTATCTTTGCCATGAATATTAACAACGCTTAAGATACTGCAAACATTAAACGATCAAACAATCCAAATCCAAATCCAAATCCAAACCAGTCACAATCAAACAACCAGACAAAAGTAAAGTCAATCAAAAGTAAAAAAGTCAAGAGTCAAATCTCAAATCTGCATAATCTCCCCTTTTTGTCAGCATTAAAAATGTAGAGACGAAAAGAGAATAAAATTAGGATTGTTTTGGAACGTGAACAAGCTGGAAATCTCCTATTAACTGGACAATCTCTTCTAGCTTTTTCAATTCCTCCTTCAATTGAGCCACTTCTTCACCCTTGGCATTTGCTTGAACTTGAAGAGTAAGGGCATGAATTTGAGCATGCAAAGAAATTGAAGAGGCTTGACTGGCATTATGCATGTTTTGAACTTCACATCCCAGGGCATAAATCTGGCCTCGCATCTCCATAAGAATATAAAGCAGTCTTCGAAAGTCTACTAAGTTGTCAGTGTGAGTGCTTGCCTCCGCATGATTAGTTTGGGGAGTATTGGCATATGATGACATTTCAGTATGAGCACCTAGATTTGGCAATGAAATCTCATGATATTCCTCAGGAAATTGAGAGGCATATATATCTTCTGGATCTGCAGGTGAACGGCTAACATCTTTACTAGTAAAAGCAATTGAAGAGGTACCTCTTTTCTCAGCAACTGCTCATGTTTCATTACTTTCAAGCGGAGAGAAGTACTATTCATGCTCTGTCTCTTCTTGTTCTCCTCTGCCCTCTTCTTCAACAGTTCTTTCTGAGATAGCTAGTATAAGCACCTAGAGGGGGGTGAATAGGTGTAAAAACAAATTCTCGAGATACGAAAGTGATACTAGGCAGGCGATAGAAAGGAAGATCTCTAAAACAGATTATGATTAAAGTAAAGCAGAGAGTAGGGAAGAGAAAATTGAACACAAGGTTTATAGTGGTTCGGCTTATTCCAAGCCTACGTCCACTCTTCCGCACTGATAGCCCACCGGCTGGATTTTACTATAAAAAAAGAGATGTTACAGCACAACTTTCCCTTGATTCCACAGTGTAGATTTTCTACTACACTTCCTCAAGGTTTCTCACGAATATAGACCCTCTTTTGCGTACAAGATTTCGCTCAAATGAATTGACTAAGAACAATGAGCTTCAGAATTTGGAATTCTTCTATCGTGCACCCTCTCGAACAACTGAAACGTCTTCCTTATATACTCTTTTATGCCATCATACCCGTTGGCACTTACCAAAGGAATTCCTCTAATCTACCCGTTGGACGGAATCAATTAGGAAGATCATTCGAGCTATTAAAGGAACATATCGATAGCCCATCAATCATGTTCACCCATACAATCAGGATCTCGATTTCCATAAGTAGAACCTTCCAAGAATATTTCGGCAATCATCGGATCCTTAATCTCCGAATCAATCATGATCAATTAAAGGATTCCGTTATGTCATATCTAGCCAAGAGATCTTCTCCAGTCGATAAGGTTACATCCTTAATGAAACATCCAATTCAGGATAGCCTTTCTTCAACGGATTAGAAACTGTCAACGAGGATAGACTTTGAGTCTTTGAGTATGGCTGTCCGGAGGTCTTCAGACTTTAATTAGTAGAGTCTGCAAATCTTCGACTAGATGATGGAAATGTTTTGTCAGCTTCAAAACACTTCACGAAGATTTCTCCAACAATCTCCTCCTTTTTTTATGGTGACAAAACTTTCTTGCAAATTTGGATAACTTTGACTTGCAAAATATTACTCAACCAAATATGGATATCTTATAGAGATAAATGGCTTAATGAATGATAACACTAGAATCTGCAACCACAAAAAAATAGGTTAGTCTTGCATGTGAGTAAAGCCATCCATAAGATATCAATAGTACTTAATATAAGCAGTCAAACCGAAATCCCAAATTCAGTCCACATCCAGACACAAAAGTAAAGTCAAACATCAAAATAAATCAAAAGTTCTCAAAGTTTCAAATCTTGCATCTCTCCCCCTTTTTGTCAGCATAAAAAGGTTGAGATAGAATGGAATAGAGTCAAGATTGCTTGGGAACACGAACAAGCTGGAAATCTCCCATTGACTGAATGATGCCTTCCAGCTTTTTCAATTCCTCTTTCAGTTGTGCAACATCCTCACCCTTAGCATTAGCCTGAATCTGAAGAGAAATGGCTTGGATCTGATCATTCAAGGAACTTGAAGAAGCTTGACCTGCATTCTGCAAATTATGAACTTCGCATCCCAGAGCATATGTTTGACCTCGCATTTCCAAGAGAACATCCAGAATTCTGTGAAAATTTGCTGAATTATCGGTATGCATACTAGCTTTTGTACGGTTAGATGGAGTAAAGGCAGACGATGACAAATTAGCATAATCACGCAGATTTGGCGAAGAAACATCATGTCCTTCCTCAGGAAATTGAGAGGCATAAATGTCCTCTGGATCTGCTGGAGAGTGACTGACTCACTCACTGGTAGCAGGATATGAGGACAGTCCTTTTTTTCTCACGATCTCCCCCTGTTTTAATGCCTTCAGGTGGAGAAGAATGTTCATGCTCTCCATCCTCTTGATTTCTTGTTTCTTCCTCTTCTTCTTGTTCATTTCTTTCCTTCTCAGCATCTCTTTGTTCAGCTTCTCTCTCCTCTACTTCTTTCTCTTCTCTTTCTCTAGTCCTCTGTTTTGAGTGTTTCTCTGAAACAGAATGACTTAGATTCTTCAATGCCATTGCAGAAATGGTGATGTTTTCCTCTTCATCTTCATCCTCAACGATGAGAGCTCTTTTTTTCTTGGATGAAGCAACCATGGGCTCCTTTCCTTTTCTTTTTGCTGCAGAAGAGATTTGATGAGTTTTGACAGGAGTCTTCTCCTTGAATTTCTCCAACATCTTGCTTAGTTCCTTTAGACGCATTTTAGTCACCATTTTCAGTCCTACCACCATATGATCACAAGATCGAGTATAGAGAATTTGTGGAGGTTGAATATTCAGATGTCTGAATAACTTCGTCACAAAACCTGGATAAGGAAGTTGACCTCTGTCCTTCACCACTGCTTTATACATGTGGAACATAACAGTGTGAGGAAGATAAAACTTTTTCCCAGTGATGATGGCATACATCAACTTTGCCTCTGAACTTGAAACGTCAGTCTTTGAAGTAGATTTTGGTCTGAGGCAATTAATGACAATCTTGTGAAGCAAAATGTTAAACGCACTCATCCTCAAGTAGGAAATCTTTTCCTCTGTTCTTCTATCCTTAACAAGTTCCAATGTAGCACGAGCAATTGAGACATTGATCGGTTGATATCTTTTTCTTTCAACCCCAATGACATCAGCCAACATATCTACATCCACCACATAGTCCTGATCTCGGACACTAAAAGAGAATCTATTTGCATCCAAGAAACTAAGATTCGAATAGAAATAAGCAGTGAGTTCAGCGTAGACTTCTGTAGAATCAAAACAGAACTGTTCAAGTTGAAGAAGACTGAATTTTTCCCTCAAATTTACGTTCATAGCATCAAGGAAATCAAAGTCCATGCTTCTAGGGTTTATTCAAGGAAATCAAAGTCCACGCTTCTAGGGTTTATCACCCCATGCTTCAACAACTTAGAGTATAAACGCTTTTGTTCCTCCGATCGAAACAAATTTGTCATTTTTCCCCGAATTTTGCTGCAACACCCATTCTCGCTTGAAATTGACTGTACAACTTATCATCATCATTACCATCTGGCTGATTCATCCCTCCAACACGTGGATCACTTGGAATATTAGCAAGGGTTTCTTCTGCCAATCCCGCAGGGGCAATTCCCAAACGCTCCATATTTCGTAAAAAGATGTACTCATTTCCATACCCTTTGTCCTTAAGAAACTCATCGATGTAGTTCAATGGAGTTCCTCCTCTTTTCAAAGCACGATAAAGCTTGTAAATAAAAGAGGGCTTTTGAATTCTTACAGTATTTGCGCCTTCGATGATTTCTTCATTTTCTCAATGAGCATCGTCATGTGGACTAGATGGAGGAGAATGACGTTGCTGAGAATGTTGTGGGCTCTGCTACTGACTGGGAGACTCTTCTTCCTCGATGAGATCGAAGTGCGTAGGCCCCTCACTCATTCGCCGTGGTCTCCCGCTTGCGATCCTCAAAAACTTTCTTGAAGACGACATCTTTCTCAGTCTTTGAAAGATTCCTTGCTTGACTTTCCCAAGAAAGATGACAAATTTTTCGAAGATTAAACAAAGGGAAGAAAACAGAGATGGAAGATCGGTGCTTTCTTAGGGTTTTTGTAGAGTAAAGCGAAGAAGAAACAACAGTGCATAAACAGTTAAAAAGAGAGGCATACGGAACGTCATAAAAGAAAGTAAAAGATGTCTTTTTAAAAAAATAACTGCCTTTTTCGAAAAATTAGATGATAGTCATTTAAAAATAACTCCTTTTTCGAAAAAGAAACGTCGCAATAATCACGTCAATTAAAGATAGCAATAATCAAACACGGTTGATGATCGTGCCTTTTCAAAATGAGATTCGAGAGAGAGAATGACTTACAGTCAAAGTCTTGTTTGTCTGAGTCTGAGAGTCTCTAGACTTTAACTTCTTCAAACCTCAAAATGTTGAGTCTTGAGCGGATGATTTCAAATTGATTTTTCTCCAAAGGCTTTGTGAATATATCCGCTAGTTGGTTCTTTGAGTCAACAAACTTAATCGAAATTTCTCCATTTTGAACATGATCTCTAATGAAGTGATGTCGAATCTCTATATGCTTTGCTCTTGAGTGAAGAATTGGATTTTTGGTGAGATTGGTTGCGCTGGTGTTGTCACAGTTAATCTCCGTGCATGAATCTTCAATTCCAAAGTCTCTTAGCTGTTGTTTTAACCACATAATTTGTGAACAACAACTTCCGAGAGCTACATACTCGCTTCGTTGTAGAGAGAGCTACGTACTTTGCTTCCTTGAAAACCAAGACACTGTCCTGCTTCCAAGTAGTTGACAAGTACCCGAGGTGCTCTTTCTATCAACTTTGCATCCGGCTAGATTTGCGTCTGAGTATCCAAGAAGAGTAAAGTCTCCCCTTTTAGGATACCAAAGACCAATACTTGAAGTTGAAGCAATGTATTTGATAATACGCTTTGCAGCACTTAAATGAGATTCTTTAGGGTCTGCTTGAAATCTGGCACAAATGCAAAGACTAAACAAAATGTTAGGTCTAGAAGCAGTAAGATAAATAAGTGAGCCAATGATACTCCTATATAGCTTCTGGTCGACTTTCTTTCCTCCTTCATCTTTGTCTATCTTCAAGCAACTTGACATTGGTATATTAGCCTTTTTGCAATTGTCCAGTCCAAACTTTTTGACAAGATCATTAGCATATTTTTCTTGATGAGTAAAAGTTCCTTCCTTCAGTTGTTTCACTTGAAGCCCGAGAAAGAAGGTTAACTCACCCATCATGCTCATTTCAAATTCATCCTGCATAGTCTTAGAGAATTTCTTGCACAGACTTTTATTATGGGATCCAAAAATAATATCATCGACATATATTTGAACTAGCACAAAACTTTTGCTTTCTCTTTTGATAAACAGAGTAGAGTCTACTTTACCTTTTACAAAACTGTTTTGAATCAAGAACTTACTTAGCCTGTCGTATTAAGCTCGAGGTGCTTGCTTTAAACCATATAAGGCCTTTTTGAGTCTCGAATACTCGAGTCCGGTTTCCTTGGGTCTTCAAACCCCGGTGGTTATTCCACATAGACTTCCTCATGAATGAATCCATTAAGGAAAGCACTTTTGACGTCCATTTGGAATAACCTGAAATTCTTATAACAAGCAAAAGCAAGTAATAAACGAATTGCTTCTAACCTTGCTACTGGTGCATAAGTCTCATCATACTCTATCCCTTCTTCTTGCGTATATTCCTTGGCCACAAGTCTTGCTTTGTTTCTTATGACCTTTCATTTCTCGTCCATCTTGTTCCTGAAAACCCATTTAGCACCAATAATAGATTTACCTTTTGGTTTAGGAGTTAACTCTCAAACATCATTTATGCTGAATTGCTTTAGTTCTTCTTGCATAACTTCAATCCAGCTTTCATCAGATAAAGCTTTTTCTATGCTTTTGGGTTCTATTTCAGAAATAAGAGTCACAGCACTAGACTCTTCGTGACTTTTGGATCTTGTGCGAATTCCTTCATTAATGTTGCCAATAATGAGATCTTTGGGATGACTGGACTTATGCTTTCAGTTACTGGTTAAATTTTCAGATTGATGATCACTTTCTTCATTTGAATCTTTAACAATCATTTGTTGCTGATCTTTCAGAGTTTGAGTTGCTTCTTGAGATTTAGACTTGGTAGAGTCTGGAGTAGGTTCAGGCTCTTCAAGATGAGTCTGAGTAGATTCATTTTGCATAGATTCTTGAAATTTGACATTCATTGATTCCTCCACAGATTGAGTCTTCTTGTTGTAAACTCTGTACGCTTTGCTTGTGGTTGAATATCCAAGAAAGATGCCTTCATCTGACTCTAATGCTCTGTGTTCTGGTTGGTCCAAAGAGATCCATATGCAGAAGCTGCAATACACGATTAATGGAAACTTGGTTTATTGGTTTAAAATAATTTCTTACATGTTTTCCCAATATGCATGGTGTACATAGATCAGGCTTTTGGTATGATAAATTAGGTAAACCACGAACAAGCTTTTTTGCTAAAATTTTGGCTATCTGCTTCATATTGATGTGCCAAAGCTTTCTGTGCCATAAGTTCGCTTCGTCTTGGATTGAGATTAGACATTGCGATTTATCTGGTTTCACATCCAAGAAGTAGATATTTCCATGTCTTGGACTGATGAATGATTGAGTAGAATCTTTACTAGTTCCTGAACATATTCCCTCTTGAAAGTTGATTTTGAAACCGGTATCACACAAATGATCGATGCGAAAGCAGATTGTAGTTGAGTCCTTCAACTAAAGAAACATTGCTTATTGTGAGGTTTCCAATCTTTACAGTTCCAAATCCTACAATTCTTCCTTTGCTATTTCCTCCAAATGAGACTTTTCCACCATTCACTTGAACAAGCTTTATGAAGCAATTTGAATCTCCTGTCATATGTCTTGAGCATCCACTATCCGCATACCATTTTACCTTTTTCTTGATAGTGACTTGCATTTAAAAAAACTCAAACTTTCTTTGGTACTCATATTTTCTTGGGTCCATTGGTATTAGTATGATATGCGGTTTTTGCCCATACTTTCTTAACAGGTTTCTAGACCAAAGGACATTATTTTTCAAAATGATCTGCACTATTGCACTTTGAACATTTGAGAGCATTGCGACCTATTGGTTTTACAAAGATCCTTTTAAAATGATTTTTGTAAGCATCTCTTGTGGGTCTTTGCTTAATTCTATCTTTCACTTTTGGAAAATCAATTAAAGGAATGGTTTTAGCAGTCATTCCCAAACCAGATTTATTGAAATAAGATCTTTGAACATAAAGAATTTTTTCCAGTTTCTCGAGATCCTATAATTTTTTTTTAGAAACATTTGAGATATCATTCTTCAATAATGCATTTTCTTTTGAAAGATTATCTTCACTTTCTCTAAGAGAAGAAACATTCATATCTAAACATTTCACATTTTCTTTCAAAACATTTTTCTGTTGTTTTAGAGCATAATTTTCTCTTTTGAGTTCAGAAATCTTTTTAAGAGAAGTCTTAAGACTAAAACATAACTCATTAATGTAAATAGGGATTTTGAAGTTACTTACCTCAAATTCACTGTCTGAATCTGAGTCTGCCTCGGAGTTTGAATCTGAATCCGATTGTGCCATCAGACATATATTGGCATAATCATCATCACTTTCTTCACACTCTGTATCACTCTAGGTTTCTGCTTTAAGAGCCTTTCGATACTTTTCAGCTTTTCATTTCTTCTTCCTCAGAAGAGGACAGTTGGGTCTGATGTGTCCATTTTTCTTACATTCAAAGCAAACTACATATTTGTTTGATTCATCATCCTCAATAGACTTAGTCTGTTACTTTTGAAAACTTTGTGTCTTTAGATTGAATCTTCTTCCTTTTCTGTTCAGCTTTCTGAATCTTCTTATCATGAGAGCAAGCTCCTCATCATCCATATCGTCTTCAGAATCTATAACATCAGAATCATCATTGGATTTTAATGCAATGGATTTCTTACCTTTAGGATCTTTGTCTTCATTGATTCGTTCCACTTCATAAGACCTAAGAGTCCTAACCAACTCATCAACAGATAATGGCATGATTCTTTGTGTCTCTCTTATTGAGGTCTTTATGTGATTCCAATCCTTGGAGAGTCCACGCAGAAGCTTGTTTACTTTCATGGGATCAGAAATTGGTTGACCTTGATTTTCAAGACCATTAACGATTTCTGTAAAACGACTAAACATGTCAGTTATAGATTCTCATGATTTCATTTTGAAGGCTTCGTATTGACCAAGAAGAATGTTGATTCTAGTCTCTTTCACTCGATCGATTCCTTCATTGGTAATATGTAATCTATCCCAGATTTCTTTAGCTGTAACACAAGAAGATATTATGTTATATTCAATAGGTGATAAAGCACAATATAAAGAATAAATTGCTTTTGCATCAAGAGCTTGTCTCTTGATTATCTCTTCCTGAGTCATTTTACTAGACTCAACAGTATCTTTTCCTCTCTCTAAGACAGGTGTAGCTTTATGAATGATTCCTTTTTCTACAACGTCCCATTCCAGAGGATCATTTGATCTTAGGAACACCTTCATCTTGTTTTTCCATATGTTGTAATCCTTTCCATCAAAGTAAGGCGGTCTGGTATTGCTTTGCCCTTCTACCAGCCCTGGAGCCAACATACTAGCCATGGATCTTTAACTATGAAGTAAAACACTTCAAACAAAGTGAGTACACAGGCTCTGATACCAATTGAGATAGCTAGTATAAGCACCTAGAGGGGGGGTGAATAGGTGTAAAAACAAATTCTCAAGATACGAAAGCGATACTAGGCAGACGATAGAAAGGAAGATCTCCAAAACAGATTATGATCAAAGTAAAGCAAAGAGTAGGGAAGAGAAAATTAAACACAAGGTTTATAATGGTTCGGCTTATTCCAAACCTACGTCCACTCTTCCGCACTGATAGCCCACCGGCTGGATTTTACTATAAACAAAAGAGATGTTACAACACAACTTTCCCTTGATTCCATAGTGTAGATTTTCTACTACACTTCCTCAAGGTTTCTCACGAATATAGACTCTCTTTTGCGTACAAGATTTCGCTCAAATGAATTGACTAAGAACAAGAAACTTCAGACTTTGGAATTCTTCTATCGTGCACCCTCTCGAACAACTGAAACGTTTTCCTTATATACTATTTTTTGCCATCATACCCGTTGGCACTTACCAAAGGAATTCCTCTAATCTACCCGTTGGACGGAATCAATTAGGAAGATCATTCGAGCTATTAAAGGAACATATCGATAGCCCATAAATCATGTTCGCCCATACAATCAGGATCTCGGTTTCCATAAGTAGAACCTTCCAAGAATATTTCGGCAATCATCGGATCCTTAATCTCTGAATCAATCATGATCAATTAAAGGATTCCATTATGTCATATCTAGCCAAGAGATCTTCTCCAGTCGATAAGGTTACATCCTTAATGAAACATCCAATTCAGGATAGCCTTTCTTCAACGGATTAGAAACTGTCAATGAGGATAGACTTTGAGTCTTTGAGTATGGCTGTCTGGAGGTCTTCAGACTTTAATTAGTAGAGTCTGCAAATCTTCAGACTAGACTGATGGAAACGTTTTGTCAGCTTCAAAACACTTCACGAAGATTTCTCCAACACTTTCTCCCTCTAATTCTTTTCTCATAGATTCCCTCTCTCCACTCCTTTGCTCTGACTCTTCTCTATCTTGATCCTCTCTCTCCTCTGTCTCTAGAACATAACGATGCAAGTTCCTCAATGCAAGAGCGGAACTGGTGACATCTTCCTCATCTTCTTCATCTTGCAAGATGAGTGCTCTTCTTTTCTTGAATGGAGTTGTCATGGGCTCCTTCCCTTTCCGTTTTGCAGCCATAGAAACTTGGTGAGTTTTGACAAGGGTTTTCTTATTAAATCGCTCCAAAACTTTGTTCAACTCCTTCAGACGCATTTTGGAAACCATTTTCAGTCTCACCACCATTTGATCACAGGTATGAACACACAGAATCTTGGGAGGCTAAATATTCAAATGTCTGAATAGCTTAGAAACAAGTGCCGAGTAAAGAAGTTATTTTGTCTTTCACCATCGATCTATACATGTGAAATATGATAGTGTGTGGAAGAGAGAACTTTTTGCCAGCGTTGATAGCATACATTAGCTTTGCTTCGGAGTTGGAGACGTTAGTATTCGAAGTCGATTTTGGTCTAAGGCAATTGATCACGATTTTGTGAAGCAAAATAATTGAGGCATTCATCCTCAAGTACGAAATTCGGCCTCCACCATTCCATCCCGAACAAGCTCTACCGTTGCACGACCAATAGACACACTAATTGATTGGAATGCCCCTCGCTCTACTCCAATCACATCAGCGAATGTGTCCATATTAACTACATAGTCCTGATCTCGAACACTAAAAGAGAATCTATTTGCATCTAAGAAACTTAGATTAGAATAGAAATACGCAATAAGTTCTAGATGAGCCTCTGTTGTCTCAGAAAAAAATCGTTCAAGCTAAAGTAGAGTGAATTTCTCTCGCAACTTCACATTAAGAGAATCAAGAAAATCTAAGTCCACACTTCTTAGGTTAATCATCCCTCGCTTTAGCAACTTAGAATAAAGTCGTTTGTGTTCCTCAGAGCGAAACAAATCTATCCTTTTGCTTCGAATATTCGCCGCAACACCCATTATAGGCTTAAAATGAGTGTACATCTTGTCATCATCATTTCCATATGGCTGACTAAGACCTCCAACACGTGGATCGCTTGGAATATTCGCAAATGCTCTTTCTGCCGACCCTGCAGGAGCACCTCCTAATCGTTCCATCGTTCGCAAAAAGTGGGTTTCATTTCGATACCCTTTATCTTTCAAAAATTCATCAATAAAATTCAAAGGAGTACCTCCCTCCTTCAAGGCAGAGTAAAGTTTAAAGGTAAAAGCGAGCTTTTGAGTTCTTACAGGTTATGCATCTTCAACAATTTCCTCCTCCGCTCGATGATGAATATCCCGAGGTCTAGCTAGTGGAGATTGACGTGGTTGAGAATGTTGTGGACTCCGCTGCTGTCTTGGAGATTCTTCTTCCTCGGTGAGATCAAAATGCATAGGACCCTCATGCATGTGTTGTGGTCCCCTCGTTCGCAAGCCTTGAAGATTTTCTTTGTAAAGACATTCTCAGTCTTTGAGAGATTCCAAACTCGTTTCGCAAGAAAGATGAAAACTTTGAGGATTAAACTAGAGAGTAAAAGAGAGAAGATGATGTTATGTGCTTTCTAGGGTTTTTTGAGTAAAGCGAAAGAAAAAAAATAGTATATAAAGCAATCGAAGAGAAGTATACAGAACGTCAAATAGAAAATGCCTTTTCAAAAAAATAACTTCATTTTTGAAAATAGATAACTGTCATTTTAAAAGATAACTTCTTTTTTTCGAAAAGGAATGATTGCAATAATCACGAATATTGGGGAAGATAACATCAATCAATTACAGATTAATAGACAAACGTACATTTTCGAGTTTTTAACCAAGAGATAAATTTCTAAAACAGAAATAACTTATAGCCGTGATTCTTGATCTCCCGAGTCTAAGCCTTTCTAGACTTTTTATCCCTGAGTCTAAACTTCTTTAGACTTTAAGATATTGAGTCTTGATCGAATAAAATCGAATTGACTTTTCTCCAGTAGCTTTGTAAAAATGCCCGCTAGTTGATTCTTTGAGTCAATAAATTGAATCAAGAATTCTCCATTTTGAACATGGTCTCTAATAAAATGATGTCGAATCTCTATATACTTTGGTCTTGAATGAAGAATTGGATTCTTAGTGAGATTAATTGCGCTGGTGTTATCACATTTTGATCTCAATGCATGAGTCTTTGATTCCAAAGTCTTTTAACTGTTGTTTTATCCACAAGATTTGAGAACAACAACTTCCAAGAGTCACATACTTTGCTTCTGTTGTTGAAAGAGCTACAATACCTTGCTTCCTTGAAAACCAAGATACTGTCGTGTTACCAAATAATTGACAAGTGCCCGAGGTGCTTTTTCTATCAACTCTGCATCCTGCCAAGTCTGCGTCTAAATATCCAAGGAGAGTAAAGTCTCCTTTCTTTAGGATACTAGAGACCGAAATTAGAGGTTGTTGCAACGTATTTGATAATGCGTTTTGCAGCACTTAGAAGAGATTTTATGGGATTTGATTGAAATATGGAACAAATACAAACACTAAACAAAATGTCAGGTCTAGAAGCAATAAGATAAAGAAGTGAACCAATAATACTCCTGTATAGCTTCTGGTCAACTTTCTTTCCTCCTTCATCTTTGTCCAGCTTCAAGGAACTTGACATTGGTATATCAATTTTTTGCAATTTTCCAATCTGAACTTTTTTACAAGTTCTTTAGCATATTTTTCTTGGTGAATAAAAGTTCCTTCTTTTAATTGTTTTACTTGAAGTCTGAGAAAGAAGGATAGTTCACCCATCATGCTCATTTCAAACTCATCCTGCATAGTCTTAGAGAATTTATTGTATAGATTTTCATTATGTGATCCAAAAATAATGTCATCAACGTAGATTTGAACAAGTAAAAAGTTTTTGCTTTCTCTTTTGATAAACAAGGTAGTGTCTACTTTACCTTTAACAAAACCATTTTGAATTAAAAACTTACTTAACCTGTTATACCAAGCTCGAGGTGCTTGCTTTAAATCATATAGTGCATTTTTCAGTCTGAATATAGAGTCTGGTTTCCTTGGGTCTTCAAAACCGGGAGGTTGTTCCACATAGACTTCTTCTTGGATAAGTAAGTCCATTTAGGAAAGCGCCTTTGATGTCCATTTGGAATAACCTGAAATTCTTATAACAAGCAAAAGAAAGTAATAATCTAATTACTTCTAACCTTGCTACATGTGCGTAAGTTTCATTATAGTCTATCCCTTCTTCTTGCGTATATCATTTGGCAACGAGTCTTGCTTTGTTCCTTATGACTTTTCCTTTCTCGTTCATCTTGTTCTTGAAAACCCATTTAGCTCCAATGACAGATTTACCTTTTAGTTTAGGAGTCAATTCCCAGACATCGTTGATACTGAATTGCTTGAGTTCTTCTTGCATAGCCTCAATCTAGCTTTCATCAGTTAAAGCTTCTTCTATGCTCTTGAGTTCTATTTCAGAAATAAGAGCTATAGTACTAAACTCTTCACGCCTTTTGGATCTTGTACGTATCCCTTCATCAATGTCACCAATAATGAGTTATTTGAGAAGACTAGACTTGTGCTTCCAGTTGCTGGTTGGTTTGTCAGACTGTTGATCTTTTTCTCCATTTGATTCTACAATGATCGTTCGTTGATGGTCTTATGAAGTCTGAGCTGCTTCTGGTGATTTAGACTTTGTAGAGTCTGGAGCAGGTTCATATTCTTCAGGTTGAGTCTGAATCAATTGATTTTGCATAAGGTCTTGAAATTTGATTCATCGATTCCTCCACATTTGAGTCTTTTTGTTGTATATTCTATAAGCCTTGTTGGTTGTTGAATATCCAAGGAAGATGCCTTCTTCTGATTTTTCTTCAAACTTACCAATTCGATCATTTGCATTTTTCAATATAAAACATTTACATCCAAATACATGAAAATAGGAAACAATTGGTTTCTTTCCTTTGAACAACTCATAGAGAGTTTTCTTCAGAATAGGCCTTAAAAACACTATGTCGCGACCTACCCTCAGGGGGAGGGAACAGGTTTAGGGGTATTGCCTAAAAGACGGGCCTAAGGCCCAAGATTAGGCACGAGCTCTCCCAAGCCCATACCCCGCGTGACATTGGAATATTCTTAAGAAATTTTGCACAAAAGGAGTCGCCACTAGCCTATTGGGGTCGGCTAGAAACCAAGTGAGGCATGGGAGCGTCCCTCACTTCCTACGTGACCAGAGATCCTAGGTTCGGGGACTTGTTTACACTAATTAACTGATTAGTGCCCTTTCGGTACCTAATCTTGTTCATTTTAACAAAATGATTTTTCCCAGGCAGTTTGAATTGATTTTATACTTATCCACTAACATGTGAGATGATAATGCGAGTGCACAACCATTAAAGTAACAACCATAACAAAGATCTTAATTGCGACAAAAATTAAACACGTACAATCAAACATAATTAGATATGCAAATTAAACATGCAACGTAATCAAAATCCGAGCACATAAAGGACTAATTACGCTAAAATGGCAATACATGGCAAGTCCTAATCAAACCCCATCATTTTTGAATTTTCGAAATTTTTAATTTTTAAATTTTTTTAAAGAAAAATAACTAATTTCTAATTTTTAAATATTTTTTGGATTTTCGAAATTATTTTAATTTTTTTAAAAAAAAAAAATAACTAATTTCTAATTTTTAAATATTTTTGGATTTTCGAAATTGTTTTAAATTGTTTTAATTTTTTTTTTTTAAAAATAACTAATTTCTAATTTTTAAATATTTTTTTGGATTTTCGAAATTGTTTTAATTAATTTTAATTTTTTTAAAATTTTTAAAATTTTGATTTTTTAAAGAAAATATTTTTAAAATTTTTAATTAACTTTTTTTAATTTTAAAGGTGAACCGGGTCGGGTTCGGTTTGACCCTGGTTCGGCCCGATCGGCGGCATAAACAGCCCGACCGGGCCTAAAATTCATTTTTTTTTGGATATTTTAACCAGGGCCCAAAGAAAGTCAAAAAGGCCCACCTATTTCCTAAGCCTGCATGAGACCAGCCCACAAGCCCACATGCAAAAATAAACCAAGCCCGACCCAAGTATGCCCAGCCCAATACGCCAAAAACCCTACCCGGTTGATTGGACCCGGCCCGGCTCGCGCGACCCAATTCGTGGCCGATACCCTTAGGTTTCTTCGCGGCGCCGAGAGGGATGGCCAAGATGTCGGCGACTCAGCGGCGGAGACGCGGTGGGCGGCGGACGACGGCAGTAGCAGCAGGAAGGCGGCGGTTCGGTGAGTGTCAGCAAGCAGCTCGTCGGGACGGAGGGCGGCGACGGCTCGAGCGGCGTTGAGCGCAGCAGGTGGCGGCGGTTACGCGGCGAATGGCAACGACGACATCGGGGTCTACGAGGATGGGCGGCGGCTACGTCGGAGGCGAGCGGAAGCATCAGGTCGTCGCGGGCGGAGTCAGGCAGCGCTCGGGCGCGATGGCTCGAGTTTGTCCTCCCTCTCCCTTTGGTGTCGGTTAGCTTGGCGTCGGGAGCAACGACGAAGGGTGCTGCGGCTGCTAGCGTCGGCAGAAGCGGCGTCGAGTGCAGGGAGTTCGACGGTGGCAGCTCGAACGGCGTCGAGCTCGGAGGGCGGCGGTGAGGACGGCGTCGGTTTGAGGCGGTGAGGACTGCGACGGCGGCATTGTAGCTTCGGGCTGCAGGAAGCAGCGTTCGGAGGGCAGCGACATAGACGGCGTCGAGCAGCGCCGCCGCTACCCTCCTCCCCCTCCTTTCCCTCATTCTCTTCTCTGCCGAGCTCACTCTCCCCCCTTCTTTTCTCTGCCGAGCTCACTCTCCCTCTATTTTTCCCTTGTCTTCTCTCCCTCTCCTCTGTATTCTTCTCTTCTGTGTTGATGTCCCTGCTGCCCCCGATCCTCCTCCGTTTCTTCTATTGTTAGGGTTTCACCGAAAATGGAGGAGGGAGAAAGCGGCATGGGCCGGGCCAAGGCGAATCCAGCCCGGCCCTTCCATGTCTTTTTCTATTTTTTGTTGTTTTGTTCTTTTTCTTTTTCTTTTTCTTGTTTTGTTATTTTTCATTTTTTTCTTTTTCTCTAATTTTTTATGTATTGGAAAATAAAAATTAGGTGTCAACACACTATTAATAATATAATATGTTGTAGAAACTACTTCAGCTCAAAAACGAGAAGAAATGTTACTTTCAATTAAAAGTGTTCTAACCATTTCTTGCAACGATATATTCTTCCTTTCCACAACTCTATTATGTTCTGGAGTGTATGGTGAGGAGAACACATGCTGAAAGCCAGATTCATCATAGAATTTAGCAAAGTTTTGATTTTCAAACTCACCTCAATGGTCTATCCATATACTTGAAAAACACACAATTTTCTCATTTTGAACTTTCTTAGCAAATTTTATAAAATAAGAAAAGATTTCAGACTTACTTGCCATGAAATATACCCAAGTAAATCGTGAATAATCATCTACTATTACTAGGCAATATTTTTGACCTCTAATACTCTGGGTTTTGGTTGGTCCAAAAGAGATCCATATGCAAGAGCTGCAGCACACGATTAGTGGAAACTTGATTTATTGGTTTGAAAGAATTTCTAACATGTTTTCCCAATACACACGGTGTGCATAACTCAGATCTTCGGTATGTTAGGTTGGGTAGTCTACGAACAAGCTTCTTCGCAGAGATCTTGGCTATTTGCTTCATGTTGATGTGGCCAAGTTTTCTATGCCAGAGATTAGCTTCCTCTTAAATTGAAATTAGACATTGGGATTTTTCTGGTTTGATATCCAAGAGATATATATTTCAATGTCTTCGCCCCGTGAATGTCTGAGAGGAGTCTTTACTGGTTCCTGAATATATTCCTTCTTGAAAGTTGATTTTATAACCCATGTCGCACAGTTGGCTGATACTCAGCAAGTTGTAGTTGAATCCTTCCATTAAGGAAACGTTACTGATTGTGAGACTTCCAATCTTTACGGTTCCGTATCCCACAATTCTGCCTTTGCTAATTCTACCAAAAGAAACTTTTACACCATTAACTTACATAAGCTTTATGAAACAACTTGAGTCTCCCCTCATATGTCTTGAGCATCCACTATCCAAATACCATTTAACCTTTTTTTTATATTTATAGTGACCTGCATTTAAAAAAGAAACTCAAGTTTTCTTTGGTACCCACACTTTCTTGGGTCCAATGGAGTTAGTGCAATATACGGTCTTTGCCCAAACTTTCTTAACGGGTTTCCAAACCATACGACATTCTTTCTCAAAATGTTACCCGAGCTGTTGCACTTAGAACATCTAAGAGCACTATGGCCTACAGGTTTCACAAAGACTTTTTGAAAATGATTTATAGAAAAATCTTTTGTAGGTGTTTGTTTAATTCTTTCCTTTACTTTCAGAAAATCAATTAGAGAGATGGTCTCAGCAGTCATTCCTAAGCCTGGTTTGTTAAAGTAAGGTCTTTGTGTTGAAAGAATCTTTTCTAATTTTTCAGAACCTATAGAAAACCTTTTTGAAATACTTGAAATATCATTTTTCAAAAGTTCATTTTCTTTCGAAAGAGAGTCTGCATTTTCTTTCAAAGTAATGACACTTTTATCTAAATTTTTGACCTTTTCTTTCCAAACAATCTCTTGTTGTTTCAGTGCAAAATTTTTCATTTTTAGTTTGGAAATCCTTTTGAGAGAGGTTTTGAGACTAAGACACAGTTCATCAATATATTTAGAAATTTTAGTAGAAATTTTCAAATCACTTACCTCGATTTCACTATCTGAGTCTAAGTCTGAGTCTGTCTTAGAGTCTGAATTTGATTATGATTGTGCCATTAGACAAATATTATGATAATCATCATCACTCTCTTCACATTTGGTATCACTCAAAGTTTCTGCTTTGAGAGCATTTCTGTATTTTTCATCTTTTCCTTTCTTTTTCTTCAGTAAGGGACAATTGGATCTGATGTGTCCCTTTTTCTTATATTCAAAACAAATCACATCTTTATTGGATTCATCGTCCATAAATGATTTATTTTGAAACTTTTGAGAGCTTTGTTTCTTCCAATTGAATCTTCTTCCCTTTTTGTTCAGCTTTCTGAATCTTCTTATAATGAAAGCAAGCTCTTCATCGTCCATATCATTTTCAGAATTTGTAACATTAGAATCATCATTAGATTTTAATGCAATAGATTTTTTTTACCTTTGGGATCTTCATTTTCATTGATTTGCTCCACTTCATATGACTGAAGAGTGCCAACTAATTCGATAACGGAGAGTGGCATGATTCTTTGTGTTTCCCTTATTGATGTCTTTACATGATTCCAATTTTTGGAAAGTCCACGCAGTAATTTGTTAACCTTCATGGGTCCAGAGATTGGTTGACTTTGATACTCAAGATCATTCATAATTTCTAGAAAACGACTAAACATGATAGTGCTAGATTCTCCTGGTTTCATCTTGAATGCTTCATATTGACTGAGCAGAATATTGATTCTGGTTTCTTTTACTCGATTAGTCCCTTCATAGGTGATGTGCAGTTTATCCCAGACTTCTTTAGTTGTTTCACAAGAAGATATTTTGTTATATTTAGTAGGAGAGAATGTACAATATAAAGAATAAATTGCTTTTGTATCAAGAGCTTGTCTCTTAGTTATCTCTTCTTGAGTCATCTCGCTGAACTCAACAGCTTCTTTTCCCTTTTTTGAGACTGTTGTACTTTTAGGAATGATTCCTTTGTCTACTACATCCCATTCAAGAGGGTCTTTCGATCTTAGGAATGCCTTCATCTTGTTTTTCCATATACTGTATTCCTTCCCTTCAAAGTAAAGCGGTCTGGTGTTGCTTTGCCCTTCAACCAAACATGGAGCCAACATACTAGTAATGGATTGTTAACTCTGAAGTAAAAACACTTCAATTTAAATGAGTACACAGGTTCCGATACTAATTGAAAATGCTAGTACGAGTACCTAAAGGGGATGAATAGGTGCAAAAATAAACTTTTGAGAAGTATAATGTAAAACTTTACTTTTAACTTGAGTCTGTTTAATAGTAGACTTTAAAAAGAAAAGAGACTCTAACAATTAAGTAAAATTACGAGCAAAGTAAAAGAGTTAGAGAAGAGAATAAGAACATAAGGTTTATAGTGATTCGGCTTAATCCAAGCCTACGTTCACTCTCCCGCACTGACAGCCCACCGGCTAGATTTCACTATGAATCAAAAGAGTTGTTACAGTATCACGTCCTTGATTCCACAGTATAAAGACTTTGCTACACTTCCTCAAGGTCTCACAAATGTATAAACTCTATTTTGAGTAGAAGTTTACGCTCAACAATTGAATTGGCAAAGAACAGGGAGTTTTAGACTTTGAAATATATCTATCATGTACCCATCGAATAACTAGAGCGTCTTCCTTATATACTCCTTCATGCTTTCATAACCATTGGCACTTTCCAAAGGAGTTCTTCCAATCTACCCGTTGGACAGAATCAATTAAGGAGATCTCGAGTTACTTAAGGAATGTGACGATAGCCCACCAATCATGTTCGCCCATACAATCAAGATCTAGGTTTCCATAATTAGAACATTCCAAGTATGCTTCACCATTCAACGGATCCAAATTACCTGAATTAAATTCAAGAATAATAGGTTCCAAGATACCATATCTAGCCATGAGATCTTCTTTAGTTGATCAAATCAAATCCTTAAAGAAATACCTAATTCTGAATAAGACTTCTTCGACGGTCTAGAAACTGTCAATAAAGGTAGACTTTGAGTCTTGAGTCTGACGGTCCGGCGTTCTTCAGACTTTGACGAAAGAGTCTGCAAGCCTTCAGACTAGACTGATGGAAATGTTTTGTCAGCTTCAAAACAAATACGGAAGTTTTCTCCAACTCATTTCACTTCATTTCAATGCTCTCTGTATGGGTTTTGCATATATCGACTCACAACTCTCACTGCTTGTGTAATGTCTAGTCTCTTGCTCAACATGGTATATATCAAACTCCCCATTGTTGATGCATATGGAACTATCGCCATCTCATCTTTCAAAGCTTGAGTGCTCGGACATATATCCTTGGAAAGTTTGAAGTGACCCGCTAGAGGAGTTGCAACTGGTTTTGTCTTGTCCATGTTAAATCTCTTTAACACATTGTTCACATAGTCTTCTTGCGACAGCCATAATTTCTTATTTTTCCTATCCCGGATGATTTTCATGCCTAAAATATTCTTGGCCTCTCTCAAGTCTTTTATAGCAAACTGTGATAATAACATCTTCTTCATTTCTACGATTCTCTTCATATTGTAATTAGCCACTAGTATGTCATCCACATATAAAGAGAGATACACAATGTCACAATCATCATACTTGTGAAAATAAACATAGTGATCAGACTCATAGTGTGCAAATCTTTTTTCTTTCATGAAACCATGAAATTTTAGGTATCATTACCGCGGAGCTTGTTTCAAGCCATACAAGCTTTTCTTTAAGCGAAATACCATGTGCTCCTTACCTTTGACTTTAAAACCCTTAGGTTGTGCCATGTATAGTTCTTCATTTAAGTCACTGTGTAAAAATGCTATTTTTACGTCTAACTGCTCAAGATGAAGATCCTCCACTGCAATTATACTCAGCAAAACTCTAGTTAAGGTCATTTTCATTACAGGTGAAAATATCTCGGAGTAGTCAATCCCTTCTTTTTTAGAAAATCCATTGACTACAAGTCTCGCATTGTATCTAATACTACAATCTGCTTAATTCTTAATCATGTACACCTATTTGTTTAATAAAGCTTTTTTACTTGTGGGTAACTTAGTCAACTTCCAAGTTTTTTTTCTAAAGTAATGAGCTCATCTCGTCTTTCATAGCACACTCGAACTGCAAGTGAGACGTGTTTACCTTTCCCTCATTGTAAGTCTCCAGTTCCCCTGAATCTGTATATAAGACATGGCTCAAAACAGTATTAGCTAATGGATCAAAAATTACTTTTGGCTTTCTCACACACGTAGACCTCTTCAATACAAGTACTTCAGGGTTGTTAGTTTGCTCCGAATCACTACATTCCTCTTGAACTACCTCTTCATTGATAATAGGCTCATCTTGAACCTCTCTTTCAAGTGCACTTTGATCTACTGGAAACATCTTCATGGGCATTGTGTCTAATTCAACATATTCTGGTTGTACTACCTTCTCATGCTCTGTCTGACAATCCTTGTACATCTTTTCTTAATGGAATACCACATTCCAATTGCAGATGATTTTGTTATTCTCATAATCCTAAAGCCTATAACCATACTCGTCGCCACCGTATCCAATAAAGACACACTTTTGGGACTTAGCATCAAGCTTTTTCCTATCCTCTTTATCAATTAAAGCATATGCAATACAACCAAACACCTTTAAATGTGAATAATTAATCTTTTTACCTGACCGACATTCTTGTGGTACTTCTCCATCCAATGCAGTAGATGGACTTCTATTGATACTGCATCAATTATGGTAGCCCATAAGTGTAGCAGGAGACTCGCGTGTAGCCTCATGCATCTCGCACATTCTAGAATAGTCCTGTTAATCCTTTAAGCTAAATCGTTCTCTTGAAGAGATCTAGGAATAGGTTATATATATGTCTTCTTGACTCAAATATTCTACAAATTTGTTACTCGTGTATTTACCACTATTATCAGACTTCAGAGCTTTAATCTAATAACCTGTTTCTTTTTCTATAATGGTCTTCCACATTCTGAACATCTTGAACACTTTCGATTTTTCTCTAAGAGTATAGACCCAAGTCTTCCTTGTCACAACATCAATGAAGGTGATAAAATATCTCTTACCACCATAAGAGAGTTCCTAAGCAGGTCCTTATATATCAATATGAACCAACTCTAGCTTCTGGCCTTTATTTTGTCGTCCATTCAATTGAAAACTAACAACTTTCTATTTTCCATAAATACAACTCTCACAAAAATCCAACTCAACTTTTTGCAAACCTAGAAGTAATTTCCTTAAGTGTAACTACTTTACACATTTTTCATCAAGATGTCGATACGATAATGCCAAAGAGTAGACAAATTACCTGTAGCAATTGTAGTTGTAACCATATCACTAATATTGTCTCATTGGAGAAGGTAAAGTGTACATGTATTCTTTCCCTTTGCTACTACTCTTGCCCCTGAGGTTATCTTCCATTCTCCACATCCAAAAGTTGTTACCAAACCTTCTTGGTTAAGTTTACTAATTGAAATTAGATTTTTTTTTTTATAATTCCGGAATATGTTTAGTTTCACGCAAAACTAGACATCCTCTATCTGAGATGTTCACAGTCATAGTTCCTTTCCAATCAATGGGACACATGTGGCCGTTTCCCACAACCACTTGTCTGAAATCTCCATCAGCATAATCATAAAATATGTCTCTTTGCGAGGTACAATAAAAAGAAGCACCATCATCAATAAAACATTTATCTATTGTCAAGTCAAACCCTGCAGACAAACACAAGTTATCTAACAAAGATTCATCGCTAACCATATTAGCTTCTTGATTCTCATCTTGTTGCTTCTTTTTATAGGCTTCACAATGAAACCACCGGTGTCCGGTTTTGTGACAAAACCAACACTCATCTTTTGTAACTTGTCTCTTACCCCTTGATTGTGATTTGCCATGTCCGCTGAATTTTCCTTTACTTTTATTTCTTCCACAGTTCTCCACTGCAAGTGTCGTTGAAGATGTAGATGCAAAAAAATTATCTCCACTTGAAACTTTCCTTAGCATCTCTTCATCCATGATACTACTCACAGCATCATCAAGAGTTAAATGATCCTTCACGGTGCTCAAAATTCACTGCACTGCGGTATTGTAGTTTTCTAGAAGAGAACAAAAAAATAAATAAAGCTTGAAGCTTCATATCTAAATTTATGCTTGCGGAATGCAATTGACCTGTGACCTACAATAAACTATTAATATGCTTTGCCATAGAACCTCTATCAGATAACTTCATATTAACCAGTTTCTTCAACAAAAATACCCGATTTGATGTGGATAGCTTCTCATAAATATTTGTTAGAATATCCATGGCTTCTTTTGTAGTTTTTGCTTTCACAATGTGGTACCTTATCTTTTTTGTCAACCCTAGATGAATCGAACCTAATGCCTTTCAATCAAGAATTTTCCATCCGGCTTTTGCTATTAGATCTATTGGAGAAAACTTCCTTATTTGTTTTGAAGCTGACAAAATATTTCTATCAGTCTAGTCTGAAAACTTGCAGACTCTTTTGTCAAAATCTAAAGACCACCAGACCTCTAGACTCAAGATTCAAAGTCTGCCATCATTGATAGTTTCTAGACCGTCAAAGAAGACTTATCCATAATCAAGTATTTCTTTAAGGATTTGATTCGAGTGGCCAAAGAAAATTTCACTGCTGGAAATAACATCTCAAGATCTTTTATTCGTTTTGAAGTCAATTCGAATAATTTGGATCCGTTGATTGGCGAAGTATACTTGGAAGGTTTTACTTATGGAAACATAGATCCCGATTGTATGGGTGAGCAAGATTGATGGGCTATCATCACATTCCTTAAATAACTTGAGATCTCTTTAATTGATTATGTCTAACGGGTAGATTGGAAGAACTCATTTGGAAGGTATCAACGCTTATGTAGGCATGAAGGAGTATATAAGGAAGACGCTCTAGTTATTCGAGAGAGTGCGTGATAGATAAATTCCAAAGTCTGAAACTCCTTGTTTTTTGTTGATACAATTGTTGAGCGTAAATTTGTACTCAAAAGAGAGTTTAGATTCTTGTGAGACCTTGAGGAAGTGTAGCAGAGTCTCTACACCGTGGAATCAAGGACGTGATACTGTAACGACTCTTTTGATTTATAGTGAAATCTAGCCGATGGGCTATCAATGCGGGAGAGTGGACGTAGGCTTGGATTAAGCTGAACCACTATAAACCTTGTGTTCTTATTCTCTTCCCTGAACTCTTTTACTTTGTTCGTTACTCTATTTAATTGTTAAAGTTTGATTCTTTATGCAAAGTCTATTGTCAACCAGACTCTGATTAAAAGGAAAAAATTTATACTATATTTTGCAAAATTTGCCTTTGCACCTATTCATCCCCTTATAGGTGCTCATACTAGCACTTTTAATTGGTATCAGAGCCTGTATTCTCATTTGAATTGAAGTGTTTTTACTTCAGAGTTAACGATCCATGGCTAGTATGTTGGCTCCAGATTTGGTAGAAGGGCAAAGCAAGACCAGACCGCTTTATTTTGATGGAAATGAATACAACATATGGAAAAACAAGATGAAGGCATTTCTAAGATAAAAAGATCCTTTGGAATGGGATGTGGTAGACAAAGGAATCATTTCTAAAGCTACAATAGTCTTAGAAAAGGGAAAAGAAGCTGTTGAGGCTAGCGTGATGACACAAGAAGAGATATCCAAGAGACAAGCTCTTGATGCAAAATCAATTTATTCCTTATATTGTGCATTATCTCCTACTGAATATAATAGAATATATTCTTGTGAAACAGCTAAATAAGTTTGGGATAGGCTGCACATCACCTATGAAGGAACTGATCGAGTGAAAGAAACCAGAATCAATATTCTACTTGGTCAATATGAAGCCTTCAAGATGAAACTAGGAGAAACTATCACTGACATGTTTAATCGTTTTATAGAAATCATGAATGGTCTTGAGTATTGAGGTTAACAATCTCTGGACCCATGAAAGTCAACAAACTGCTGCGTGGATTTTCAAAAGATTGGAATCACATAAAAACTCAATAAGGGAGACATAAATGATCATGCCACACTCCGTTGATGAATTGGTTGTCACTCTTCAGTCTTATGAAGTGGAGCAAATCAATGAAGATGAAGATCCTAAAGGTAACAAATCCATTGCTTTAAAATCTAATGATAATTCTGATGTTACAGATTCTGAAGACGATATGGATGATGAAGAGCTTGCTCTCATGATAAGAAGGTTCAGAAAACTGAACAAAAAGGGAAGAAGATTTAATTGGAAGAAACAAAGCTCTCAAAAGGTTCAAAATAAATCAGCTAAGGATGATGAATCCAATAAAGATGTGATTTGTTTTGAATGTAAGAAAAATGGACACAGCAGATCCAACTGTCCCTTGCTGAAGAAAAAGAAAGGAAAAATTGAGAAGTACATAAATGCTCTCAAAGCAGAAACTTGGAGTGATACCAAATGCAAAGAGAGTAATGATGATTATGCTAATATTTGTCTAATGGCACAATCAGAATCAGATTCAGACTTTGAGACAGACTCAGATTCAGACAGTGAAATCGAGGTAAGTAATTTAAAAATTCCTACTAAAGTCTCTAAATATATTGATGGACTATGTCTTAGTCTTAAAACCTCTCTCAAAAGGATTTTTGAACTAAAAAGGGAAAATTTTGCACTGAAGCAACAAGAGACTGTTTGGAAAGAAAAATTTGAAAACTTAGATAAAAGTTTTATTACTCTGAAATAAAATGCAGACTCTCTTTCAAAAGAAAATACACTTTTGAAAAACGATATTTCAAGCATTTCAAAAGATTTTCTATAGGATATGAGAAATTGAAAAATATTCTCTTAGTTCAAAGACCTTATTTTAATAAATCAGGTTTGGGAATCACTACTGAAACCATCCCTCTAATTGATTTTCCAAAAGTAAAGGAAATGATCAAACAAAGACCTACAAAAGATTTTTATAGAAATCATTTTCAAAAAGTTTTTGTAAAATCCGTTGGTCGTAATGCTCTTAAATGTTCTAAGTGCAATAGCTCAGAACATTTTGAGAAAGAATGTCCTATGGTTTGGAAACCTATTAAGAAGGTTTGTGCAAATACCGTATATTGCACTAACTCCATTGGACCTAAGAAAGCTTGAATTTATTTTTTAAATGCAAGTCACTATCAAGAAAAATGTCAAATGGTACTTGGATAGTGGATGCTTAAGACATATGATAGGACACTCAAGTTGTTTCATAAAGCTTATGCAAGTTAATGGTGGAAAAGTTTCTTTTGGTGGAAATAACAAAGGAAGAATTGTTGGTTACGGAATAGTAAAGATTGGAAGTCTCACAATCAACAACGTTTCCTTAGTGAAAGGACTTAATTACAACTTGCTGAGCATCAGCCAGCTGTGCAATATAGGTTTCAAAATCAACTTTCAAGAAGGAATATGTTCAGGAACTAGTAAAGACTTCTCTCAGACTTTTAAGGGACGAAGGCATGGGAACATCTATCTATTGGACATCAAAGCAGAAAAATCTTAGTGTTTGATTTCAATTCAAGAAGAAGCTAATCTCTCGCATCGAAAACTTAGCCATATCAACATAAAGCAAATAGCCAAGATCTCAACAAAGAAGCTTGTTTGTGGACTACCCAACCTAACAAACCAAAAATCTGAATTATGCACATCATGTGTGTTGAGGAAACAGGTTATAAATTCTTTCAAACCAATAAATCAAGTTTCCACTAATCGTGTGCTACAGCTCTTGCATATGGATCTCTTTGGACCAACCAGAACCCAGAGCATTGGTGGTAAGAAAATATTGCCTAGTAATAATAGATAATCATTCACGATTCACTTGGGTATATATTCTAGTAAGTCTGAAACATTTTCTTATTTTATAAAATTTGCTAAGAAAGTTCAAAATGAGAAAGGGTATGTTATTTCAAGCATACAAACAGACCATGGAGGTGAGTTTGAAAATCAAGACTTTGCTAAATTTTGTGATGAATTTGGTTTACAGCATGTGTTTTCCTCTCCTTACACTCTAGAATAGAATGGAGTTGTGGAAAGAAAGAATAGATCATTGCAAGAAATGGTTAGAACACTTTTAATTGAAAGTAACATTTCTTCTCATTTTTAGGTTGAAGCAGTTTCTACAGTATGTTACATTATTAATAGAGTCTTTGGAATAGAATATGCATGCACTGAGATCAAATGTGACAACACCATCGCGATTAATCTCACCAAGAATCCAATTCTTCATTTAAGAGCAAAGCATATAGAGATTCGACATCATTTTATTAGAGATCATGTTCAAAATAGAGAAGTATTGATTCAATTTATTGAATCGAAGAATCACCGGCGGACATATTTACAAAACCTCGAGAAAAGTCAATTTGAGTCTATTCATTCCAGACTTAATATCTTAAAGTCTGAAGAAGCTCAGACTCAGAAGATCAAGATTCACAACTATAAGTTATTTTAGTTTTAGAATTTTATCTCTTGGATTAAATCTCAAAAAGGTACGAATGTCTATTAATCTGTAATTGATTAATGTTATTTTCCCAAGTTTTGTAATTATAGCAATTATAATTACAAAACTTGGGAAGTTATCCTTTTCGAAAAAACAGTTTTTATTTTTATTATTTTTTATCTGTTTTCAAAATGGCAGTTATTTTTTTGAAAAAGCATTTTCTATTTTTCCTTCTACGGCGATCCGTATACCCTGTTTCGATTGCTTTATATACTGTTTGTCTTCTTCTGTTTTACTCACAAAACCCTAGAAGCGGCGCATCATCTTCTTACTTTTACTCTCTAGTTTAACCCTCGAAGTTTTCATCTTTCTCGCGAATCGAGTTTGGAATATCTCAAAGACTGTGAGAATGTCTTTCCAAAGAAAATCTTCAAGGCTTGCAAGCAGGGAACCACAGAATATGAGTGAGGGTCCTATGCACTTTGATCTTACAGAGGAACAAAAATCTCCAAGACAGCAGCATAATCCACAACATTCTCAACCGCGTCAGTCTCCTCAAGCTAGACCTCAGGATGTTCATCATTGAGCGAAGGAAGAAATTATTGAAGATGCAGAACCTGTAAGAACTCAAAAGCCTGCATTTACCTTTAAACTCTACTCTGCCTTGAAGGAGGGAGATACTTCCTTGAACTTTATTGATGAATTTTTGAAAGAGAAAGGGTATCGAAATGAAACCCACTTTTTAAGAACAATGGAACGTTTAGGAGTTGCTCCTGCGGGGTCGGCATAAAGAGCCTTTGCGAATATTCCAAGCGATCCACGTGTTGGAGGACTTAGTCAACCTGATGGAAATAATGATGACAATATGTACACTCATTTTAATCTTAGAATGGGTGTTGCGGCGAATATTCAAAGCAGAAGGACATATTTGTTTCGCTTTGAGGAACACAAGTGAATTTACTCTAAATTGCTGAAGCGAGGGGTGATGAACCCAAGAAGTGTGGACTTTGATTTTCTTGATTCTCTGAACGTGAAGTTGCGAGAGAAATTCACCTTACTTCAACTTGAATGATTTTGTTCTGAGACAATAGTGGCTCATCCAGAACTTACTACGTATTTCTATTATAATCTAAGTTTCTTGGATGTGAATAGATTTTCTTTCAGTGTTTGAGACCAGGACTATGTAGTTGATATGGACACTTTGGCTGATGTGATTGGAGTAGAGAGAGGGCTATTCCGATCAATTAGTGTGTCTATTGGTCGTGCGACTGTAGAGCTTGTTTGGGATGGAATGGCGGAAGGACGAATTTCGTACTTGAGGATGAATGCCTCAAATGTTTTGGTTCACAAGATTGTGATCAATTTCCTTAGACCTAAATCAACCTCAAAGACTGACGTCTCAAATTCAGAAGCGAAGTTGATGTATGCTATCAATGCTGGCAAAAAGTTCTCTCTGCCACACACTATCATGCTTCACATGTATAGATCGATGGTGAAGGACAAGGTCCAACTTCCTTATTCAGCTCTTGTTACTCAGTTATTCATACATTTCATATTCAGCCTCCCAAAATCTTGTGTGTTCGAATGTGTGATCAGATGGTGGTGGGACTAAATATGGTTTTCAAAATGCGTCTGAAGGAGCTGAACAAAGCTTTGCAACAATTTAAGGAGAAAACCCCTGTCAAGACTAGAAAAGACTCTGTGATAGCAAAAAGGAAAGGCAATGAGCCGTTGACAGCTCTATCCAGGAAAAAGAGAGCACTCATCTTG
Source organism: Eucalyptus grandis (assembly GCF_016545825.1). Taxonomy (NCBI): domain Eukaryota; kingdom Viridiplantae; phylum Streptophyta; class Magnoliopsida; order Myrtales; family Myrtaceae; genus Eucalyptus; species Eucalyptus grandis. The sequence continues at coordinate 5,849,506 of NC_052614.1, read as the reverse complement.
GAGGATGAAGATGATGAGGATGATGTTACCATTTCCACTCTTGCCTTAAGAAACCTTCAGCATTTTGTTCCAAAGACAAAGGAGAGAGAGGATCAAGACAAAGAAGAGACAGCGCAGAGACGTGAGGAGAGGGAAGCATTGAGAAAAGCAGCAGAGGAAGAAAGAACTGCAGAAGAAGAGGAAAGAGGAGTACAAGATCATCATGTCATTGTGGACGAGACAGAGCATGAAGAGTACTTCTCTCCACTCGAAGGCACTAAAACAGGGGGAGCTTCTGAGAAAAGAGGTACTTCTTCACTTATTTTTACTAGTTATGATGCTAGCCGTTCTCCTGCCAATCAAGAAGATGTATATGCCTCTCAATTTCCTGAAGAAGGTCATGAGGTTTCATCTCCAAATCTAGGTGCTCATGCTAAAATGCCATCATCTGCCAATACTCCACAAACTGATCATGCAGAAGCAAGCACTCAAACTGACAACTTAGCAGACTTTCTAAGGTTGCTTGATGTTCTTTTGGAGATGTGAGGGCATATTTATGCCTTGGGATGCGAAGTTTAGAATATGCGGAATGCCAATCAAGACTCTTCAATTTCTTTGCATAATCAAATTCATGCCCTTAATCTTCAAATACAAGCAATTACCAAGGATGAGGAAGTAGAACAACTAAAGGAAGACTTGAGAAAGCCGGAGGAGATTGTCAAGTCGATGGGAGATTTCCAGCTCGTTCGCATTCCAAAGCAATCTTGATTTTATTCATATCTCTATTTCATCTCTACCTTTTTAATGCTAACAAAAAACAGGAGAATGTTGGTGCAGATTTGCAGATTTGACTTTTGTTTGACTTTACTTTTGTTTGGTTGTTACTGTTGGAGAAATCCTCCTCAAGTATTTTGAAGCTGACAAAACATTTCTATCAGTCTAGTCTGAAGATTTGTAGACTCTTCTATTCAAAGTCTATTCTCATTGACAGTTTCTAATCCGTTGAAGAAGAGCTATCCAGAACTGGGTGCTTCATTAAGGATTTGACCTTATCGACTGGAGAAGATCTCTTGGCTGGATATGACATAACGGAATCCTTTATTTGATCATGATTGATTCGGAGGTTAAGGATCCGATGATTGGCGAAGTATACTTGGAAGGTTCTACTTATGGAAACTGAGATCCTGATTGTATGGGCGAGCATGATTGATGGGCTATCGACATGTTCCTTTAATAGCTCGAATGATCTTCCTAATTGATTCTGTCCAATGGGTAGTTTGGAGGAATTCTTTTGGTAAGTGCCAACGGGTATGATGGCATAAAGGAGTATATAAGGAAGACGTTCCAGTTGTTCGAGTGTGTGCGCGATAAGATGAATTCCAAAGTCTGAAGCTTTTTGTTCTTAGTCAATTCATTTGTTGAGCGAAATCTTGTATGCAAAAGAGAGTTTATATTCATGAGAAATCTTGAGGAAGTGTGGTAGAATATCTACACTATGGAATCAAGGGAGAGCTTTGCTGTAACAACTCTTTTGTTCATAGTAAAATCCAGCTGGTGGGCTATCAGTGCGGAAGAGTGAACGTAGGCTTGAAATAAGCCGAACCACTATAAACCTTGTGTTCAATTTTCTCTTCCCTACTCTTTGCTTTACTTTGATCATAATTCGTTTTGTTAATCAAATGAGAACTTCCTTTCTATTGTCTATTTCGTATTGCTCACTTATCACGAGAAATTATTATACACCTATTCACCCCCCATCTATGCTTATACTAGCTATCTCAATTGGTATCAGAGCCTGTGTACTCACTTTGTTTGAAGTGTTTTACTTCAGAGTTAAAGATCCATGGCTAGTATGTTAGCCCCAGGGCTGGTAGAAGGGCAAAGCAATACCAGGCCACCTTACTTTGATGGAAATGATTACAACATATGGAAAACAAGATGAAGGCGTTCCTAAGATCAAAGGATCCTCCGGGAATGGGACGTCGTAGAAAAGGAATCATTCCTAAAGCTGCACCTGTCTCAGAGAGGGGAAAAGATACTGTTGAGTCTAGTGAAATGACTCGGGAAGAGATGACCAAGAGACAAGCTCTTGATGCAAAAGTAATTTATTCTTTATATTGTGCTTTGTCACCTACTGAATATAACAGAATATCTCGTGTTACAACGAAAGAAGTCTGGGATAGATTACATATTACCTATGAAGGAACCGATCGAGTGAAAGAGACTAGAATCAACATTCTCCTTGGTCAATACAAAGCCTTCAAAATGAAATCAGGAGAATTTACAACTGACATGTTTAGTCGTTTTACAGAAATCGTGAATGGTCTTGAAAATCAAGGTCAACCAATTTATGATCCCATGAAGGTAACAAACTTCTGCGTGGACTCTCTAAGGATTGGAATCACATAAAGACCTCAATAAGAGAGATACAAAGAATCACGCCACTATCTGTTGATGAGTTGGTTGGAACTCTTCAGTCTTATGAAGTGGAATGAATCAATGAAGACAAAGATCCTAAAGGTAAGAAATCCATTGCATTAAAATCCAATGATGATTATGATGTTACAGATTCTGAAGACGATATGAATGATGAGGATCTTGCTCTCATGATAAGAAGATTCAGAAAGCTGAATAGAAAAGAAAGAAAATGCAATCCAAAGAAACAAAGTTTTCAAAAGCAACAAACTAAGTCTGTTGAGAATGATGAATCAAACAAAGATGTAGTCTGCTTTGAATGTAAGAAAAAAGGGACACATCAGACCCAATTGTCCTCTTCTAAGGAAGAAGAAAGGAAAAGCTGAAAAGTATCGAAAGGCTCTTAAAGTAGAAACCTAGAGTGATACAGAGTGTGAAGAAAGTGATGATGATTATGCCAATATATGTCTGATGGCACAATTAGATTCAGATTCAAACTCCGAGACAGATTCAGATTCAGACAATGAATTTGAGGTAAGTAACTTTAAAATCCCTATTAAAGTTTCTAAATACATTGATGAGTTGTGTTTTAGTCTTAAGACTTCTCTTAAAAGGATTTTCGAACTCAAAAGAGAAAATTCTGCACTAAAACAACAAGAATTTTTGTTGAAAGAAAAGGTCAAAGTTTTAGACAAAAATTTTCTACCTTGAAAGAAAATGAATGCAATCTTTCAAAAGAAAATGCATTCTTGAAAAATGATATCTCAAATATTTCTAAAAGATTTTCTATAGGATCTGAGAAACTAGAAAAAATTCTTTATGTTCAAAGACATTATTTCAATAAATCTGGTTTGGGAATGACTGCGGAAACCATTTCTTTAATTGATTTCCCTAAAGTGAAGGAAAGAATTAAGCAAAGACCCCACAAGAGATGCTTACCAAAATCATTTTAAAAAGATCTTTGTAAAACCAGTAGGTCGCAATGCTGTCGATGTTCAAAGTGCAATCGTGCAAATCATTTTGAAAAAGAATGTCCTATGGTTTGGAAACCTGTTAAGAAAGTATGGGGAAAAAACCGCATATCATACTAACACCAATGGACCCAAGAAAATATGGGTACCAAAGAAAGTTTGAGTCTCTTTTTAAATTCAGGTCACTATCAAGAAAAAGGTAAAATGGTATATGGATAATGGATGCTCAAGACATATGATAGGAGATTCAAATTGCTTCACAAAGCTCGTTCAAGTAAATGGTGGAAAAGTCTCATTTGGAGGAAACAACAAAGGAATAATTGTGGGATTTGGAACTGTAAAGATTAGAAACCTCACAATTAGCAATGTTTCCTTAGTTGAAGGACTCAACTACAATCCGCTCGCATCGGGCCAGTCAGCTGTGTGATACCGGTTTCAAAATCAACTTTCAAGAGGGAATATGTTTAGGAACCAGTATAGATTCTACTCAGTTATTCATGGGTCGAAGACATGGAAATATCTACCTCTTGGATGTGAAACTAGATGAATTGTTGTGGCACCCTCGAAACGGCCCCCGATCCGTTAGGGTCGCCACAGTTACATTCTCTTGTAGCATAATACTCGATACCAAAGAAATTTTAACATAACTTATAATACCTGGGGTTTTCATTTGTTTTCTTTACCGGTCCCTGCACAAATAATATGGCGGAAGCATAATTCAACTACCCTTCATCAAAATATAAAGTGATGCACACCATACTAAAAATTTCATAATTTAGGCCGAACACTTTTATTTATATAAGGGATGGACTATGATAGTTGGTACAACAAAACGCTGAGGTCTTTTTGTGCCTGGCGATTACCCAAAAGAAAACCAACTTCTATCCTTGGATATCATCTGCATCCGTCCATCACCCATGTGTCGGCGTCCCAAAAATGCATCTCCTGCTACCCTCGACTCTAGGTCATATCCAGTCAGGTCCGTTGGCCGGTGATGGTGGTAGCACCCTTAGAAGGCGGCCATCCATATGGACGAGAACTGATATGTACTCCTGGTGAATAGGCTCGACAGAGAGGCCTACATCAAAAGTCAGCGAAATCCTTACATGCTCAAATACCAAATCGCGCACCCCATGATGACGGTGCTCTGACCACTCCCACTGTAGGTCAATCAGGAGTCCATAAAACATACCAGGAGTCGTAGGCAGTAGCGGCATTTTTCTTTTAGTCTGAAATGTTAGTCCCCAAAAGGGGTGAGTACAACCACTCGCAGTAAAAAGATCCATTACACTATATTATGTAGAAACTCTAATCATCCGATGCATGCAAAACACATATGTCATTTTATATATATGCATGCCATCAAGGGTTTATTTACTTGCACCACATTCATAAAAAACAATTCAATGCCATAACGAACGCATTTTCAATACCGGATGAAGCCCACTCAATTTCATAAACAAATTCTCACATCATGCCACATGCACACACATGCACTCCTTTAATGTACCGGATTTTTAGCATTCAAAGAAAGATTTCATTCCCCTGGGACCAGTGTTTGCATCCCTCCGGCACAAACCTCCGGGCATCCAGAGCGTGTTCCGTCACACCCCTGGGTATCTCGCACCCCACTTGGCATCACGAGGTATATCCAGGGCTCGCCATGAAAATGGTTGCCCCTTCCCTCTGGATTTACGTACAATCCCTACAACCGGGCATCCCGAAACTCCCGAGGACCCTCCGGCACAAACCTCCGGGCATCCAACGGCGTCGACTCACTCGACCCTTGGGCATCCCAAAAGGACACTCCCGGGGCATCGTCGGCTCGCACCTCCGACGGTAACATTCACATCATAATATACATCTCATTACAAAAATACATTTTGATGCAATGACGTCAAGGATTCCATGGATCTATAAGACTTTATCAAATTTTCCAATGTCATGTGATATGCTGAATATCAATGCATATATCAAGTGAATAACAATTAACAACTCAAGACACAATGACTCTTAAACAAAATGAACAGTTTCATAGTAAAACAGTGTAAAGGCCAGAATGCACGCCTTCAATAGAGATTTCGCAATAACCAGCAAATGACCATGAAAAATTCTGAAATTTTAACACGTTATAATTGAGATCTAGACGAAAAAGTTTCATTAAGGACACTAAGCCAGATTCGTTATGTATAATGAGTGGTAGTTCACACAACTCAGTTCAAGATTATTTTATCACAGAATAAAGTTCAATAGAAAGCATTGCATATTAAAAGAGATTTAAGCCATCGTATTGATTCTGAGAAGTTCTAATAAAAATATATACTCTAGCTCATGCAATTCCTCACAACTTCCGTGAAGAATCGGGATCAAATTAGTTTTAGAACTCTTCATAAAATTTCACAAAGTTACAGGGTTACACATGAAATTGCACTGGATTAAGCGAATCCCATGAAATCCCATTCCAACCGTGACTATCTTACTTCCACAAGTCTACTAATAGTCGGTCTTTCATCAATACATCAACAAGATCAGAATGTACACAAAACCAACGTAATTCCTCAATCTCATGGTCCCGCTCTACTTCGATTACCCACAATTTAACATTCTACTTTCAGAATTCAATTGTTTCCAAGTATATTGCACCATTCTAGACAATAACAGCACCACATTATATAGATTCATGGACTTTCACTTGCCTCGATGTCCTACGATTCCACAGCGTGTAGTGAGATGGTGAGGAGTACGCGGCTTGACGGTGGCAACGTGCACGCACGGCAAGGACTAATTTCCTTCCTTCCCTTGCCGACTCACTCTCTCGCTGCTCACTCGCTACCTTCTCGTTCAGTGTCTCTCGATTATTCTCAGTTTCGCTCACTCTCTCAATTTCCCACTTTCACGAGCACAAGACCACTGGTTTTGCTAAAACCAGTTAAACAAAAGAGATGCATGTTTCGGTGGTTGCAAAGGGAACGGACAGCTGGGATGGACGTGTCTTCAGCGTGCCTCCCCTTGCATTTTCACTGGCTATCCATACAGCAGCAACGTGGCATCATCCAGCCATGCTTGAGTCAACATTTCTTCCAATTAGTTGACTTAATTGTCGACCATTAAGGGGTATTCAGATTGTATTGGGCTAGTAAGTTAGTGGGCGTGCAGTCCCTCAATAACAAAGCCCAATTAAATAAATAAAAATTAATCCTTAAACTTGCACAAATGTGGAGCATTCTTGGTCCCATGGTCTTGGTGTTTCGATTTCTTTTCTTATCTCATGTGCACTCAAGTGGTATAATTGTGTCGAGTCATTAAAGAAATATATGTCGATAATCTATTCAATGATCGGACTCTTAATAAACATGAGATATCGATCCGTCGATGGAATCAAACAATGCTCATGCTAAATACTAATAATGCCATTCAACGATACTTTTATTGATCAGTCACTGCCGTCGTACATCACGGTTTGCGAAATTCTCGGGTGCCACAATTGCAATGTCTAATCTCAATTCAAGACGAAGTGAACTTATGGCACAGAAAGCTTGGGCACATCAACATGAAACATATAGCTAAAATTTCAGCAAAGAAGCTTGTTCGTGGTTTACCCAATATATCATACCAAAAGTCTAATCTATGTACACCATGCATATTGGGAAAGCAGGTAAGAAATTCCTTTAAACCAATAAATCAAGTTTCCACTAATCGTGTACTGCAGCTTCTGCATATGGATCTCTTTGGACCAACAAGAACTCAGAGCATTAGAGGTAAGAAATATTGCCTAGTAATTGTGGATGACTACTCACGATTTACTTGGGTATATTTCCTGACAAGTAAGTCTAAAACTTTCTCTTACTTTGAAAAGTTTGCTAAAAAGGTTCAAAATGAAAAGGATATGTTATTTCAAGTATAAGAATAGACCATTGAGGTGAATTTGAAAATCAAGATTTTACAAAATGTTGTGATGAATCTGGTTTTCAGCATATGTTCTCCTCTCCATATACTCCAGAGCAAAACGGAGTTGTGGAAAGAAAGAACAGGTCGCTCCAAGAAATGGCTAGAACTCTTTTGATTGAAAGTAACATCTCTTCACATTTTTGGGCTGAAGCAGTTTCTACAGCATACCATATCATTAATAGAGTTTTTTTAAGGCCTATTTTGAAAAAAAAAAACCCTATGAGTTATTCAAAGAAAAGAAGCATATTGTTTCATATTTTCATGTGTTTGGATGCAAATGCTTTATATTGAAAAATGCAAATGATCAAGTTGGCAAGTTTGAAGAAAAGTTAGATGAAGGCATCTTCCTTGGATATTCAACCTCAAGCAAAGCCTATAGAGTCTACAACAAGAAGACTCAATCTGTGGAGGAATCAATGAATGTCAAATTCCAAGATTCTATGCAAAATGAATCTATTCAGACTCATCTTGAAGAATCTGAACCTGCTCCAGACTCTACAAAGTCTAAATCTCAGGAAGCAGCTCAGACTTCAAAAGAACAACAACAAATGATTGTTGAAGATTCAAATGAAGGAAGTGATCATCAACCTGACAAATTAACCAGCAACTGGAAGCATAAGTCCAGTCATCCCAAAGATCTTATTATTGGCAACATTAATGAAGGAATTCGCACAAGATCCAAAAGGCAAGAATAGTCTAGTGCTGTGGCTCTTATTTATGAAATAGAACCCAAAAGCATAGAAGAAACTTTATCTGATGAAAGCTGAATTGAAGCTATGCAAGAAGAACTCAGGCAATTCAGCATTAATGATGTCTGGGAGTTAACTCCTAAACCGAAAGGTAAATCTATTATTGGAACTAAATGGGTTTTCAGGAACAAGATGAACGATAAAGGAAAGGTCGTAAGAAACAAAGCAAGACTCGTGGCCAAAGGATATACGCAAGAAGAAGGGATAGACTATGATGAGACCTACACACCAGTAGTGAGATTTCAAGCAAACTCTAAAGAATCTCATCTAAGTGCTGCAAAGCGTATTATCAAATACATTACTTCAACTTCAAGCTTTGGTCTTTGGTATCCTAAAAATGGAGACTTTACTCTTCTTGGATACTCAAACGCAGACCTAGCCGGATGCAGAGTTGATAGAAAGAGCACCTCGAGTACCTGTCAACTACTTGGAAGTAGGACAATGTCTTGGTTTTCAAGAAAGCAAAATGTATTAGCTCTTTCTACAGCAGAAGCAGAGTATGTAGCTATTGGAAGTTGTTGTTCACAAATTCTGTGAATAAAACAACAGCTAAGAGACTTTGGAATTAAAGATTCATGCACGGAGATTAAATGTGACAACACCAGCGCAATTAATCTCACAAAAAATCCAATTCTTCACTCAAGAGCAAAGCATATAGAGATTCAACATCACTTCATTAGAGATCATGTTCAAAATGGAGAAGTTTTGATTTAGTTTGTTGACTCAAAGACCAACCGGCGATATATTCACGAAGCCTTTGGAGAAAAATCAAATTGAAGCTATTCGTTCCAGACTCAAAATCTTAAAGTCTGAGGAAATTCAGACTCAGGACTGAAAGTCTAAAGATACCCAGTCTCAGACGATCAAGTTTTTCTTTCGTAAGTTATTTTATTTTATCTCTCGAATCTCATCTTGAAAAGGTACGATCATCAACCGTGTTTGATTATTGCTATCTTTAACTGACGTGATTATTGCAACGTTTCCTTTTCGAAAAAAGAGTTATTTTTTAAATGACTATTATCTAATTTTTCGAAAAAGGCAGTTATTTTTTTTTAAAATGCATCTTTTTACTTTCTTTTATGACGTTCTGTATGCCTCTCTTCGACTGTTTATACAATGTTGCTTCTTCTTCACTTTACTCTCAAAAACCCTAAGAGAGCACTGATCTTCCATTTTTGTTTTCCTCTCTTGTTTAATCTTCGAAAAAGTTGTCATCTTTCTTGGGAAAGTCAAGTTTGGAATCTTTCAAAGACTGTGAAAGATGTCATCTCAAAGGAAGTCTTCAAGGATTGCAAGCAGGGGACCGCAAATGCGTGAGGGGCTTACGCACTTTGATCTCACCGAAGAAGAAGAGTCTCCCAGTCAGCAGCAGAGCCCACAACATTCTTAGCAATGTCATTCTTCTCTATCTAGTCCACAGAATGTTGATCATCGAGAAAATGAAGAAATCATCGAAGGCACAGATCCTATAAGAATTCAAAAGCCCTCTTTTATTTATAAGCTTTATCATGCTTTAAAGAGGACTTGTACTCCATTGAACTACATCGATGAGTTTCTTAAGGACAAAGGGTATGCAAATGAGTACATCTTTTTACAAAATATGGAGCGTTTGGGAATTGCCCCTACGGGGTTGGTAGAAGAAACCCTTGCTAATATCCCAAGTGATCCACATGTTGGAAGGCTGAATCAGCCAGATGGGAATGATGATGATAAATTGTATAGTCAGTTTCAACCGAGAATGAGTGTTTCGGCAAAAATTCGGGGAAAAAGGACCGATTTGTTTCGTTCGGAGGAACAAAAGCTTTTATACTCTAAGTTGTTGAAGCGTGGGGTGATAAACCCTATAAGTGTGGATTTTGATTTCCTTGATGCTGTGAATGTTAATTTGAGGTAAAAATTTAGTCTTCTTCAACTTGAACAGTTCTGTTCTGACTCTAAAAAAGCCTATGCTGAACTCACTGCATATTTCTATTCGAATCTTAGTTTCTTGGATGCGAATATATTCTCTTTTAGTATCCGAGATTGGGACTATGTGGTGGATGTAGATATGTTGGCTGATGTCATTGGGGTTGAAAGAGGGAGATATCAACCTATCAATGTCTCAATTGCTCGTGCTACATTGGAACTTGTTAAGGATAGAAGGACAGAAGGAAAGATTTCCTACTTGAGGATGAGTGCATTTAACATTCTGCTTCATAAGATTGTTATCAATTGCCTTAGAGCAAAATCTACTTCAAAAACTGATGTTTCAAACTTAGAGGCAAAGCTGATATATGCCATCATTGCTGGGAAATTTTTTTCTCTTCCTCACACTATTATGTTCCACGTGTATAGAGCAATGATGAAGGACAAAGGTCAACTTCATTATCCAGGTCTTGTGAAAAAGTTATTTAGACATTTGAATGTTTAGCCTCCACGAATTCTCTATGTTCGATCTTGTGATCAAATGGTGGTAGGACTGAAAATGGTGTCTAAAATGCGTCTAAAGGAACTCAAAAAGGCGTTGGAGAAATTCAAGGAGAAAACTCCTGTCAAAACTCATCAAGTCTCTTCAGTAGCAAAAAGAAAAGGGAAGGAGCCCATGGTTGCTCCATCCAAGAAAAGAAGAGCTCTCATCGTTGAGGATGAAGATGATGAGGAAGACATCACCATTTTTGCAATGTCATTGAAGAACTTGAGTCGTTCTATTCCAAAATCAATGGAACAACAAGAGAAAGACAAAGAAGCAGAGGAGAAAGAAACTGAGGAGAGAGAAGAAGAAGAAAGAGATGCTGAGGAGGAAATAATTGAAAAAGAAGAAGAGAAAGGAGATCAAGAGGAAGGAGTGCATGAGGAACACTCTTCTCCACCTGAAGGCATTGAAACAAAGGGAGAACGTGAGAAAAGATGAATGTCCTCATATCCCGCTACTAGTGAGGGAGTCAGTCGCTCTTCAGCAGATCCAGATGACATCTATGCCTCTCAATTTCCTGAGGAGGGACATGATGTTTCATCGCCAAATCTACGTGACTATGCTGATTTGCCATCGTCTACCTTTACTCCATCTGATCGTGCATAAGCCAGTTCGAAGATTGATAATTTAGCAGATTTTTGCAGAATTCTTGATGTTCTCTTGGAAATGCGGGGTCAGATATATGCTCTGGGATGCGAAGTTCAGAATTTGCAGAATGCAGGTCAAGCTTCTTCAGTTTCTTTGAATGATCAGCTCCAAGCCTTGACTCTTCAGATTCAAGCAAATGCTAAGGGTGATGATGTAGCTCAACTGAAGGAAGAATTGAAAAAGCTAGAAGGCATCATCCAGTCAATGGGAGATTTCTAGCTTGTTCGTGTTCCCAAGCAATCTTGACTCTATTCCATTTCCATCTCAACCTTTTTTATGATGACAAAAAGGGGGAGAGATGCAAGATTTGAAACTTTGAACTTGAACTTTTGATTTATTTTGATTTTTGTTTTAATATTTGACTTGACTTTTGTGTCTGGCTGTGGACTGAATTTGGATTTGGGTTTGACTACTTATATTAAGTATATCTTATAAATGGCTTTACTCACATGCAAGACTAACCTATTTTTTTGTTGTTGCAGATTCTAGTGTTATCATTAAGCCATTTATCTTTATAAGATATCCATATTTGTTTGAGTAATATTTTGCAGGTCAAAGTTTTCCAAATCTGCAGGAAAGTTTTGTCACCATAAAAAATGAGGAGATTGTTGGAGAAATCCTCCTGGAGTATTTTGAAGCTGACAAAACGTTTCTATCAGTCTAGTCTGAAGATTTGCAGACTCTTCTATTCAAAGTCTAAAGACCTCCGGACTGCCAGACTCAAGACTCAAAGTCTATTCTCTTTGACAGTTTCTAATCCGTTGAAGAAGGGCTATCTAGAATTGGGTGTTTCATTAAGGATTTGACCTTATCGACTGGAGAAGATCTCTTGGCTAGATATGACATAACGGAATCCTTTATTTGATCATGATTGATTCGGAGGTTAAGGATTCGATGATTGGCGAAGTATACTTGGAAGGTTCTACTTATGGAAACCGAGATCCTGATTGTATGGGCGAGCAGGATTGATGGGCTATTGACATGTTCCTTTAATAGCTCGAATGATCTTCCTAATTGAATCCGTCCAATGGGTAGATTGGAGGAATTCCTTTGGTAAGTGCCAACGGGTATGATGGCATAAAGGAGTATATAAGGAAGACATTCTAGTTGTTCGAGTGTGTGCGCGATAAGAAGAATTCCAAAGTCTGAAGCTTTTTGTTCTTAGTCAATTCATTTGTTGAGCGAAATCTTGTACACAAAAGAGAGTTTATATTCGTGAGAAACCTTGAGGAATTGTGGTAGAATATCTACACTGTGGAATCAAGGGAGAGCTTTGCTGTAACAACTCTTTTGTTCATAGTAAAATCCAGCCGGTGGGCTGTCAGTGCGGAGAGTGGACGTAGGCTTGAAATAAGCCGAACCACTATAAACTTTATATTCAATTTTCTCTTCCCTACTCTTGCTTTACTTTGATCATAATTCGTTTTGTTAATCAAAGGAGTACTTCCTTTCTATTGTCTATTTCGTATTGCTCACTTATCACGAAAAATTATTATACACCTATTCACCCCCCCTCTAGGTGCTTATACTAGCTATCTCAGTTACTGGCTTGGACTGTACTTTGATGGTTTGGACTGTGTTTTCATTGCTTGTGGTATCTTAAGTATTTGCAGTATCTTAAGCATTGTTGATACTCTCATGGCAAAGATAGTTGTTTTTATAGGACTAACTCATTTCTTGTGGATGCAGATTCAATACTATCTTTATCCTAATCCATTTATCTTTTATGAGATATCATTGTTTGCTTGAGTATTGTCTTGCAGGTCAAAAAGTATCCAAATCCGCAAGAAAATTTTGTCATTATCAAAAAGGGGGAGATTGTTGGAGAAAACTTTCTTATTTGATTTGAAACTGACAAAACGTTTCCATCAGTCTAGTCGAAGACTTGCGACTCTTTCGTCAAAGTCTGAAGACTGCCAGACCGCCATACTTAAGATTCAAAGTCTGCCCTCATTGACAGTTTCTAGACTGTCGAAGAAGACTTATCCAGAATCAAGTATTTTTTTAAGAATTTGATTCGAGCGGTCAAAAAAGATCTCACGGCTAGAAATAGCATCTCAAGATCTTTTATTCGTTTTGAATTCAATTCGAATAATTTGGGTTCGTTGATTGGCGAAGTATACTTGGAAGGTTCTACTTATGGAAACCTAGATCCTAGTTGTATGGGTGAGCATGATTGATGGGCTATCATCACATTCCTTAAATAACTTGAGATCTCCCTAATTGATTATGTCCAACGGGTAGATTGGAAGAACTCCTTTGGAATGTATCAACGGTTATGTAAGCATGAGGGAGTATATAAGGAAGACGCTCTAGTTATTCGAGGGAGTGCATGATAGATAAATTCCAAAGTCTAAAGCTCTTTGTTCTTTGCTGATACAATTGTTGAGCGTAAATTTGTACTCAAAAGAGAGTTTAGATTTTTGTGAGACCTTGAGAAAGTGTAGCAGAGTCTCAACACCGTGAAATCAATGACGTGATACTGTAACGACTCTTTTGATTCATAGTGAAATCCAGCCGGTGGGCTGTCAATGCAGGAGAGTAGACATAGGCTTGGATTAAGCCGAACCACTATAAACCTTGTGTTCTTATTCTCTTCCCTGAACTCTTTTACTTTGTTTGTTACTCTATTTAATTGTTAAAGTCTAATTTTTTCTACAAAGTCTATTGTCAACCAGACTCGATTAAAAGGAAAAAAAAAAATTATACTATATTTTGTAAAATTTGCCTTTGCACCTATTCACCCTTCTCTAGGTGCTCATACTAGCTCTTTCAAGATCCACTTCCGCCATCTTGGGCTTCCAACCCTCAAGTGGTGCATAGAGATTTTTTTTATAAAGATAATCATCGATTTATAGTTTCCACCATATGAAATCCTGCCCATCGAACTTATCAATTATGATCTTATGTTTTGCCATCCTGTTTGCTTTCAATTGAATGTTACTGAAAAACCCTTGATGTTCTCGATTAGCCAACCCAAGCTCTAATACCAGTTGTTATGAAATTGCACGTCGATTCTAAAAAAATAACGCTCACAAACAATTCACCAAGCGGAATATAATAATAAAAGAGTAGAATCAAAAGAACACGTCAGAAATTTTTTTAACAAAATTCACTCAAACCCAGATTACGTCTCTGCACAGAGGCACTCTGCGAATCCACTAGACTTTGAAAAAAGTTGGAATATAACGATGATCTTCTCTCAAGATCAAGGTAGAAAGAGATTGAGAATCCCCATAAAGAAAAAACTCACTTTTTTCTTCTCTCTTTTTCTTGCCTCTCTATTTTTGTTTTTCAGCATCTTGACGGCCGATTTCTTGCCATCGCTAATGTAAACTTTAACCTAAAAGCAAATTTGATAGAAAAGATAAAAAAAAAAAAAAAACCCCAAATATATTTGGCTTCGTCTATGACAACTCACTCACTTTTTTTAGTCTCGTATGCTTGTCAATTTCCTGCAATTTTGTGCATACATGCTAATGATTATTCATGGCATAAGCATTGCCACTGGATTCTGTTCTCCAGTATGCCGAAGTCAACTACCATCGGATTGACGCTTGTTTATGATTTTTGAAAATCGTTAATTTGACCGCGAAAAGTTTGTTTGCCGAGTAGGAATTGCCCAGGTTAAGAATATGGTCAATAGTAGAGAATGAAATCTATTATTCCTCTTTTGGCCAATTTAAAAACTAAAACGAAATATCCGATTCTGCATTCGACCATCTGACAAAAATTCTTCAAAGGTACAATATGTTTGTGGATGTTGTGGCACCTATATTACCCAAAATTGGAAGTGATTGCTTTTTCAAATAAAATTGAAAATGATTATTGCTTAGTGATATTGATCATTGATTTAATTTAACTAGTATGAAAAATATATATGTATTAATGTAACTATAGGCAACATTAATTGGGTCATTCAAATGAATATCTAGCAAGAAAATTTGTACTTACATGCACCATGGAAAAGAGAATTGTGCCACGGGCTGGATAGCACGAAACCACCGAGCAAACAAGCTTCCTCTTAATTGGTGGATTACTCCTCCTTTGCCTTTATGGAATATATTATGTTCGGACATTAGTCCTATTTCGCATTGTAAGACTCCTTTTAAGTGAGAATAGACCGTGACATCTTTTCGACCAAAAAAAAAAAAGGTAGTGTGATCAACTTGACTAACAAAAAACTGGTGCATTTTATTTCCAATATTTACAATGCAATTTCCTTAATATCTACTATATGATTAATATGCTAACTTTTTAAGACATCTTTATTCTTTTAACGAGATTTTTAGGACCATATCTTGTGATATTATGACTCACATATACATATGATATATTGTTGTTATACAACTATCGGATCCTCAAGCACTAGGTATTAATGTCTTGAGTTTGTGTCGTGTACAACACCCATTTTTATTGAAGGATTTTGATGTGTTCAAAATCTGATGTTGCCTTTTCATGAATAATAATCTTGGATTATAGTGGATATATATAAATCCAAGGTTCAGAACAAAATATTCGGTGGTTACTTTTTTTATCCAAGTATGAGTATTTGATCAAGAAGTGGACATCTCTTTCTTGTTCAAAGCAAATGTCGCACAAGAAAGATAAAAGGGCAGCTCTTGTTTAAGCCGTATAGCGGACTCCAGGAAGGATTAACAACGAGCCGAACAGGCGACTCTTTCTTGGACGCGCGAAAGAGTTTGTTCTTCGGCCAGGGATTGGAGCAAGACACCTGGAAATTAATTTATGTTGTGAATTTTACATCCAATTGAGTTATTTATTTATAAAAATTTGGGTTTGGACTTAATCTAAGTATGGGAAACATTTAAGAGTATGAGCAATTGTAACTCTGACTCTTCGATTATTAGCAAATTATTTTCTAATGACTCCCACTATGGAATAAGTACCAACTCTCGGACCAAGCCATGATCTCCGATGTCATTTATTGTTCCTAGCTTATTTCTCTAGTAACTTTGTATTAACTTAGGTTGCACGTTGTATCTAATCTATTTATCTATTTTTTAATTTTTTTTTGTTGCTAGGAGTAGGTTTGAAACAAAAATCTGTTAGGTAACAAATTTTTTTTTTTTTTGTACAAATTTTTAGCTCGGAATTATATTTGAAACAGAAATAAGAAGAAGAAATTTTCTATTTTTTTATTTATGAAATAGAAATGAGAAATTGAAACTTTACTCATTGCTCACCCTTGACGCCAACCGCCTGTTGGCCCCGCCACCACTTGGGAGGGAGATATTTAAGAAGATCCATCAAATGAATTTATATTTTAGGAATAAAAATTCTATGTCATAATCAAACATGTATTTTTGCTCAAAATTTAATACAAAAAGCATAAATAGGATAAATCTTTTTCTAGTCAGAAATTAGGCCCACAAATAGAATGGCATTTGCCCCCTTAATTGTAGGATCTTGTCAATTTTCGCATTAAAAAGAAAATTTTGATCAACTAAGTACATCCAGTTCTTACAAAAGTGTGAAATGGTATAATTATATAGATTCATGTGACCTGAGCAATTCCACTTTCATCTCTGGAGAAAAGTCCAAGAAAGGTTGGCCTCGGCTGTGTGCTTTCATCGTCATACAGTGCTTGAAAGCATCGCTTCCAGTTTTTCCCTTTACCCCTCCACCTTGCGTTGCGGACGGAAGAGAAGACTCTGCATTCCCTAATCTTTAGATGCTCATAGACATTAGTTTGTCTTACATCTTTTGGACCACGAGTTAAAGTTTTGTTCAATGCCACGGTTCATGGAAGGATTACCACAACATGTATCTTCTTTTCTCTGTGATAAACTAGCGGCTGCTCTTAAAATCTTACACGAACTCGCCTCCCAAATATGACGACGCCATCTTGACTTGCAGTTGTTAAGTTGCCTGTGGTGAGCTCGTGTACGTCGTTTTTCTTCCAAACCAGTCAGAATTCAAAATGGGGCGTGCACGAGAAATCAAATCTTACATTGTAATCGAATCCTTGAGTTAAGAATTATTGCATGCAAGTGGGGTTAGATCCCAGAAAGCGAACGACAAAGTTGGTGGCATTGTTGGCCTTTGGATCTGCCCAATGTAGTGGGCGTGTTGGGGCCGAGCTTTTGCGAACAGCGTAAACATCGTGTACCCGATTGTATAATTTTCTTTTATTTTATTTTCGTTTTTTTTTTTTTTGTTTGGCAAGGGTGTCCCGGCCCCTAGCTGATCAGGTCGAGGGCTACTTTTTGCAAATTTTGAGATTGCACAATGTACCCGATGCAAAGTTTAAGAGCAGAAATTTTGACAGGTTAATGTAGGTGACTTTTGGATTATGCACCCTATGGAATAGTTAAGGCTGTAAATTATAAGTCCTGCAACTAGTAAATACGGTCAAGTGCCGTGAATATACAAGATATAAAAAGAATTGCTTTTTTATTTAGGACGATGGTAACTTTACAGGATAATTTTTTCATATGCACTCATTCATCATAAACTAGGTAGTTTTTATGCAAAATATTCTTATGGACTTAGTTATGAAGAGAACTTCCCAATGTAGGAGCAATTTCACATTCTATTCCAACAATTATGGCTGGCATAAAATTTAAACAACTTCAATATTTTTTTTTAAGTTTAGTTTTTTTTTTTTTCACTTATAGGGACACCCCAAGGGCTTTTTGTCAATAAATTTGTGAAAGATAATACATGAAAAGTTAAAGACTTATTTTCAACTAATGATCAATATTAATTAGATATAAGAGTCTAAATTAGCCCAAATCTAATGTGTTAATAAAGAGAACATTATCAAAAATACTATTTAATATATAATTTCATGGTGGCAAATCATCGAGATCACCTGTCTCCTTGGCTCTCAATGGGCTAATTGAAGGAAAGCTCATCGTTTGGGCCTCATCAATTTGGCGATTCTTTGCTTGATTGGAAGAGGGAATTGGCCCATTAAACACCGTCTCGTCTCCACCACCTATCCTCATTTAATCTCTCTCTTTCTCACAACGGCCCTAATTGTATACTTAGATGTTTGCCAACGAAAGGATGTGGAGACAAATATTAATGATAGTGACTGGTCAAGTAAATATACAGTAAAATGCATACAACCATGCATCTCTAGAAGAGGGACTTGTCAAATTAAAGGCTATCTCAGCTCCCACAACTACCCTCATTTACTCTTATCTTTCTCTCCCTCACAAGTCACAGAGAAGTGGAAGAAAGCACATGGAGACTAGTCGAATTAAAGGCCATTTCAGCCCCACAACACACTGACCAAAAAAAAAAAAAAAAAAAACTCACAACACTACCCTGAATTACTCTTTCTCTCCCTCACAACGACCCTAATTAAAGCAATCTTTCGTACATTTTGATGGTCGTCCCTGAGTAGTGGAAGAAAGGATGTGGAGAGTTAGACATTGATGATACTGATGGTGACGCCAGGAACAGTAAAATGCCCAAAAAAAAAATCTATTTCCATATATATATATATATATAAAGGCAAATATCACAAAAAAAAAAAAAAATCAAATTATGAAATCCCTAGCTTCTTTTATCACAAAAGATCCTAAACTTTGTCCATTATGAAAAAAATACTTATAATTTTTTTTATGTAAAGAAGAAATCCAAAATTATACACGTGGTTCATGCCACTATTTGGCTGTCTTGTTGCTCCTATGTTAGCAACTGTTGTTTTCCTTTTCTCGGCACCATTCCACTCATTCTAACTAGTGTATCTGTTTGAGTGTAAGTTTTGGTGCCGGGAACCGCCCTTTTGTATACCTTTGGTTGAAGTTAATATATACTTACCTTAACAAAAAAAAAAAAGTTACGAGCATTCATGTCACATTGGCCAAGTTTTAAAAAAAAAACACAAAATATTTAAGGAAAATTCTAAATAAAGGCCTAAAGTACTATTATTTTCTCAAGTAGAGGTATGAAGTGAATATTATTTTAAATAAGGGCTCTAATTGCCATCATTTTTTCAAATAAGAGTTTGAAGTTGTTATTTAATCTCAAATAGGGGCATGAACTCTTTTTTTTGTGAAGGGCAATTTCATCCTTTGAATTTTTAAAATTTTTTCCGTTTTTCTTTCTTTATGTTTTTTATTTACCCAAAAAACTAAAAAAAAACTATAAAAAAAAAAAACTGTCACGCCTCGATCCTCGAGGGCGTGCCCATCCCTTGGTAGTCAATTGAAATTGCGACTTCCCAAGACAAGTCGCAAACCCTTTTCATTTTTTTGCACATGAGGAAGCGAATAAACAAAACCTCTAACAGTAATCATTTTGGGATAAAAAAAGCATAACAACAGATTCACAAACAAAACATACCTTTATAGACACACTAATCATATACACAAGTTAGCAACCAAAGTCTACAAAAATTGACTCTCCAAAAAGAAGTTGTCCTAAATGACCTACACCTCATATCCCTCTCAGCTCGACTCTAGGTCCTCCACCTTATGGTTCTGAAAAGTTAAAGCCCACGACAAGGTGAGATATAAATCTCAACGAGTTCATGCTCTAAACCCCGATTATGATGATAATACGCCCAGAGGTGTCTTGACCACACAATCACACAACCAATGAGACTTACCTCATCTTAGATGCTCCTTGCATGTTAGCACAATTCATATCACAGGCAGCATGAAAGCATGAGCAAAAATAAGCTCATCAATTGGAATGCCACACTCAAATTTCAAACAAGTACAAGGGTCCTGATTATAAGGCTAAATCATTATGACACGTCCCATTCCATCTCACACAATTTTGTCTCATAATCCGGTGCATTTATCTCAATCAATCATATGTTCCAATAGATTATTACTACCCACACATGTAATTTTACCCGACACACATTGATCCTCTAGCATAGCCAGGCTACGTCTCACTTCTTTGAGCACGGCTACATCCTCCAACACACATCAGGGATGGCATTCCTTATGGAATTTCCGAAGGAGCTTCGGTCTAGAATCTATTGTGACCGACTTCCCTTGACAAGGGGCGTCCCATATAGGGGTTATGTCCATCGACACACACCGGGGACAAGTTCTCTTAACCATCACACAATCATTCAATTCCGGCCAAGGACATTGTGCTTTGCACTCACATGCCTCAATTAAGATAATGACCTTGGCCTGTTTTTCTTCGTATTAAAAACATCCGGTGAAAATATTGTGTGTGGGTACACAATCAAATCGAACCCAAAAAATTAATATTATTCTTTTTAAAATCCCACTATTTTATATAGTATATAGAACCATTTTCGTTGTTAAAACCCGACACCCGGGGTTTTATGAATAAATATCAAAATTCACGAATTTTGGAATAAATGACCAATCAGCACTCAATTTACACAAATTAACACCCAATTGCATAAACTGAACACATTATTGCAATCCGCACGAAATTCCAATCAGCAACTATCCCAGTCTAATTTTCAGAAAATAATTAATAATAAATAATTACTGAAACTAATTAAATAAATATAAATTAAATCAATAAATGCATACTTAGGCTAGAAATTGCTAATCTAACCACCTATTGACCTAATTAAATAATCCTAACCATTTTAACTACAATGCCACATAATAAACTATCTAACTACAAGTTCTAACCACCTAATTAAAGAATCTAACTAACCTAAATTAATTAAACAAGCTAATATCAACCCTAATCTATTCTTAATATAATCTAAACACCACTTAAACATCATTAGCACCCTAATTAGAGTTTAGTACATAAACTTACCAATTTAGCGCGAAAACTTATTCAACGCGACGGCGACGCAATGGTAGCCAAAACTTGGGCTTACGGCAACGCCAACGGAGGCTTGAACCGGGCCGAAAATGTTCCAAGATGACCTAGCAAGGCTGAGCTTCGACCTTGGTTCAGTGGCTTGGGCTGGTCACAACTGGGCTGACTTAGATGGCTCGGCAATGGCAGTCACGATTGTTGGCTGCTGGAACGAACTAGCAAAGGTGGCCATCAGCTGGTGAAGACATTGGGTGGCTTTGCTAGGGGTGAGAACAAGCGGCTGAACAAGAAACCAAGGAGGGAGCTGGCACATAGGCAAGAGGGGCTTGCGGAGTCAACATCGTGGAGCTTGCTGAGGAGAGATCCGTGTAGTTGACTTTGGTGGAGAGACATGGAATGGTGGAGGTGCAACATTAAAGATGGGCATAAGACTTCAGTGGTGCTACACGTAGTGTAGAAGATGGGTAGCAAAGGGAGGAGTGAAGAACGTGGGACTAAGAAAAAGGAAGAAGAAGGTGAGTAGAGGAGGGAGGTCAACAGCGAAGGGGATGGGTCACATGAATGGAAGGAGGAGGAGGAGGAGGAGGAGGAGAGAGAGAGAGAGAGAGAGAGAGAGAGAGAGGGGCAAGAAAGTCAATATAAAATATCTAATTCATAATTTCCTTGGAAAAAAAGTCTTCATCCTTATTCCTTGTATCCCCTATATACTTTCTTGCAAATAAATCCCACAAATAACTCAATTTTGGTGCCAAATGTTGCAACCCACAAACTAGCCTCCGAATTTCACTAATAGAATTTCAATTTCTTCACCAAATTCCTCAATTTGATATCCAATTTTGCTAAGGAGGAAGCTCACACAATTTTCCACGATTTCCCTTCACTAAGTAACTCACTAAGGAGGCCAAACATCCACTCAATTTGGCCCCTCCGAATTTTCGTTCTTTTCCGAATCATCTAAATTGACTTTCCATAAAAATCCCAAACTCGACGGAATTTCCCCGAAAGATGAGACAACGTCCTATAAATAAATCATGACATGACAGAACTTTTAATTTTTGAAATTGAGTTCAAATTTGCGGTTAGTTTCAATCTAGCACGATTTTAGCAAGACTTGACCTATTGAGTAGCTTTTAGGAATTTTTAATGCAATTAACCCGTGGTCGATTATTTTCGAACTACATTGTGCATCTTCGACACATTGGTGACTCTCGGTTATCGTGAAAATCTCGAGATTTCAAATATGGACACAAGGTACGAAAATGACAAAAATCGAGCTAATGCCATTCGATATAAATTTTGCAATTAGGTGTGATCACTCACACACTAATCACAAATCTTTATTGAATCGACCTATCACCGGTCTCTAATCGATTTTGACAGTGCCGTAATGACCTTTGCAGATTAACACGATCGAACAATTGATTCTTGGTCAAATTCTCAAGTCTATTGCATTTAGATTCCTTAGCGGTTTTACCTGATAAGCTAATTATCCCGTGAGTGATCAGCTTATGGAAAAGAACTATAGGCGCGTCGATGAAAAGCCTAATTTATTCAATCGAAGACAGAATCTGAAATTTAGGATGTTACAACTCTTCCCCTCTTATAAAAATTTCATCCTCGAAATTTAAACCCTACAAATCTTTAAACAAAAAGGTAGGGGTATAGTCATCTCATCGAATCTTCACTTTCCTAGGTTGCTCATTTTGTGCCGTGGTATTGCCAGACCACTTTAACCAACGAGATTGTCTTGGTATGCAGAATCAGTTCTTTCCGATCCACAATCTGAACCGGGTTTTCCACGTAGGACACTCTGTCACCCACATCTAATTCTTCGAAAATCAACACGTGGGTCGGGTCGAGCTCATACGTCCTCAACACCAACACGTGAAAGACGTCATGCAATTGCGCCAACCTCGGCGGCAATACAAGACGATATGCTAGAGTTCTGATTCTTTCTAAAATCTCAAAGGGACCTATATACCTCGGACTCAGTTTTCCCCTTCTTGCTGAAGTGTGAAGTACCCCTCATTGGTGACACCTTTAGGAAAACGTGTTCACCAACTTGGAATTCCAATGGTCTCTGACGCTTATCTGTGTAGCTTTTTTGGCAACTTTGCGGTCTTTAATCTGTCCCTGATGACGACAATTGCATCCATTGACTGCTGAACAAACTCTAAGCCTGTGATATTTCGTTCTCCAACCTCATCCCAACATACTGGCATTCTGCATGTTCTGCCATACAACGCTTCAAAAGGAGCCATCTAAATGCTCTACTAGCAGCTGTTGTTGTAAGCAAATTTGACAAGATGAAGCTATTCCTCCCAACTTCCTTTAAAATCCAACGTGCAAGCTCGCAGCATATCTTCAAGGGTTTGAATCATCCTCTTAGACTGACCATCCATCTGAGGATGATATGCCGTACTATACTGCAGCTTCGTTCCTAAGGTAGTCTGTAAACTTTTCCAAAAGGTAGTTGTGAATCTGGAGTCTCTGCTTGATGTAATCATCACCGCCACTCCATGTAGACGAACAATCTGATGCATGTACAATTCTGCATGTTTGTCCAAATCAAGGTCCTTTTGTACGATGATGAAGTGAGTCGACTCCGTCAGTCTGTCGACCACTACCCAAATGGAATTATTACCTCTTTGACTCCTTGGTAAACTGGTCACAAAATCCATTGTGATGTGTTCCCATTTCCACTCGGGAATCTCGAGAGGTTGCAGAAGTCCTCCTGGCTTACAATGTTGTGCATTCACTTGCTGACATGTCAAACACTTGGCGACATGCTTGGTGATATCAGCCTTCATACCGGACTGCCAATAATGTTGACACAAATTCCGATACATCTTTGTACTACTAGGAGGAATGCTGTACTGCTACGATGCACTTCTGACAAAATTTCCTCCTGAAGCGCTGCATCTTCAAGTACACATAATCATCCTCGAAACCTTCGTGTTCCATCTTCAGAAATCTGAAAGTTAGCCTTTCTCTTATCAGTATCCTTTTATAGGATCTTCTGAATCTTTGGATCTGTCAGCTGAAGCATCTTAATTCTGATATGCACTTTCGGCTCAATTCTGAGGATTGCCATAAGATTTGAAAGGTGGCCTACCTTAAACTTGAAAACCGAATCTCGAGCTCTCTCGAGTAAAATCCATTCCTTAATCATCATGCACAACTGAAGATTTCTGACTTAGTGCATCTACGACTTTATTCGCCTTTCCAAGGTGATACGAGATATCACAATCATAGTCCTTTAGAAGTTCCATCCAACGATGCCGTCTCATATTCAACTCCTTCTAAGAGAATAAGTACTTAAGACTTTGATGGTTTGTAAAGATCTGGAATCTTTCTCCACACAAATAATGTCTCTAGATCTTCAAAGCGAAAATGATCACTACTAGATCTAAGTCATGCATTAGGTAATTTAGCTCGTGAGGTATCAACTGACGGGACGCGTATGCAACAACCTTACCATGTTGCATCGGTACACAACCTAGTCCTCTAAACAACGCATCACTATAGATCTCGTATCCTCTAGGACCAAATGCAATGATTAGTAGTGGTGCGGTAGTCAACTTCTGCTTAAGCTCTTGGAAACTATACTTGCACTTATTTGTCCATACAAATTCTCTTCCTTCTTCAGTAGTCGAGTCAACGGCGACGCTAACGCTGAAAACCCTTCCATAAACCTTATGTAGTAACCTGTCAAACCCAAAAAGCTTATGATCTCTTTCATGGTTGTCGGTCTTGGCTAGCTAATTACTGCTTCAATCTTGGACGGGTCTATAGAGATTCCTTAGCTTGAAATCACGCGACCTAGAAATGCCGCACAAGTCAACCAAAACTCACACTTGCTAAACTTGGCACACAGCTCATGACTGATCCAAATATTATCGATGAACACAATCCTCAAATGCCTTTCGTGTTCCTCAGGACTTTTCGAGTACACCAGGATATTGTCGATGAACACAATCATGAACTGATCCAAATATTCCTTGAAAATTCGGTTAATCAAATTCATGAAAGTAGCTGGGGCGTTCGTTAAACCAAACGGCATTACAGTGAACTCATAATGACCGTATCACATGCAAAACGCTGACTTCGGTATATCATCCTTTCTGATCCTCAACTGATGTACCCTGTCCTCAAGTCGATCTTTGAGAATATCGATGCTCCTTGCAACTAATCAAACAAGTCGTCAATCCTCAACAGTGGATACTTGTTCTTGATCGTCACCTGATTGAGTTGGCGATAGTCGATGCATAGGCGCAATGAACCATCTTTCTGCTTTGCAAACAAAACCAGTGCTCTCCAAGGCAATGCATTAGGACATATGAATCCCTTATCGAACAATTCTTGCATCTGCAACTTCAGTTCTTTTAACTCAGATAACGCCATCTAGTAAAGAGCCTTAGAAGTTGGCTCTATCCCGGGAGCTAACTTGATCACAAACCCGATTTCCCTCTCTGGTGGCAGGCCTGGAAATCCCTTCGAAAACACATCTGAAAACTTTTGCACTACAGTGATGTCCTCGATCCTCGGCTCCTCATTTGTTGTATCCACGATAGTTGCTAGGTAACCTTGGCAACCCCCATCTAGCAAACGGGTTGCCTCAAGCGAGGGATAAGTACACTATCAGTGCCAAAAGTTGTGTACGGCGGTCACTTTGCAGCCAAAAGTTTTTGTCGGATCACTTAAGTGCCAAATCGGAGGAAAAATGATCACTTTGGTGCAATTGGCGAGAGATTCCGGCCAAAATGATTACGTGGCTTTTATATATATAAATTTTAAAATTGACATAGCTTTTAAACGACGTCGTTTTTCGTCTTCCTTAAGAAAATGGCATTGTTTTGTTGTTCTAAGTGGATGGCCTCACAAAAACGACGCCGCACAACTCATTTTGGGATTTTTTATTTATTTGGAGATTGAAATTAGGGTTTTTTTTCCGATCCTCGTCGGCTGCTGACCTAGCTCGCTTGGCCGCCATCATTCGCCGACCGTTGCTCGGCCGCAACTTGAGGCACGTGAGGTTCTTGCACTTGAGTGAGATCAGCATAAGTGCGTCGTCGCCGATGCTCAACGACTTGCGCCGATTTGAACTCGTGCTTTCTATGTAAGCTCTGTGACCGAGTCGAACTCGCGTGACCAGCGCCGGGATTGCGTCCAGCAGCTTCGAGTGGGCGTGGAGGGTGAACCTCTGGCGACTCTAGCCTTCGATCACGAGCTAGCGGTGGCACACGAGGGAGCACTAACCCGGTCGTCGGAGCCTAGGTGTTGGAAGACGTAGGCTAGGCACTCATTGGGGAGATCGAAGATGGAGAGGGAGAGATCAGGGGTGGCGCACTTGTCGATGGCCTCCCCAAGCACCGGCAAAATCACGGCCTTCAACTTGGCCGTCAAGTGGCCGTTGTCGGGGTTAGGGTCGGGGTTGGAGACGCTTTTGCCAAGCGTGGGGTTGTCGAGGACGGCAACCGGCCGTCGAGAAAGAGACACCAAATGGCGTCGTTTTATTATTTAAATGCTTACCGTATTCTCTCGACGAGCCACATCAGCTTAAAGTACGCTCCTGTGATACTAGGACACTAGACTAATCCATGCTTCCTTCTACTAACTTGGCACACATCTAGTGAGTTCTCCGCCTCTTGTCGGGTGACAGCATGCACCACTTCTTGCACGAGGGCCTGTCCCAATTACCCCACTGAGCATTTTGCGACACATTCCCTCTACTTTGTCTCATTGGCAGCAGTGGCAGCAGTTGTTATGGTTCCATCTACTCGAGCGAACAGTCATTGATCAAGTGGCCATATTGGCGACACCTGTAACAAACCCTTGTGAGAGTGCTAGTATGAACAAAATAAAGGAGTTAGGGAAGAGAATAAAAACACGAGATTTATAGTGGTTCGGCTTAATCCAAGCCTACGTCCACTCTCCCACTATAACAGCCTTCTTGGCTGGATTCCACTATGCAATCAACAAGAGATTACAACTCCGAGTGCAAATACTCAGTAGATCACACTATCTCACTAAGTCACTCTCTTGGTATTTCTCTCACTATTACAAATGTTTAAGCTCTCAAGAGACAAGTATATGATCTAAAGTCGCTTAGACTTTGGAATTATAAATTCTACGCTCTGTCTCTTTCTTGCTCATCGGTCCTTCATCTTCTTAAATACTCCTCCACTTCCAAACTACCGTTGGACAAGTATCCCTGAGAATCGTCTTCCAATATACCCATTGGACAGCTCGTATTTAGAAGATTTGGTAGCCGTTGAGTGACAAAGGTAAAATTCAAATTGATTCCGATCGCCTATACAAACGAAATCTTGGTTTCCATAAGTAAAGCTTCTTCGTATAGAAAGTTCTTGTCTTCAATCAAATCAATCTTGATGTGGAATCCAAACCAGATCACTAGCCGTTGTATGATTGGGCTTGAGTTACGATTCATTGAATCTGGATGTAAAGTTTGATAGCCATAGACTTTACAATCTGAGTCTTTAGACTTTACAATCTGGGTCTGTAGACTTTACAATATGAGTCTGTAGACTTTACAATCTGAGTTTGAACATATCTGCTTCTGAACAGATTTAGCTTTAAGGTCTATACCCAGTTCAGCTTCAAGATAGAGTCTCGTCTTCCGGTTCATCATTCACGTTCGATCTGGAATTTGTTAGAGTGAACAGACTTCTGATGTAGAACAGACTTTGACACTAAAGTCTGCAGTCTTCGACTTTGAGTCTTGAGTCTAACGGTCTTCGGACTTTGAGTCTAGAGTCTAACAGTCTTCGGACTTTGAGTCTTGAGTCTCGGTCTTGCGCCTTCGGACTTTGATAATATCCTCTACATGTTCTAACATCTGCATGGCCTATTACTCAACCATCAAATATGTTAGTAGCCTTTGATTTATTTTGTCATCTTCAAAACATCATAAGGGATTTCCCTAACAATCTCCCCATTTTTGATGATGACAAAACAATCTCTGAATATGCAGATTTGTAAACATGCTTTTAAAAATTTAAATCAAAGAATATCAGAAGATAGAAAATAATTGCAGCTCAATATTATGCAATAAATAATATCAACCAATCAGCACATATGCATATTCATATCTTCTCCCCCTTTTTGTCATAATCAAAAAGCGATAATGGATTCACGTAGAGAATGATAACAAATATCTTGCATGAATCACAATTTCCACAAATCAGCTTTTATAAAGTAAATCGAATATTGAAGATATGCAATATAGCTCACTTCAATTATATCAGCAAATATCCAATAAAAATCACGGATGCATCATAAAATTTACATACCATTTTTGTCATAAAATTAATAAAAGATTTGTTAATGACAAAAGGTAATAAGAGATGCACTAACCGGATTTTGTAGAATAAATTCTGACACAATTACCTTTCCTTCCATCCATAATAAGATTACGATCAATCAAAAAAGATTTTTCCATAATTGATCAAAGCTCCCCCTCAATTTGTTGCCTTTTTGAGATGATCACGATTCTTTTCCTTTTCTTTTGGATTTGCTTTCTCCCCATTGATTTCCTCATTAGATTCTGAGTCTGGTTCTGAATTAGACTCTGATTCTGAGTCTCTGTCTGAGTTAGACTCAGATTCTGAATGTGCCATCAAGCATAGATTTCTTTGCTCATCATCTTCTTTCATGATTCTTTTCTGGCCATTATGCTTGTATTGACTTCTTCCACTGAATTTCCTTTCTTTTCTACTCAGCTTTTTGAATTTCTCGACCATAAAGGCAAATTCTTCATCGTCCATGTCATTTTCTGAGTCTGTTTCATCAAAAACAGCATTAGATATTAAAGCAATGGACTTCTTACCTTCAGGATCTTCATCGTTAAGTTGTTCCACTTCATAGGATTGAAGAGTGCCGATCAATTCATCAACGGTGAGTGGCATAATCCTTTGAGTCTCCCGGATTGAGGTCTTGACATGGTTCCAATCTTTTGAGAGACCTCGCAAGAGTTTGTTGACCTTCATTGGGGAAGTAATTGGATGACCTTGATATGCCAAACCGTTTACAATTTCTATAAAACGATTAAACATATCTCCAATCGACTCTCCTTGCTTCATCTTGAAGGATTCATATTTGCCGAGCAAGAAGTTTACTTTTGTCTCTTTTACACGATCGGTCCCTTCATATGTAACATGAAGTTTATCCCAAACTTCTTTTGCTATTTCACATGAAGAGATTCTGTTATATTCAGTAAGAGACAAAGCGCAATATAAAGAATAAATTGCTTTCGCATCAAGCGCTTCTCTTTTGGACATCTCCATCCGAGACATAGGAGCGATGGGGTTGATTCCTCTTTCCACAACATCCCATTGTAAGAGATCTCTGGATCTTATGAATGCTTTCATTCTGTTCTTCCACACGTCGTATTCCTTTCCATCAAAATATGGTGGCCTTGTGTTGCTTTGCCCTTCCATAAGTCTGGTGCCAACATACTAGCCATAAAGAATCTTTAGCTCAAAAGTAAAAACACTTTTATAAACCGAGCACCTGGCTCTGATACCAATTGAGAGTGCTAGTATGAACAAAATAAAGGAGTTAGGGAAGAGAATAAAAACACGAGATTTATAGTGGTTCGGCTTAATCCAAGCCTACGTCCACTCTCCCACTATAACAGCCTTCTTGGCTGGATTCCACTATGCAATCAACAAGAGATTACAACTCTGAGTGCAAATACTTAGTAGATCACACTATCTCACTAAGTCACTCTCTTGGTATTTCTCTCACGATTACAAACGTTTAAGCTCTCAAGAGACAAGTATATGATCTAAAGTCGCTTAGACTTTGGAATTATAAATTCTACGCTCTGTCTCTTTCTTGCTCATCGGTCCTTCATCTTCTTAAATACTCCTCCACTTCCAAACTACCGTTGGACAGTATCCCGGAGAATCGTCTTCCAATATACCCATTGGACAGCTCTATATTTAGAAGATTTGGTAGCCGTTGAGTGACAAAGGTAAAATTCCAAATTGATTCCGATCGCCCATACAAACGAAATCTTGGTTTCCATAAGTAAAGCTTCTTCGTATAGAAAGTTCTTGTCTTCAATCAAATCAA
Source organism: Eucalyptus grandis (assembly GCF_016545825.1). Lineage (NCBI taxonomy): Eukaryota > Viridiplantae > Streptophyta > Magnoliopsida > Myrtales > Myrtaceae > Eucalyptus > Eucalyptus grandis. The sequence continues at coordinate 5,819,498 of NC_052614.1, read as the reverse complement.
TCTTGATGTGGAATCCAAACCAGATCACTAGCCGTTGTATGATTGGGCTTGAGTTACGATTCATTGAATGGATGTAAAGTCGATAGCCATAGACTTTACAATCTGAGTCTTTAGACTTTACAATCTGGCCCGTAGACTTTACAATATGAGTCTCGTAGACTTTACAATCTGAGTTTGAACATATCTCGCTTCGAATGATTTAGCTTTAAGGTCTATACCCAGTTCAGCTTCAATAGAGTCTGTCTTCTCCGGTTCATCATTCACGTTCGATGCTGAATTTGTCGAGTGAAACAGACTTGATGTAGAATGACTTTGACACTAAAGTCCGGCGTCTTCAGGACTTTGAGTCTTGAGTCTAACAGTCTTCGACTTTGAGTCTAGAGTCTAACAGATCTTCGACTTTGAGTCTTGAGTCCTGGCGTCTTGGCGCCTTCGACTTTGATAATATCCTCTACATGTTCTAACATCTGCATGGCCTATTACTCAACCATCAAATATGTTAGTAGCCTTTGATTTATTTTGTCATCTTCAAAACATCATAAGGGATTTCCCTAACACCTTGTCTTTTTAAAACACGGGGCGGATCCATGTCTTTTCCCACCGACATGACACACGCCCTTCTGGTTAGGTGCTAGTTTTCCCATTATACTCCTTTGAGTGAGATGACTGAAGTGCTTTCCTTCTGTCATCAATTTCTTCCTGAATCGATTGCCTTTTCTGTTGGAACCGAATCTTAACCCAGATGTGGTAGCTTGCTCCCATAACACATCTCCATGTTGGACCTCAACAGGTGCGGCAGTAACGGCGGTAGTGGCAGCGATAGTAGCTGTAGCTTGATCATGTGCTTGCTGACCCAAAAGACTTTCCAAAGTCTCTAGCGCCTGAACAATCCTATCGAACCTAGGATCACTCAGTGTTGCTACACTCTCAGTATCAGCCTGCAATAGTACTCTTACACTCACACCGACCTGAGCCTGCGTTCTACCTCGAATACTGACCCTCGTCGGCATCTTACCCCGAGTTACAGGTCTTATCGACCTCTGCCTAGGAGTTCTCTACTCCTGGTCACTCATACTGCAGGATCTTTATAGAAATCTATTTTCCAATTCCAACACCAAATTAGAATTTGAGTGACCCCGCAAATAAGCTACCAAACAGCTATCACTCACATGCATCAGCATAAAATAGAGGTCATTCCTACTAATTATTCCATGAACCCATCGCACCTTATCACTCCAACTATCGACTAGCTCTGATACCACTTCAGTCGGGGATGTCACGCCTCGATCCTCGAGCGCGTGCCCATCTCTTAGTGGTCGATTAAAATTGCGACTTCCTAGGAGAAGTCGCCGACCCTTTTCATTTTATTATACATGCGAAAACAAATAAACAAATCCCCTGACAATAATCATCTCGAGATAGAAAAGCAGGACAACAAATTCACAAACAAAACATACATTTATATACAAATTGAGTCATATACACATTAACAACCAAAGTCTACAAAAAAAAACTGGCTCTCCAAAAAAAAGCTGTCCTAACTGACCTACACCTCGAATCCCTCTCAGCTCGGCTCTAGGTTCTCCACCCTATGGTCTTGAAAAGTTAAAGCCCACGACGAGGTGAGATATAAATCTCAATGAGCTCACGCTCTAAACCCCAATTAGGAGGGTAATACACCTAGAGGCATCCTAACCACACAATCACACAAACAAGAAGACTTACCTCGTCTCAGATCCTCTCGACAAGTTAGCACAATTCATATCACAAATAGCACGAAAGCATGAGCAACAAATAAGCTCATCAATTGGAACGCCACACTCAAATTTCAAACAAGCATAGTGGTCTTGATTATATGGTCAAATCATTATGACACGTTCCATTCCATGCCACACAATTTTGTCCCATAATCCGACGCATCTATCTCAATCAATCATGCGTTCCAATTGATTATTACTACCCGCACAGGTAGTTTTACCTGACACACATCAGTCCTCTGGCATAGCCAGGCTACATCTCACTCCTTTGAGCATGGCTACATCCTCCGACATACATCAGAGACGACATTCCTTATGGCATTTCCGAAGGAGTTTCGGTCCAGAATCTACTGCAATCGGCTTTCCTTGACCAAGGGCGTCCCATATAGGGGTTATGTCCACCGACACACATGGGGACGAGTTTTCTTAACTAGCACACGATCATTCAAATTCGGCCAAGGACATTGTGCTTTGCATTCACATGCCTCAATTAAGATAACGACCTTAGCATGTTTTTCTTCGTATTAAAAACATTCGGTGAAAGTATCTTGTGTGGGTACATGGTCAAATCGAACCCAAAAAATTGATATCCTCTTTTTAAAATCCCACTATTTTATATAATATATGAAACCATTTTTGGTATTAAAACCCAACACCTTGGATTTTCTTAATAAATATCAAAATTCATAAATTTTGGAATAAATGACCAAAATTCCAATCAACACTCAATTTGCACAAATTAGCACCCGATTGCATAAACTAAACACAACATTGCAATCAGCATGAAATTCTGGTATAAACTAATTTCTGAAAATAATTAATAATTAAATATTACTGTAATTAAATAAATACAAATTAAAACGATAAATGCATACTTAGGCTAGAAATTGCTAATCTAACCACCTATTGACCTAATTAAATTATCCTAACCATTCTAACTACAATGCCACATAATAAACTATCTAACTACAAGTTCTAACTAACCTAAATTAATTAAACAAGCTAATATCAACCATAATCTAATCTTAGTATATGCTAAGATGCCACCTAATTCACCAATCTAACGAACCTAAATTAATTAAACAAGCTAATATCAACCATAATCTAATCTTAGTATAATCTAAACACCCATTAAACGTCATTAGCACCCTAATTAGAGTTTAGTGCATAAACTCATCGGTTTAGCATGAAAATCGGTACATCGCAATGGCGGCATCACTGCGGCCAAAACTTGGGCTTACAGCAGCGCCAATGGAGGCTTGGACCGGGCCGAAAACGGTCCAAGACGGCTCAACAAAGCTGAGCTTTGGCCATGGTTCTGTGGTTGGGTTGCGGCTGGTCATGGCTAGGCTGACTTCAATAGCACGGCAACGGCAGTCACGATTGTTGGTTGCTGGAACGAATAGGCAGAGGAGGTGATTAGCTGGCGAAGATGTTGGGTGGCTTCACTGGGGGTGAGAACTTGCGGCCAAACAGGAAGTGAAGGAGGGAGCTGGCACATAGGCGAGAGGGGCTTGCGGAGTCAACGTCGTGGAGCTTGCTGAGGAGAAATCCGCTAGAGTTGACTTCGGTGGAGAGACAAGGAATTGTGGAGGTGCATAATTGAAGATGGGCAAAAGGCTTCAGTGGTGCTACACATAGTGGAGAAGATGGGTAGCAAAGGGAGGGGTGAAGAACGTGGGACTAAGAAAAAGGAAGAAGACGGTGAGTAGAGGAGGGAGGTTGGTAGCAAAGGGGATGGGTCGCACTAATGGAAGGAGGAGGAGGAGAAGAGAGAGAGAGAGAGGCAAGAAAGTCAATATAAAATATATAATTCATCATTTCCTTGAACCAAAAGTCTTCATGCTTATCCCTTGTGTCCCCCATATACTTTCTTGCAAATAAATCCCACAAATAACTCAATTTTGGTGCCAAATGTTGCATCCCACAAACCAGCCTCCGAATTTCACTAATAGAACTTCAATTTCTTTACCAAATTCCCCAATTTGATGTCTAATTTTGCTAAGGAGGAAGCGCACACAATTTTCCACGATTTCCCTTCACTAAGTAGCTCTCTAAGGATGCCAAACATCTACTCAATTTGGCCTCTCCAAATTTCCTTTTTTTTTTAAATCGTCCAAATTGATTTTCCGTAAAAATCCCGAACTCTACGGAATTTCTCTGAAAGACAAGATGACATCCTATAAATGAATCGTGACCTACCAGAACTTTCAATTTCTAAAATCGGGTTCAAATTCACAATTAATTTCAATCGGCACGATTTTAGCGTGACCTAACCTACCAGGTAGCTTTTAGGGATTTTTAATGCAATTAACCTGTGGTCGAACATTTTCGAACCACATTGTGCATCTTTGATACATTAGTAACTCTCAATTGTCGTGAAAATCTCAAGATTTCAAATACAGATACATGGTATGGAAATGACAGAATAATAGGTCTAGTGCCGTTTGGTAGAAATTTTGCAATTAGGTGGGATCACCCACATACTAATCACATATCTTTATCAAATCAACTTATCACCAGCCTCTGATTGATTTTGACAGTACCATAATGGCCCTTGCAAATTAGCACGGTTGAGCAATCAATTCATAGTCGAATTCTCAAGTCTATTGCGTTTAGATTCCTTAACGGATTTACCTGATAGGCTAGTTATCCCGTAAGTGATCAACTCAGGGAAAAGAATTATAGGCACATCGATGAAAAACCCAACTTATTCAATTGAACACAAAACCTGAAATTCAGGATTTTACAAAAACACACACACACACATGCACAGATGCACACACATGGGAGGAAGGGCTCCGTCCCACCTATGGCTACCAACACATCATCGGCAGGGCAACAGTGATGGCTGACACCTAGATGAGGGCCGGCGACCCTCGCCGACTAGAGTCGAGGACCTACTAGCTCTCACTAGAGACGAGGGAAGGGGGTGACCCTCTCCCAAATTTAGGCGAGGGTCACTAGCCTCCCCCTAACCAAGGCGAGGGTCACTAGCCCTCACCCAGCACCCTCGGACCTTGTCGATTAGGTATGGTGGCACTAGGCTAGGCCTTGTTGGGCATTATCTCTAGTGGGCGAGGGTCGTTAGCCCTCGGCCAAGCGCCGGCAACCCTGCCAGCCATCACTGCCACCCCATCACCGATGGGGTAGTGGCTTGTGTTTTTATTTTTCTTAATTATTTAATTTTAATTTTTTTATTTTTAATATAAATATATTTAAATTATATTTGAAGGAAAATATCCCTTATCGAGTATAGTTTTTGCCCGCCAATGAGGCTAGTCCCTTGTTTGAAAAGGCTATAATCACTTTAGGCTCTTCTTTTAGAGTAATATAACCATTTCAAACATTTTTTTTAATAAAGCCCATTTTAAGCCCTTATTTGAGAAAATGAGGGCAATGTACGCCCTTATTTGGAAATTTTCCAAATATTTGTATTACAGTAAGCATAATTTGAGATTTTTTGTGATATCAATTTTTTTTTAATGAGTCATTTATTTAAATCATTGAATCGCCCGCTCTTTTTTTTTCTATATGTAACAGGTTCTCGCGAATTTTGAGAAACAAGATGATGTATTTTTATGAGGCGTATGACACGCAAACTAATAAAAATCTCCCCACAAAGATAAATCGTTTTAAATGACCAAAAGAAGTCTGTGGAAAAATAGGCGAATTATTTATGAATTAATAAGTTATTGGCGATCAAACAACCCAAAACAAATTAAAAGAAAAAAATTAGCCACTACCAAAGAAAAACGTTCTAAAGGGATTCAGTAAATTATTTTTTTAACTATTGCGCTTTTGGAAGCCCCACTTTGCAGCATTATCTCAGGCAAGACACCTTACAAAATTGCCCTACAGTTACTTGAAGACGAAACAAGCCAAGAACATGTGAATCTAGTGGCTTCTCCCCAATTCAAGTCCTCTCGGACGTATGGAATCATGTTACTCAATCCTAAAACTTATTGAAACTACTTACATGCATCCTAAGAGGGGATCAAGTTCCCTGCCGAAGTTGACAGTGATTGCCAATGCCCAGCCACTCCCTTTTGTTTTTGTTTTCTTTTTTTTTCTCTAATTCTTAATCTTAAAACTACTTTTTTCTGATTTATTTTTAAAACTTCTCTTTGATTTTTTTTCTCTTATTTTTGTCTTAGGGTGATAAAACCCTTATGTGGTTTGGTCGATTATTTTTCATCAATATTACACTCGTAAAAAGGAGATAATACTAGAAATAACATGTTTAAATATCAACGAGTGTTTTTATTACACATAAAATTGTCTACTACAAATGAGAAATTACTTATGTTTAGTATATGTTTTAGTAACTTTACTAGGAGCAAATGGTAATGTGATCCACAGTTCAAAAAATGGAAGGTAAAGCTTGATTGTAATATATTAATCTCCTACTAAAGGTACCAAAATTATCAAGTACACATTTAGAGATCTGAGAGTTCTCATTATCCTTGACAATGTTAGTGATTTTAAACAAATCAATTCACCAGCTGGAGATCTAATTTGGTTTGGTTCGGGAGCAGGATCATTGTGATCTCTGTGACAAGCAATCTTGTTGACAAGTATAATGAGGTGCCTGTGACCCCTACAAGCAGCAATACTGTTAACATTCTCGTTCAAAAGTACGAACTAAAACAAATGAATTATGACCATGCTTTTCAGCTATTCTGTAATGCTCTTAGAGAAAAACTTCTTAAAAAGGAATTTTCCTCTTTGGCATGTGAAATTATATTGGCTGCTAGAGGAATTCCTCTGGTTATTAACGTTGTTAGTTCATTTTTACGTGGAAAGCCCATAGAGTTTTGGAAGGAGGCATTGGATGGATTGAACCGAGAGCCTTACTCTAAGGAAATAAAACATATTCTGAAGAGAAGATTTGATGATTTAAATAAAAATGCTTGAGAGATATTTCTCGATATAGTATGTATTTTTTTTTTTTTGTGGGAAAGGACTAGACAATGACATACAGGAAGCTGGGAAATATGATCCTTATAGAGGAATCAACTTGCTTCATAACATGTCTATGGTAAAAATCAGAGAAAACAATGAATTGTGGATGCATAATCAACTAAAATTCCTTGGGAGGGAGATTGTCGGGGAAGAAAATCCAAATGAACCTTTCAAGCGGAGCAGGCTATGGAATTGGGAGGACATTGAACCAATATTGAATAAAAGGACAGTAAATCTAGAAGACAAAGATGTCTCTTTTATAGTTTGCATTACAATACTTCTTTTGAATACTTAAAATGCATCTCTTTCACTTTCTCCTTTTACTATTGTTCCAGGATTGGCAGGACACTGGAATTGAAGCCCCTTAGTGACACATTTGACAACCCCATTTACATCCTAAAAGTAGATTTTTTAATAATTTCTCGAAGCTTAGGTATCTGAAAATGAACCATGCTATTGTTAAAGCATATAAGCAGAGTGCAAAGAGTTCCAGAGAGGATTTTTTCCTCCGAAGGATAAAGTAGCTTGAATGGCAAGGGTGCAACGATATCTCCACCCTGCTAGCTTTAGATCTGTCAAAATTGATCGTTCTTGATTTGTCTGGGAGTACCTCCAGCAATTGGAAGCGCTGGAAACAAATTATGATGGCATACCTGCACATTTTTTTTTCTTTTTTTGCATCAATTTCGACATCAACTTGTAGAAACAAGGCTTTTATATTATTCTCTTGTTTTGCAGAGGGCCAACAACTTGAAAGCTTTGATCTTAAAAGGTTGTCATTGGCTAACTAAATCTCCAGTTTTCCATGCTCCTGTAAAATAGAGAGACTAACCCTGGAAAATTGTTCTGCATTACCTCCAGTTGTTGTCATGTCCATTAGCAAGCTAAGGAACTTAGTTTATTTGGATATCAAGTTCTGCACCTTCGTGCAAGAGTTACCAGAAGATATAGGTTGCTTGGAAGCTTTGAGAGAGCTATATATCGATGGAACTTCCATTCGAGCCCTTGAGTTCCCGGAGGGTATGTTGTGGAAAAATGCCAAAAGATGCACCAATCGAAGCACAAGTAGCAAAAGATAAAAGGAAAATTGAAATTACACGAGACGCAAGATTTACAAGGAAAACCCAAAACGAGAAAACCATAGGGAGAGGGGGACACGTGCCACATAAGTTCGTGAGTCACATCTTCATTTAATGACTAGCCTCGAAAGAACACGTGCTACTCATTCTCCAAGCCACTCTTAATTGGTCCACCAAAGCTTGTAAGTCACAATTTCATCATTACTTGGCCTGACTTAATCTCCGAGGAAAATCTTATGGTAACAATGATCAAATCCTCAAATGGCCACCTAAGCTAGTGATTCATCCCTTCATTTAATGCTTAAGTTATGGCCATCATAAGTCTTGATTTTTTTTTGGCACATTTTTCATGGCTATTCTTGCTCATGGGGCAGTTTACTTAAGCCACAAATTACTAACTTATTCATTAAGACAAATATTTTAGTATTATTACATGATCTTAAGATGGACACCTAAGATAATGATAAGGTTTCTTGCATTTAATGCTTGGATTTGTGTAATCATTAGATAATTAGATTTGGATATTTCTTGTATGGCCTACTTTCAAGATTTTGCTCCCTATGCTAAATTCTTTTAAACCTTCCTTTGATTGGTTCATTTGTGCTATGACTCATCAACTTAATCCTCAAGGCAAATATTTGGTAATCATTACCAAATCTTCTCAAGGTCAGCTAAGGTGATGAATTACTCCCTTTCATTAAATGACTAAGAGGTTCTAGAATATTATATTTTGTTTATTTCCAAAGAATATGGCGAACATGGGAAATAGGCCATTAAAAGCGCAATTCTGACGCACCCGAGGTTCGTGGCAAAGCCATCCTTGAGATGCTTGTCGTAAGTTAAAATTACTCTCTCGGATAAGTCAATGATCTGGGGCTAGGGCTTAATAGTTGGGCCTTCGACCAGTCAGGCGGTCCTTTGGCTGATCCACGAGTAGTTCCTTCAACCTATCATGTGGTCAATCCTTGACCTACTAGTCGGAAGCAAAAGAGGGATCGAAATCAAGGATGTTACATTTCACTTAGAACCTCGATGCTTCTTTTGCCAATATGTCCCAAAAAAGTATGTTCGCAATTCAGACTCTCAAACTTATGCACCTGACGTTGTCGAGTGAAATCCATCACTCTCCCCCTTGAAGCTCATATAGAGTATTGTGCTTGATTCCTCTCATCATCACCAAGGCACCTCAAACGACCTTTAGAACACCATATTTTGAAACGTACCAATACCCAACTGAATTCGAGATTCCAGGACATATCTCACTCCGGTCAATATCTCACGATGACGTTATGCAATGTAATTCCGACAATTGCTCCACCACGAAATTGCTCCTATCAGGTTCCCATCCCCACAGGGAGAGAATCTTTGAGTTTCCCCGAAAAGCACGTCTCATGTCCATATTTTACTTTTCCATCCTCTCAATTCATTCTGTTCTTAGGCATCAAGTATTGAGACGGTGAAAGAGAATTTGGAAACAATCTCAGACTTGACCATGAAAAGTGAAAATGGAGAATAAAGACCAGGTGTAATTTTTTAGAACGAGAATTAAATAAATCAAAGGTTCGTCTTCGGATGTCACAAATATCTCTGTTTCTTCGGATACGCACAAACCTGAGAAAGAAACTAAAAGTGATTTAAACGGTAAACTTTGGCAAATGTCTTTGTCATATGTCAAAAGAATAGTAATATTTTTTTCTCAATAAATTAAGTGTAGCACGGCTAGTGTGATGGCACCGCCGTTCACTTAAAACGACAACCGTGTTCCAACCTATGGGAACCGGCATCTTGTGAAATGACGACTATTCTTCCGCGGGTTTCAGTAGGCCAACGTACAGAATGCAACTTGAGCACGTTTGAAGTCAGGTTATGGGGTCAACTTACAAAACAAACACACCACATACTCATCCGTACAAAAATCATCAATTGTAAAGTCCAACAAATCAGTATTATGCTGTTAACGTGCAAGCATGGATGTCTGTTGTTTCACGGATATAATCTCCTCCTCTGCCCATCATCTTAACATCCCCGGATAGATCCATTGGTGACACTTTAGAAGCCAATCATTTGTCTGCTGTTCTCGTTGCTGCAGATATGGAATGATGCCTTCGTTGCACACACTTGTTGTCCATCTGAGGCACATATAATGTTTACAAGGGTGGCTCTAAGCTTGAAAACGTTGTTTGGATGCTGTTTTACCAGCAGTCAACTCGGTTATAATTTCATCGACTGTTGCTTTCATCATTTAATAATCATTCTATGTGGTCATGGTCCAACATTGTGGCTAATTCCTGTTTCATAGAGCAACGCACAGACAGAAGAGATTAATCAGCCAAACTGCCTCTACTCTGCCTCTCCTCTTTGATTCCTCAGTTTAGTACTGTATCAGCTGAACAACATCTATGGAATCCTGCCTTCCAATTCTTCTACATAGCTTGTGCTTCATGTCCCTTGTGTTGCAGATGAGTTATGCGCTGGACTCCATTTCAGCTGGCGAGAACATCACAGATGGCCAAACGATAGTCTCTGCGGGCGGGAACTTTGAGCTAGGATTCTTCAGCCCTGGCAGCTCCAAGAACCGGTACGTGGGCATATGGTACAAGAAGCTATCGGCCGGGAGGGTGGTTTGGGTAGCAAACCGAGAAAATCCCCTGAAAGACTCTTCAGGAGTCCTAAAGCTCACTCCTGAGGGTGTACTGATTCTCCTGAACCATACCGATGGGGTCGTTTGGTCCTCCAATGTGTCAAGATTGACCCAGAATCCGATTGCGCAGCTTTTGGATTCTGCCAATTTCTTCATAAAAGAAGGAAACGACAATGACTTGGGTGATGCAATTTGGCAGAGTTTTGATCACCCTTGTAATTCGTTTCTGGCTGGCATGAAGCTTGGAATAGACCGAGCAAAAGGTCTGGACCGGTACCTGACCTCGTGGAAAAGCGTGGACGACCCTTCACTTGGTGATTTCACATATAGGCTCGATTCTTCGGGATATCCGCAGCTGATCCTGAGAAACAGATCGGTGGTGCAGTTCAGGTCAGGACCTTGGAATGGCCTTCGGTTTAGCGGGATCCCTCAGTTGTGGCCAAATCCAGTTTATAGCTATGGCTTCGTCTTGAACCAAAATGAAATTTACTGTTACTTCAATCTTCTGAAAAGTTCCATCCCATCGATGCTGGTTTTAAATGAGAATGGGATTGCTCAGCGCTTCAGTTGGGTAGACCGGACACACAATTGGGTACTGTATTCGTCTCCTCAAACGGACGACTGTGACACTTATGCATTATGTGGAAGGAATGGGAATTGCAACATTGGTCTCTCTCCAAAATGCATGTGCTTGACAGGGTTTGTGCCCAAACACCCGAGCGACTGGGAATTTGGGGATTGGTCAAACGGGTGTGTCCGGAGGACTGAACTGGGTTGTACGGGAGGAGATAAATTTCTGAAGTACACCCAAGTGAAGTTGCCCGACACGAGGCAATCATGGTTCAACGAGAGCATGAACCTTCAAGAATGCGAGCAGACATGCTTGAGGAACTGCTCGTGCACGGCTTATTCAAACTTGGATATCAGAGGCCAAGGAAGTGGATGCTTACTTTGGTTCGGTGACCTGATGGATATCAGACAGGTCAACGAGAACGTCCAGGAGTTTTACGTAAGGATGGCTGCATCAGAAGTTGGTACGTGTTCAAACCCTGAGTTACTTTCGATATGATGACCCGAGGAAGAGAATGAGTTCGAAATAACTGTCGGACTCTTACTAACTCTATTTTCAATTTATTGTAATATGTATCAAGGCAGCAGTTTCAGCGGAAATCCTGGCACAAGGAAAGGCACGGGCATCATTGTCGGCACCGTGCTGTCCGCGGTGCTTCTTCTTGGCATCGCGGCTGTTTTCACAAAGTATAGGAGAGATGGTAAAATCGTTTTATCAGAAAATTACGGTTTCCAAGCAAGATGCCTTTCTTGATCCACAAGAGTCGTCTTTTACTCTTGTTAGCATAGGTTTTAAAAGTTACTGCTCCGCATCAAATGAAAAGTTTCATCAGATCATCTCTCTCTGAAAATTTCAATCAATTGGCCTGAAAAATATGAATGAACCAAATGTGTGTTGCTTTGAATTTTGTTTTGGGATTTTTAAAGCTCAATTATGATTTCTCTTTAGTTGATGAATTTACTCACTTATTTTTTTACTTGTAGGACAAATCTTTGGATTCTCCCATCAAAGCCGTAGTGAAGATCTAGACTTACCTATGTTCGACCTCACAACCCTAGTGAACGCGACAGGTAACTTCTCTGAAGACAACAAACTCGGAGAGGGAGGCTTTGGAGCTGTCTATAAGGTGACTATTCTCATTTTTTGGAATTCTAAATCTGCTCGTACATATCAAAATGCACAATCGAGAAGGGAGAAAAAGAACTTGTGTCTTTTAGGGTGTTCTGAAGAATGGCCAAGAAATTGCCGTGAAAAGGCTGTCGGAAAACTCTAGGCAGGGACAGCTCGAGTTCAAGAACGAAGTCGCTTACATTGCGAAACTTCAGCACCGAAACCTCATCAAGATTCTGGGATGCTGCATTCAAGTAGATGAAATGATGTTGATCTATGAGTTCTTGCCCAACCGAAGCTTGGATTGTTTCATTTTCGGTTTGCTTCGCTCCAGTCCCTACATTTTAATTGCTTTTGTCATCGAAAAAGAGTGAAGAAGCTTCCATTTCATAACTCACGAGGCCTATAATTTGGCAGACCAAGAGAAAGGTGTTTCCCTGGATTGGCCTAGGCGCTTCACTATCATCAATGGCGTAGCTTTGGGGCTCCTTTACCTTCACCGAGACTCAAGATTAAGGATTATTCATAGAGATCTGAAAGCTGAAAACATCCTGCTCGACAATGAAATGAATCCAAAGATATCTGACTTTGGTTTGGCGAGGAGTTTCGGAGGTAATGAGAGCAAAGCAAATACAAAGAGAGTGGTGGGAACATTGTGAGTTCTCTTGACAAATGATCTCCACTGATTTTGGTCCAATTGCTTCAAGAACTAATCATTCCTTTCAATAACTTTTTTGCATAGTGGTTACATGTCCCCAGAGTATGCCATCAACGGCTTTTATTCAGTTAAATCAGATGTCTTCAGTTTTGGCGTTTTAGTACTGGAAATCGTGAGCGGGAAAAGAAATCGAGGTTTCAATCATCCTGACAAGCGTTTAAGCCTTCTCGGATATGTAAGCATAAAGATTTATCAGATCTCTTTGCTTGTTTATCTTCAGTTAGTTTCTAGTCTTATTCGAGATGACTAACACAACAATGCAGGCCTGGACACTGTCAAGAGATCAAAAGTTCATGGAGCTCATCGATCCATTGATTGTATCCACATTTAACCCTGTGGAAGTTTTACGATCCATCCATGTGGCTTTGTTGTGTGTTCAAAATAACCCGCACGATAGACCGGAGATGTCATCTGTGGTTATGATGTTGAGCAATGAGAGCACATTGCCTCAGCCTAAAAAGCCAGGTTTTTTTGACGAGACATCTGCATCCGAAGCAAGTTCTTCAAGCGACAGCAGGCATAAGAAATATTCGGCCAACGAAATAACTATTTCACATTTACTGCCTCGATGATATTATCTGTAATTTCAATTATGTTTATATTGATCCCATATGAATACGAGAGGATCATGGCATTTGTATGAGAGTCATCTCTTAATCTGGAATTGAAAGACGTTACAGGAACATATGAAAGATTGCACCTTTTGTTCTTCCAAAATTTGCTGGATTCCGGTCAGAAAACGAAGGAATGTGTACACAGACCACAAAGTGAAAATTTTAAAGTGTCACGCCCCAAACCCTAAGCGTGTGCCCATCCCTCTCTGGTCGATAATATTTTACAACTTCCCAGGACGAGTCGCCGACCCTTTTCTTTTATTGCACATGTGGAAGCAAAAGTAAATCCCCTGACAATAATCATCTCAGGATAGAAAAACGAGACATCATTCATAAAAGTACACTTTTATAAACAACGGGATTAAGGTACAAAACAAGTATAGTCGAAAGCCTACAAAAAGGTTGACTCTCAAAAGAGGCTGTCCTACGACATATTAATAGAACACATTCGCCGATCCTCCATACTCCTCCTCCTCAGACTTCGGGGCCTTGGTCCTCCACGACTACCTTTTAAGGACTTGAAAATGGTTATTCAATAACCAGTAAGACAATATCTCAACAACTCCATACTCTAAACCCTGATTAAGAGGGTAATACAGCTAAAGGCACCCTAACCACACAATCACACAATCATAGAGACTTACCTCGCTTAAGATCTACCCTGTAGGTCAGTACAATTTATATCATAGATAGCCATACTAATATGAGCAACAATTAAGCTCCCACAACAGGAACGCCACACTCAATCAATCATGTGTTCATAGTTTTACTCTCAAAATATAGTATGGCTTACTTTCTGTTCAGCGGTCCTTTGGCATCCCATGTAGGGGTAACGTTCAACTTTTATAGCTCAGGACAAGTTGTGATTGTATGATTTTCTACTTATGTCTTAATTGAATAAATCGAGCTTTTCATCGACGTGCCTATAGTGCTGTTCTCTGAGCTGATCACTCATGAGACAACTAAATTAGTTGGGGAAGTCATTAAAGGATTTTGGTGCAACAGACTTGAGAATTTGACTAGGAAGCAATTACTCTTGAGAATTTGACTAGGAAGCAATTACTCGACCGTGTTAGTCTACAAAGGTCATTGCGACATAGTCGAAAATCTATCAGAGATCGGAAATAGGTCGATTCGACTAAGGTATGCAATTAGGCATAGATGGTTCCACTTAATTACAAAATTCTTGTTGATCAGCACTAAATCGATTTTTCTATCGTTTTGGTACTCTGTGCTCGGATATGAAACATTGAGATTTTCACGATAATCGAAAGTCGCTAATAAGACAAAAATGTATATTGTGGTTCAAAAGTAATCAACCATGGGTCAATTGCACCGAAAATTCCCAAAAACTATCCCATAGTTTAGGTCGTGCTAAAACCACATCTGACTGAATTTAATTGTGACATTTTTATTCCGATTTTAGAAATTGAGAACTCTAAAGTGTCACGATTAATTTTATGAATATTATTACATCTTTTCAAGGTTCAATCACAATAGGAATCGTTGATGAAGAAAAATCAAATGCAGAAAATTAAAGAAATGGGAGAGAGGCCATATTTTAAAGGGATTTTTGGCCTTTATTATGGAACCTTAGGAGGGAGGAATTATAAGGATATAAATGAGAATTTGTCCTTATCAACTAAGGTTGTGAAATGGTAAATGGAAAAAGAGAAAGCTTCTAGAAATCATGTAAATTCGGAGTTATGTAAACCAATGGGAATTTCATCACAATTTGAGTCTCATTTGGAGGGGATAAGCTTGTTTGGATGTGATGGGGCACTTGATAATGAAAGGAGCAAGCTTTTCCATGGAAAAAAGGACCCATACCTCGTGGAATTTGGGAAAGTGGTCCCCCATAGTCTATCTTTCATTTTCTTTCTCACCCCCATCTATGCATTCATTTTCCCCCCTTGCAGCGTGCGACGCTTCCTTAGGAGTTATGTAAACCAATGGGAATTTCATCACCATTTGAGTCTCATTTGGAGGGTTTAAGCTTGTTTGGATGTGATGGGACACTTGATAATGAAAGGAGCAAGCTTTTCCATGGAAAAAAGGACGCATACCTCATGGAATTTGGGAAAGTGGTCCTCCATAGTCTATATTTCATTTTCTTTCTCACCCCCATCTATGCATTCTTTTTCCCCCTTGTAGCGTGCGACACTTCCTTGGGAGTTATGTAAACCAATGGGAATTTTATTATCATTTGAGTCTCATTTCGAGGGGATAACCTTGTTTGGATGTGATGGGGCACTTGATAATGAAAGGAGCAAGCTTTTCCATGGAAAAAATGACCCATACCTCATGGAATTTGGGAAAGTGGTCCGCCATAGTCTATATTTCATTTTCTTTCTCACCCCCATCTATGCATTCTTTTTCCCTCCTTGTAGCGTGCGACACTTCCTTGGGAGTTATGTAAACCAATGGGAATTTCATTACCATTTGAGTCTCATTTCGAGGGGATAAGCTTGTTTGGATGTGATGGGGCACTTGATAATGAAACGAGCAAGCTTTTCCATGGAAAAAAGGACCCATACCTCATGGAATTTGGGAAAGGGGTCCCCCATAGTCTATCTTTCCTTTTCTTTCTCACCCCCATCTATGCATTCATTTTCCCCCCTTGCAGCATGCGAAGCTTCCTTAGGAGTTATGTAAACCAATGGGAATTTCATCACCATTTGAGTCTCATTTGGAGGGGATAAACTTGTTTGGATGTGATGGGGCACTTGATAATGAAAGGAGCAAGCTTTTCCATGGAAAAAAGGACCCATACCTCGTGGAATTTGGGAAAGTGGTCCCCCATAGTCTATCTTTCCTTTTCTTTCTCACCCCAATCTATGCATTCCCTTTTCCCCCCTTGTAGCGTGCGATGCTTCCTTGGGAGTTATGTAAACCAATGGGAATTCATCACCATTTGAGTCTCATTGGAGGGGATAAACTTGTTTGGATGTGATGGGACACTTGATAATGAAAGGAGCAAGCTTTTCCATGGAAAAAATGACCCATACCTCGTGGAATTTGGGAAAGTGGTCGCCCGTAGTCTATCTTTCCTTTTCTTTCTCACCCCCATCTATGCATTCTTTTTCCCCCTTGTAGCGTGCGACGCTTCCTTAGGAGTTATGTAAACCAATGGAAATTTCATCACCATTTGAGTCTCATTTGGAGGATAAACTTGTTTGGGTGTGATGGGGCACTTGATAATGAAAGGAGCAAGCTTTTCCATGGAAAAAAGGACCTATACCTCGTGGAATTTGGGAAAGTGGTCGCCCGTAGTCTATCTTTCCTTTTCTTTCTCACCCCCATCTATGCATTCTTTTTCCCCCCTTGTAGCGTGCGACGCTTCCTTAGGAGTTATGTAAACCAATGGAAATTTCATCACCATTTGAGTCTCATTTGGAGGGGATAAACTTGTTTGGGTGTGATGGGGCACTTGATAATGAAAGGAGCAAGCTTTTCCATGGAAAAAAGGACCTATACCGCGTGGAATTTGGGAAAGTGGTCCACCATAGTCTATCTTTCCTTTTCTTTCTCACCCCAATCTATGCATTCCTTTTTCCCCCCTTGTAGCGTGTGACGCTTCCTTGGGAGTTATGTAAACCAATGGGAATTTCATCACCATTTGAGTCTCATTGGAGGGGATAAACTTGTTTGGATGTGATGGGGCACTTGATAATGAAAGGAGCAAGTTTTTTCATGGATTAAAGGACCCATACCTCATGGAATTTGGGAAAGTGGTCCCCGTAGTCTATATTTTCCCCCGTAGTCTATATTTCCTTTTCTTTCTCACCCCCATCTATGCATTCATTTTCCCCCCTTGCAGCGTGCGACGTTTCGTTAGGAGTTATGTAAACCAATGGGAATTTCATCACCATTTGAGTCTCATTTGGAGGGGATAAGCTTGTTTGGATGTGATGGGGCAGTTGATAATGAAAGGAGCAAGCCTTTCCATGGAAAAAAGGACCCATACCTCGTGGAATTTGGGAAAGTGGTCACCCATAGTCTATCCTTCCTTTTCTTTCTCACCCCCATCTATGCATTCCTTTTCTCCCCTTATAGCATGCGACGCTTCCTTGGGAGTTATGTAAACCAATGGGAATTTCATCACCATTTGAGTCTCATTTGGAAAGGATATGCTTGTTTGGATGTGATGGAGCACTTGATAATGAAAGGAGCAAGCTTTTCCATGGAAAAAATGACCTATACCTCGTGGAATTTGGGAAAGTGGTCGCCCATAGTCTATCTTTCCTTTTCTTTCTCACCCCCATCTATGCATTCATTTCCCCCCTTGCAGCGTGCGACGCTTACTTTTCCCTTTTTCTTTTTTTTTTTTTCTCTTTCCTTTTCTCAACTGAAAAACCCTTGTCTTCTTCCTCATCAAGCTGTAGTCCCCTGTTTCGGCTTCCTCTTGGCCGATAAGCTCAAAAGAAAAAGAAAAAAAAAACAAAGTTGTTCCCTGTTTCAGTGCCGCCAACTTGAACTGCCCTTCATGTTCTACTTCTCTTTGTCTTGGCACTTGTTTGCAAATCAAACCCCCTCACCAGTAAGCCGGCAGCTCACTAGGATAGGCACCACACTAGCTTCCTTGTGCTGAAAATCCTGCAGCTCCCGTCACTAGTGTTGTTGCAACACCTCGGCTCACCCCTTCTCCATTTCAGCTCATCCTCGTCATCGAAGAGCCGAAAACCTCCACCTATGTTGTTGTTTAGCTACCGGAACACAGGTGGATTCGAACCAACCCGCCAGCAAGCGAGCCAACGCTGCCGTGACATAGCCGCACCCTTGCAATTACAACTCCTTCACTGCTCGACTTCCACCAGCAAAGGGCAAGCCCTCTTAGCCGTGAGCCAAAGGCTTCTCAGCCCTGTTCCAAGGTAACCGGAGCCATTTCGGCGTCCTTGGAGGTCGCGGTGTAGCTGCTGCCACTTAGTCAGCAACGGTAGCTTTGGATTTCCTTGGTTAGGTGAGTTATTTTCCTAAATCTTGATTAGGGGCTAACTACACTTGTTTAGGAGTTTAAATAAATTAAGAATGGTTTAGATTAGATTAAGTATAGCTTAGTGATAGTCTTAGAATGGGTTAGCCTTAGTTAAATTAATGAGATTAGTACCCTAGGGGATGGATTAGTCAAAAACAAAGCTTGTTCTACAAAACTGATTTGTAGATGTTTGTTGTTTTCCATTTTTGTAGAACAAAATGTATTGTGATTTTGAGGATGCTTCCTTCTTGATAAATGTTTTAGAAATCTTCAGCCATCACATATATGTTCCTTATTATTTTTGGGGATTTAAAAGAAGTAGGTCTCAGCTCCATTATCTTCAAATAGAAACTCGGATTGTATTGGAAATTATGTATAGTTGGTGTGCATTGCATTATGGTTATTGGAAGGAGGAATAGTGAGACTTGGTTATGCTTCCGCTAATGAGTTGTGTTGAAACCGTTTTCACAAAAAAAAAAAAAATGCCTATGGACTATGGTACTTCTGCTAAGAAATGTAACTAGTCTTCATTAGGTGGAGTAATAGATACCTATGGTGGCCTTAGGTGTTTCGGGGTGCCACAACATATAGGAAATCCTCAAATACAAAATAATAGTCGAAATAATACTAATACATTACAAAAGTTGAAAATACAATTTCATGGAGTTTCCGGCATATTATTGTCCCTTGTCATTTTATTGGTAATGATTTTCCTAAGCGTATTTATTTGGTTTCCCTCCTCGGTCAACTAAACGTTACAAGCTCATCTTGCGTGGGTTTAGCCAAGTAAATCGGATCTCCATCGGATCTCCACTTTATTGCCCAAGATCTGCAAATCCCAACTCAAAACCAATAACCCACAACCATAGAGCACCAACCCAAAACGGATAATCGTGGAAGAACATCGCAAGCAAATCATGACGAAAGCAATGCAATCATAACAATCCCACTTACATCATACAACGCCACCCCAAGAGATTCTTTCGAACCCGAAAAAACAGTTTGTAAATTAATTTTCGTGCTTCGACTTAGCTAACTATGAAACTAATCAATCATCTCTTTTCTTGATAAGTAAGTGAGATCTTCTTACTGATGAGATGAACGTGCATTCAACCACTCAAAGCTAACCATATGATATTTAGGAAAGGAATTATCTCCATCATCCCCAAGACCGAAATGAAGCCCTTTTGCCAATCGCCAGTAATCTTCTTTTATGGAAAACATACGCCATTATTCTCGCATTTCTGTGTATGCAGCTAATCAATCCTCGAAGATTGACATAGCCCTATAAGATTGGATCCCAGGGGTCCTTCTTATCTATTGAACTCAGTTTGCTTGTGAATTGTGAGGTTGTACAATTCTTATTGGCTTAGCACAAGTCCTTATCTCTATTCCCCACCCCCACTGAGAAACAGAGGCCCAGACGAAATCTACCTAAGAACTCGTAGCACAAACATCAACCATTCACAATTGCTCTCACATTCCCCACCCCACCAAGAATCAGAGCAGTCCAGACGAAATTCATGTAGTAACTTGCCGCACAAACATCAATTGTTCGTTTGTAGAGCACAAGCACAAAACAACCAAGAAAGAGGCAAAAAGGGAAGGATTGATTGAATCTCGTGAGGAATCGAGAGCAGAAAAGGGCGACGGTGACTGGAGTTGCGGAATGGAGAGCGGAAGGGGACGCGGATGAAGATGGGCGACGGAGATGGTTGACGACGACAGCGATTGGAGTTCGGCGGCGACGACTGGAGATGGGCGACGGCGACTGGAGTTGTGGAAGGGGACGCGGACGGAGGAGGCAAGTCCAACGGGATGACCGAAGCCAATTGGCCGGTCTAAGGATGGTGACGGCGAGATGAGCGACAATCTGACCGACAAGAGGATGGTGACGACATTGGAGTCGACGGCAAGGATGAACAACTTCGAAGTCGCTAGGGTTTTTGGTTGAGGTGAGGAGAAGGAATGCCCAAATAGAAAAGCAAGGGTAGTGAGGAGAGAAGGAGTCGACGTCTCTACTGAACGAAGAAGGATGGAAAAAAGAAGAAATAATTTTTATTTATATTTCAGAAACTGAGAAGCTACAATTTTTAGCTTCTAATTTCTTCTCCAAAACAATTTCTTGAATAGAAATATGTTTCAGAAATAGAAAAATCAATTTGCGTTACCAAATTGATTTATGTTCCTAACCTATTCGAGGACGAGAGAAACAGAGAAATTAAGAAACTGAAATTTTACCATGCGCAGCCTGAGAGGGAAGGAGAATGGCTGGCAGTTTGGGGCAAAAGGAAGAAGAGAGACAAAGATAAATTTTGCTCATTAATGCCCATCAAATCCACATCTTCTTGGACTCATATCAATCAATCAAGGTGGCTTGTTTAAGAAGGAAAAATTCTTACATTAATGAGGGGATTTAGGCACTTGGATAGATAGGCTTAGGTTTTGGGTAGTTAGGTAGGCTAGGTGGCTTCCCTCAAGCTCTTGGATGCCCACTCTTACTTGTACCGTCATCTCCATATCTAATTTCCCACTTTGTCCTTTTGTCCTTAGTCCAATAAAATGGCATTTCGGTCATTTCGTCAAGATTGTGCACTATTCATGCACTATTCACGTATTTGGTTGCATTAAATGTCAATATTTTATGAAAAAAAAGGATTAGTGGGCTTGGAGGGTCCATGGGACTCCCCTGGCTGCCCCCCTTAGGCCGCCCACTCTTTGGGCGTGTCTCTTCTTCCAATGTGAAGAATGATTTTGTGTAATTTTCGAAATAATTATCATTACCTTATTAAACGGATTCAAAAAATTATAACAAATTAATATGTTGTAGAGAAGACTTCAACTAAAATTTTTAATAAGGAATCCAAGCCTAAATCAATTTGCATTAAGAGTAGAAAATGACTGAATACAACCCAAAAATCTTGTCCGTTTAACAGTCTTAATGAACACAGAAGAAAACCCATTTCAATATGAAAATATTTGTAAAAAACTTTGAAAATTTAGTATGTTGTAGGCATGGATGTCCTCTAAAACTTTTGTGAAGGAAATATGTTCATATTTGAAAGGAAAATTTTTATAAAAAATCGAGAAGATAAACAGGACACCATTTTTATTGCATTGGGGTAGATTTTACGCAGTAAAAGAATAGGCTTTCATACTAACCATTGAACTCAGAAAAATCTGAAATTAGAACATGTTTTAGATCAATATTTTTTGAACAACTTTCATCAAGGAAGTTATGTGAGATTCAAAACACAGAAAACCCTATAAAATTGGAAAATAGTGAAGGTCCAGTAGTATGTACACTATTCACGCACAAAGGGCTTGGATTTGGACTTAACTCATCCAATTTGGGCGTAACTTGGGTGTGCAGCCATTGGGATTCCAATTTTCGGCCCAATTTCACTTATCCAAAAATTTGGGGTTTACCGATAATTAAGGAATTTGATGAAGTAATGTCCAATGAGGGTCACTTAATCCTTTAAAGTCCGATATCCTTAACCAAATGTAATTGAAATCTATAAAATGTGACTTATCATAATTAAAACCAATGGGCATCTTTTAGGGGTTTCACGAGTTTGACCCGTGGTTGATTCAATATCAATCCTCAATACATGGATGATCCTTGGCTATCATGTAATTGTGAGGGGTCAATTGCTTGCTTCGAAATTGGTTTAGGGTTGTTTGGAGTTAATATAGTAATTGTGCGGAATAACCCACAATCCGATTATATACTATTATCGAATTGATCTATAATTGTTCCCGGATCGGTGTGAAATGACTTAATATTATCTCTCATCGATGCTTATGGTCAAATCATCAATCAAAGGTTGAGTTCTCTAGTCTTCCACATCGAAATCCTAAATTATCTTTTCCAATAGGTTTAATACTCTTGAATGGTTCACGAACCAATTTAAAGTCTAATTTTACTAATTGCGCATTGATAGAAGTAAACCCCTTATTGTATTCTGAATAGGGTTGAATTTTGAAGATGCCACATTAAACGGGGTGAATGGTCCACAACTGTTGATCTTCATACTAAGAGAAAGAATAACGTTAGAATATTTACTGTGGCTTAACCATAATTAAGGTTATGGCATGTATTGAAATAAAATTACCCCTTCACCTAATCTCTCCGCATCATCAACTCGCTATTCTTTTCCTCGAGAAGGAATTAAAACATTATCACGATCATTTGAAAGTTGAGATGTTCTCTTAATAATATAGAAGAAGATAGTCCATGATGTTCTCTTAATAATATAGAAGAAGATAGTCCATGATAGTGATTACACGTGGGATGCAAAGACAGACAGCCTGCATAATTAACGTGTCCGCAAAGGTCAAGTAAGGCTACATTGTGGAAGCTGGAATGTCATATCATTCCACAAATCCATCTATAATCATACAAAGACCTGTCCATCCACCGTCACTGTGCCTACATTCAGAATCGGAAATGTTGCATCGAAATCCGGCTCGGCTCGGCTCTTTCGTCATTTAGAAGTCCTAACCGAGCCACTGTCGCGAGCAAGGCTCAGCCAACTGGCGCCAGGGGGTGACTCTAATGGGCTTGTAGTCAGCTCATCCGATGAGGTGAGAGAAGTTGAGCTTGGCCTTAGACTCCTGCATTTTAAAAGCAGCCTGGTTGTAGGCCAATGCTGCATCCTCAAGCGTCTCGTAGGTCCCGAGCCAAATCCGGGCTCCACTCTTCTTGGGGTCTTTTATCTCCGCTGCGTATTTGCCCCTTGGCCTCCTCCTCACCTCTATAGCGCGTTTCTTCCGCCTTCTTCGCCAGCCCCTTCTCCTCTGACATATCATTGATGATGGCATGACCAACCAGCACCGTGCTTCAAAATCAAGCTGTTAAATTGAAGGGGACCCACCCCGAGTTGAGTGCATCACGCAGTGCACCGTACACAATCATGTGCTTGGAGTCGTCGACACTTAGCGGGAGGTCTTCGCTCCAGCTCTCCGTGACCAAAAAGCCGGTGTAGCTCGAGCACTAACAGTACATGTTGCCGTCAACAAGATGATAGCGAATGGACTCGAGAACATCGAAATGAGAAAAGGGTTCTCCAGAATCAATTTGCACCAGCATTTTTCCCCCTTTACATTTTGTAGGGTTTTTTCTCTGGGGACTGTATGGTTGCAGACTTTCAGTTGGTGACCATGGATGGACGAAGCAAGAGAAGCATATAAAGGTTGGGGATACGGATTAGGGCAAAAACAATATATACTTTTTTCCTTAATTTATTTCTTCTTTTGGCGTTATCCGCAAACTTTAAACAGTGGCGAGACTGGAACGAGTGTTTTAAATTATAGTGGCAGCTATAAATTAATGTACATTATATATTAATTATCCGATGCAAAATTTAAGAAAAAAGGAATGGGTCACATTCCTTTTTTATTTTATTTTATTGAACAAGGACTATAATGAACAGAATGCATGCGTGCGTGTATTATTATAATTGAAGAAAACATAAGGTGGAGGAAATGTTACAAGAAATGCATCGGTTTGCACCGCAAATCCATGCAATAATTTCATTATACAATAACGAGGGACAAGATCATAGTGAAAAGTAAATCAAATCTCCAAACCTTTACCATATGATTCTTTAAATATGTAATACGTTTTGAAATTCTCAATTAACTTATGGCCAAATTACAAGTCTTGATTAGGTAAAGAAAATTTGTTGGATCGTTGTGAAGTGATAAGACGCGTACAAAGTCTAAGCTTCAAAATTCAAGGACCGAAAAGGAGAAGTCAGCTTCCTCAAACTCAGGGTTTAGGTTTAGATAGCGGGAAATCTCAAAACCCTATAACACGTCCATATAATTACCTTCAATTCTATGTGACATAAAAATATAATTTACATATATCTAAGTATTAAAAATGGGTACGAGAAATGGTGGACTACGGAAAAAAGAAATTGTTAAATTAAAGAAAGTAAGGTAGGTAAGCGCATGCAATTAAAACCTCTTGCACCATTTTATATCACCTATACAGGCAGAAAAGATTATTCGCTAAAACATTTACTTGCAGAAAGAGCAAAAGACTCATCTGACTCTAATTTTGCGGTTACATCCGCTCTTGATTTAGCATTTTGGACTCTCGGGGTCTTCATCTTAAGCCATCAGTCTAGAACGTGTTGTGTCAATATCATAATCTATTTACCTTGCTCTAGTGTAGGGAATGATCACCAACTGAGTTTGAAAAATGAATTTGCAAACTCAATAGGGCTAACAAGGGATAAAAGTGAGTATGATAGAGAAATGGCTGCTCTTCATCACGTTTGTTTCTTTTCTTTTTTTTTTTGGTTGCATCTCTTCATCACTTTAAGGCACGGTGCAAGTGAAAGTAAGAAAATTCTATTCATTTTTCACCTTATAATGTCACCATTACCTAATCACTGGAGTTTACCCCAATGGCCATTCTTCTCGCATGAGAAGGGGAATCGGGAGGTTTAAATCCTCATATTCTCAGAGGGTTGGGATAAAGACGATTTAGTATCTTGTGTGAATTTCAGTTCCTACCTCCTACAAGAAGTTAGAACAAAAATCTAAGAGTTGTAGTAGGAGTAAAGTAGGACTGAAAAAAAAAAATGTCACCCTTACCTCCATTTGGCCCTTGTGTTCGGTGGCTCTTGATAGGGTTAATTTTGAGAGAAATCCTTTTAACATTTAGGCTCAAAGGGTTTAAACAACATGGGAATTTTCAATTCTCATCTCTTAATGTATAAGGGTTTGTATGATAGGGCTTACCTTTCATCATCCTAACACATCTTATTTAGCATTCTCAACACCACATACTGACTGAGCTTGTTTCAAAGCTTTATGGAGAAAAAAATCGACCAACACCCAACGAGGCTGCCTTGTCTTGGGCGAGGGCCGGCCTTACCAGATCTAGCCTGATTGAGGCCGACCCTGTGACATCCTGAAATTCGATCCCGTTTCGATAAAGTGAAATGGGCATTTCGCCAATGTGTTTACGGTCTTTTTTCTTTGGGCTGATCACTCACGAGTTAACTAACTTATTGGATGAAGCCGTTAAGGGATGTATCTGTAGTAAAATCCCTAAAAGCTACTCAATTTGCTGGATTGGACTAAAATCACGTCTGATCGATTTTTAACCACAAAATTGAACTCGATTTCGGGAATCGAATTTTAAGCGCGTCAAATCCCTTTTTAGGACTTTGTCTCATTGTTCGTCAATTTATTGACGAGTCCGAAATTTCAATAAAGAAATTATCGGAGGAAGAATTGAAGACCAAGAGAAAATAGAAAGGAAAATGGGAAGAGAAAAGGAAAATATGAATAATGATATTAAGCATTTTCTTTTTCTCTCCCTCTCCCTTTTCTCTCTTTTTCTTTCTTTTTCTCTCTCTCTCTTCTCTCTCTCCTCTCCCCTCCCCCTCGTGCGATTTCCCCACCGAACACTCTTGCCAAATTCAAATTGGCTTTCTCTTCTCCCTTTTGACTAGTCAAACTCCCAAACCCTTATCTTCTCTCTCTCTTCTCTTCTCTCTCTTATCTCTTTTTCTCTCTCTCGCTCGACGCTCTCTCTCCCTCACTGTTCGAGCAGAAGCGGAACACCGAAGACCAGAAGCTGCAGCTCGCCGTCGCTGCTCCATCGCCGCTCATCCCGCCGCCGCACCACACGCCCGTGCCCGCGCCCGTGCGCTCTGCCTTGCTCGTCCGTCACTCGCTGCCGCCCTTCCCCCGCGCGATCCAGCGTCCGTTCAGCCTCTGTTCAGCCACCGTGAGTGGCCGAGCGAGCCACCGAGCCGCCGTCCGGCCTCACCGGAGCTCTACCCGCTCTCCCGACCTCTTGCTGCCCCCAACCCTCTCTCTTTCTCTCTGTTTTGCAGCTGATCCAGCAGACCCGAGTGGGTTTCCAGCCGGTTCGTGGGCTGTTTTGGGCCGTTCCGGGCCCCGAACCCGAGCCGTGCTTTGGAGTTTGTTGTTCCTCGCGTCGCCCCCGTCGGATTGATCCGATTTGCGTGCGATTTGGTGAGTAATCTCACTAATCCTGGATTAGTTGGCTAATTATGCTTAAGGTTGGTTTAGATTTAATTAATTATGTTTAGGTTGTTAGATTAGAATAAATTAGCAATTATTAGTCAATTGTGATGCGATTTAGATAAATTGATTGTGCAATTAACAAGTAGACGTGGTCTACTAATTATTGGAAGTGCCTCGGGATTTTTCCCGACCCTTGGTGGGCTCCAATTAGGCTTTTCGGGCCTAAGTGGAATTTTTTTAGTATTTAAATATTAATTTTCGGAATTAAATTAAATAATTATTTATTTTCCGAAAATTCAACGAGATGGACCGGAACCGGAATTTTATGCTAATGACCTTGATGAAGTCCGTTTATTTAATTGAGCACCAATTTGAGCTAAATTGGATTTATTATAATTAATTATTAATTTTCGAAATTAATTAATTAATTGTTTTCCGGAAATTCAACTGAGATGGACCGTGACCGGAAAATTATGCTGATGACCGTGGTGAAGTCTGTTTATTTAATTGGGCCTTATTTTGAGCTAAATGTAATTTTTAATCTTTAATAATTAATTTTCAGAAATTAAGATTGAGATGGCCGACGACCGAAATTTCGTGCCAATTGTCATGGTGCAGTTCGTTTATTTAATCGAGCTTTAGTTTGTGCTGAATTGACTTATTTGTGAAATTGAGAATTATCCTTTAATGGAATAATCTTTGATTATTAATTGGAAAATGACCGGGTGTCGGTTGACAGCACCAAAAGTGTTTTGGTGGGCTATAAAGAATGGTGGGAATTATGAAAAAGGAAATTATAATATTTTGGCTAAGGCCGATCGTGTATCCACACGACTATTTTATCGGCTATGATAAAAATAAAGGGAATATTGGACGGTGGAGATGGTATACTATATCGGCCTTCGGGCGATATGTCAGCTTTGGGTGAGCAGTATATCTTATCATCAGCTTTGGGCGAGCAATATATTATCAGCTTTGGGTGAGCATATGGTATACTATATCGGCCTTTGGGCGATATGTTAGCTTTGTGTGAGTAGTATACTGGTATACTATATCGACCTACGGGCGATATGTCAGCTTTGGGTGAGCAGTATATCTTATCATCAGCTTTGGGCGAGCAATATATTATCAGCTTTGGGTGAGCATATGGTATACTATATCAGCCTTTAAGCGATATGTCAGCTTTGGGTGAGCAGTATACCGGTATACTATATCGGCCTTCGGGCGATATGCTAGCTTTGGGTGAGCAATATACCTTATTATCAGCTTTGGGTGAGCTATACTATCTATTTATCAGCTTTGGGTGAACAGTCCTGATTTGATAGGACTTCATAGATAGTATTGAATATGCCGACCGAGCATGGGTCGTGATGTCATGTAATCGACTAAGTCGATTGATCATTGCTTTGATTTGATGTCGTGAATTGATTGACTGATTGGAAAGGACCGCGAGTGGTCTTGTTGGTATGTAATCGACTAGGTCGATTTGATCGATGCTTTGATCGGTGATATGATTGCTTGGGTGCCTATTATGAATTGTACTGACTTGCAGGTGGGATCTGATGCCAAGGTACGTCTTCTGCCGTGTGCGTGTATAGGTAGCCTATAGTATAATGGTTTACTAATCGGGCTTAGTGGGGTAGAACTCGCTGAGACGTAGTCTCATCCCAGTTTGGGGAAAAACATTTCAGGACCCTGATGAGGAGCTGATGAGGAGGAGTCTGAGAAGGAGAACTCGGAGGTGCAACTTAAAGAGAAAGATTTTGGGAGACGAAGATAATCCCGAGAAGGGCCTTGAGTACGGCTTGGATGGCTGAGAGTTTATCTTATTTTGAGATCTCATTTTTGATGTGAATAGGGATAGAGTAAAAGGTTGTGAAGTACTCTGGTATGTGTTGTGTATAAAAGTTTGGTTATAAGTTTCAATATGAAAAATATGGCACTGCTTTTCTATCCCATCGTTTTATTGTCTGGGGATTTTAACTGCTTCCGCATGTGCTTAATAAATGAAAAGGTCGGCAATACATAGTCCTGGGATATCGCATTATAAAATCGACCAAGTCTGAAGGATATGTGCGTACCCGAGGATCGGGGCGTGACAGACCCTCACTGAGCCATGCCTAGGTGATGGCTCCCTTTTTTAGGGCTCGCCCTTGCCTAGCTGGACCTCACTTGTGGCATGTGAGGACAGCCGGCCGGCCATCGGCAAAAGGCAAAGAATGAAGCCAAAAAAAAAAAAAAAAGGAAAGAAAAAAATCAAAAAAAAAATAATAATTTAAAAATATTAAAATATTATGACAAATTGTCCATGTCAGTGTGGTGGTCCTATGCAGCACCATCGGCATTTACGTTAGTATTTTCCAAACAAAATTGGTTTGATTGACTCAATTGATATGAAATGAAAATGTTTAGGATTTTTTTGATAATTTTCCCTTGAAATCATAAGCATCTCGATTTTAGCTAAAAATTCCCGGCCACCCTGTTGATCCTCCCTCTTTAGAACTTTCACAGCTACTTTGGTCCCATCTTCAAGAATGCCACTTTGTATACACACCCAAAGCCACCTTCGCCAAGGATTCTTGACTCATTGAAATGATCAATAGCTTTTTCAATGTGTCACGCCCCGATCCTCGGGTACGCACACATCCTTCTCACTTGGTCGATTTTATAATGCGATATCCCAGGACAAGTATCGCCGACCCTTTAGTTTATTAAGCACATGCGGAAGCAGTTAAAATCCCCAGACAATAAAACGATGGGATAGAAAAGCAGGGTCATATTTTTCATATTGAAATTTATAACCAAACTTTTATACATGACATCAACTAAAGAACTTCATAACTATTCACATCAATTGGAGTTCACGAAAGAAGATGAAATCTCAATCCCTTCAGGTCATACTCAAAATCTCTCTCGGGATTATCTTCTTCTTCCAAAAGTCCTTCTACTCAGGTTTCACCTCCGAGTTCTCCTTCTCAAATTCCTCCTCAGCTCCTCAACGGGGTCCTGAAATGTTTTTCCCCAAACTGGGATGAGACTACGTCTCAGCAAGTTCTACCCCACTAAGCCCGATTAGTAAACTACTACACTAAAGGCTGCCTAAACACGCACAGGTGAGGGGACTTACCTTGGCCTCAGATCCCACCTGCAAGTCAGTACAATTCACATACCTTACGTATAGAATCGATACATCCAGCAATTGAAACGCATCACTCAACTCAATAAATCACAAGGGTCCAGATTATAGGGCCAAATCGTTATGACACGTCCCATTCCATGTCACACAATTTTGTCTCATAATCTGGCGCATCAAACTCAACCATCATGCGTTCCAATTGTTAATTACACCCCTCAAGGGTACGGCCAACTCTATTGGCGGTCTTCTGGCATTGCCAGGCATCGCCTCCCCCCATGGAGCGCGGCTTCGTCATTACGTCGACGGCATTCCCGAAGGAGCATAGGGTCCAGAATCAACTGCGACCGGCTTCCCGTTGTCCAGGGGGTATCCCACATAGGGATAACGTCCAGCTCAACAGCCCGGGACGATTTCTCATAACCATCACACGATCACTCAAATATGGCCCAGGGCACCGTGCATTGCACTCAAATGCTTCAATTAAAATGGTGAGCCTGGCCTTTTTCTTCGTATTAAAAATTCACCTGAAATTACTCGTGCGTGGGTACACGGTCAACTTGATCCAGAAAAATTGATATTCATCCTTTTTGAAATCCCACTATTTCATATAGTACCAAAAACTATTTTTGGTGTCAAAACCCGACACCTGGGATTTTCTGAATAAATATTGGAAATTCACAATTTTGGAACTAAATACCAAAAATCCAATCAGCACTCAATTTGCATAACTTAGCAATCAATTGCAGAAATTGACCACACCATTGCAATCAGCACGAAATTCCGGTCATCGGCTATCTCGGCCTAATTTCTGGAAAAATAATTAATAATTAAAAATTCCATTTAGCACAAAATAAAGCCCAATTAAATAAACGGACTTCACCACAGTCATCGCACAATATTCCGGTTCCGGGCCATCTCGGTTGAATTTCCGGAAAATAAATAATTATTTAATGAAATTCCGAAATTTAATAATTAACTACTAAAAATATCCACTTAGGCCCGAAAAGCCTAATTGGAGCCCACTAAGGGTTGGGAAAAATCCCGAAGCACTTCCAATAATTAGTAGACCACGTCTACTTGCTAATTACCCAATCAATTTATTTAAATCGCATCACAATTGACTAATAATTGCTAATTTATTCTAATATAACAACCTAAACATAATTAATTAAATCTAAACCAACCTTAAGCATAATTAGCCAACTAATCCAAGATTAGTGAGATTACTCACCAAATCGCGAGCAAATCGGATCAATCCGACGGCGGTGACGCGAGGAACGATTGTTCCCAAAGCACGGCTCGGGTTCGGGGCCCGGAAACGGCCTAAAACGGGCCAAAACCTCACTTTGCAAAACCCATTTTCTGCACTCTCGTGCGCGGCTGATTAAGGGCGAAGGAAGGCGGATCCGGAGCTTGGTTGGGTCGGAAATGGACGGAGGGTCGAACCGAACCAAGGCGAGGCTTCACGGTGGCCGGAGGATGGGTGGGCGGCTCCGGCGGAGCTCCACCAGATCTGAAGCTTCGCTGAAACAGAGGGCTGAGCGAGGGAGAGGCCGAGGCAGGCGGAGCACGGGAACGGCGTGTGGCGGCGAGGCGGCGCGACTGCAGCTCCTTCAAGCAACGCCGATTGTTGCTTCTGCTCCTGCTGGTCGGTTCTGATCGAACCAGAGGAAGGAGAGAGGGCGAGGGGCGCGCGGACGACCGTGGAGCAGCGGCGGTAGCTCCGGCCGATGGGCAACGACGGCGACGAGAAGCGGCGACGGGCGGAGCTTCTTCGGCTTCTTCGGCTTCCATGGTGCCGAGCAACCAAAGAGAAGAGGAAGAAAGGGGGTTCGTCGACGGAGGAGGAGAGAAGAAGAAGAAGAAGAGAAAACCAATTTCTCTTTCTTTTCTCTCTCTCTCTCTCTTTCTCTTATGTCAGCCACCAGCTATCTTCCACTTCATTTTCCTTGCCAAAGATGCCCCTTCTAGAAGCTTTAGATAGGCCAAAATGTGGGGGTAGAGGTGTCATACGAATTTGCTATTTTTCCCTCTTCAATTTTACTTAAATTGGTTCACTTCTCAACAAACAAAATTTCAATTGAAGCCTAAATAAATCCATCAAGGCATCCTTGTCCATTTCATGACTTTTCCCGTCATATAATCTAACTTGCATCCCAATTTCGAATTCAAGAACGGTCCTCTGAAATTTTCGATGAAAATGACCCTACTTATCTAGTCGAAATTATGACTCGAAAAATCTGGATGTCACACAATGTCACTGGCGCTGAAAGTTTTACCCGACCCTCCGTAAGTCGGTAAGCTAGATCCAAATGACAATGAGGTAGAGCTTGGGCCACTTCCAAGGATAGACCCTGGCATAATTGCAAGACATCAACCTCCATAGTGTGAATGGAAGAACTCCCCTCGACCCGATCTTGCAATACTTAATTGAAATCATAGGCTAAAGTTTCAACAAACTATTAACCAAGTTTATGTTCTTGCCAATTCTACTACTAAAATATGGGACATCTACTAAGACTCATCTTTCCTGAAATTGCACTAAATTGAAATTCCTCTTGTTTCATTAATAGCCCTTGTTGGGTGTTGGTCATTTTCTTGGCCATCACACTCATGTTACGAAGTCACACATCGATTCCAGAAAAATAACGCTTGCAAACAATTCACCAGGTATAATATAATAATAAAATAACATAATCATAAGAACACGCCAGAAAATCTGTTAACGAAGTTCACCCAAACCTGGGTTACGTCTCCGTGTACAGGCACTCTGCGAATCCACTATATTTCGAAAAAAAGTTGGAAATATAACGATGATCTTCTCTCAAGATTAGGGCACAAAAAGATTGAGAACTCCCATAAAGAAAAAATTGTCTTTTTTCTTCTCTCTCTATTTTTCTTTTTCAGCATCTTGACAGCCAATGTCTTGCCATCGCTAATCTAAATGTATCACTTTTAACCTAAAATCAAATCTGATAGAAAAGACAAAAAAACCCATAAATATATTTGGCTTCATCTATAACAATCTCCCACTTGAAGACAAATATACCCGAGCACCAAGCAACTTTGCATCCATCTTCTTCAAAAATGGTAGTTTAAAACTTGTGCTTCTGTGATACTCTTCATCAATCAACGTAGAGTAATACCGATGGTAGTAGTATAGAAAATATGATTCTCTCTGTCTACTACCTTAGTCAACATGTCAGTTGGATTTTTCGAGCCATCAATCTTTTGTAACTTTAACTCATTATCTTTCAATGCTGACTTGATAAAGTAATAATATTTTTTGATATGTTTAGTCCTAGAGTGATAAGCTATATTCTTTGCTA
Source organism: Eucalyptus grandis (assembly GCF_016545825.1). Taxonomy (NCBI): domain Eukaryota; kingdom Viridiplantae; phylum Streptophyta; class Magnoliopsida; order Myrtales; family Myrtaceae; genus Eucalyptus; species Eucalyptus grandis. The sequence continues at coordinate 5,786,584 of NC_052614.1, read as the reverse complement.
AGTGCACTGCACTTTGACTATCACTCCACACTATACTGACTAGCTGTTTTCGATGTAGCTCCTTCATATAATCTTGTAACCACATGATTTCCTTGGAGGCTTCTGTGATCGCCATGTATTCTCTCTTTATCATCGATAAAACCACTACTTTTTATAATTGAGATACCAAATTCACTACTGTACCTACAACTATAAAGACATATCTAGTGGTACTCTTACCATTATCTTGATCACCCGAATAATCTGCACCTATATAACCTTGCAACTCTAGAGATATATCACCATAACAAAATGAGTAATTGGAAGTACTTACTAGATATCTTAATATCCATTTCACTGCATTCCAATACTCTCTGTCTGGGTTTTGCATATATTGACTCACAACTCCCACTACTTGTGCGATGTCTAGTCTCTTGCTCAACATGGCATATATCAAACTCCTTACTGCTAATGCATATGGAACTATCGACATCTCATCTTTCAAAACCTGAGTGCTCGGACACATATCCTTGGAAAGTTTGAAGTAACTCGCTAGAAGAGTTGCAACCAGTTTTGCCTTGTCCATGTTAAATCTCTTTAACACCTTGTTCACATAGTCTTCCTGCAACAACCATAATTTCTTATTTTTCCTATCCCTAATGATTTTCATGCCTAAAATATTCCTGGCCTCTCCCAAGTCTTTCATAGCAAACTGTGATGATAAGATCTTCTTCACTTCTACGATCATCTTCATATTGGAACTAGCCACCATCACGTCATCCATATATAAAGAGAGATACACAATGTCACCATCATCATACTTGCGAAAATAAACATAGTGATCAAACTCACAGTGTGGAAATCATTTTTCTTTCATGAAACCATCAAATTTTAGGTATCATTGCCGCGGAGCTTGTTTCAAGCCATACAAGCTTTTCTTCAAGCGACATACCATATGCTCCTTACCTTTAACTTTAAAACCCTTAGGTTGTGCCATGTATAGTTCTTCATTTAAGTCACCGTGTAAAAATGTTGTTTTTACGTCTAACTGCTCAAGATGAAGATCCTCCACTACAACTATACTCAACAGAACTCTAATTGAGGTCATTTTCATTACGGGTGAAAATATCTCGGAGTAGTCAATCCCTTCTTTTTGAGAAAAGCCATTGACTACAAGTCTCACCTTATATCTAATATTACCATCTGCTTAATTTTTAATCATGTACACTTATTTGTTTAATAAAGCTTTTTTACCTGTGGGTAACTTGGTCAACTTTCAAGTTTTGTTCTGAAGTAATGAGCTCATCTTGTCTTTCATAGCACACTCCAACTACAAGTGAGATGTGTTTACCTTTGCCTTATCGTAAGTCTCCAGTTCCCCTAAATCTGTATATAAGACATGGTTCAAAACATTATTAGCTGATTGATCAAAAATTACTTTTGGCTTTCTCACACATGTAGACCTCCTCAATACAGGTACTTCAGGGTTGTTAGTTTGCTCCGAATCACTGCATTCTTCTTAAACTACCTCTTCATTGATAATAGGCTCATCTAGAACCTTTATTTCAAGTGCACTTTGATCTACTGGAAATATCTTCATGGGCACTGTGTCTAATTCAACATATTCTAGTTGTACTACATTCTCATGTTCTGTCTGACGATCCTTGTGCATCTTTTCTTAATGGAATACCACATTCCAATTGCAAATGACTTTGTTATTCTCATAATCCTAAAGCCTATAACCATACACCACCGTATCTAATAAAGACACACTTTTGGGACTTAGCATCAAGCTTTTTCCTATCCTCTTTGTCAATCAAAGCATATGCAATACAACCAAACATCTTTAGATGTGAATAATTAATCTTTTTACATGACCACCGTTCTTGTGGTATTTCTTCATACAACGCACTAGATGGACTTCTGTTGATAAGATAAACAATTGCATCAATTATGGAAGCCCATAAGTGTAGCGGGAGACCCGCATGTAGCCTCATGCATCTCGTACGTTCTAGAATAGTCCTGTTAATCCTTTCAGCTATACCGTTCTCTTGAGGAGTTCTAGGAATAGTCTTTAACCCATATATGCCTTCTCAACTTAAATATTGTATAAATTTCTTACTCGTGTATTCACCACTATTATCAGACTTCAGAGCTTTAATCTAATAACCTGTCTCTTTTTCTATCATGGTCTTCCATATTCTGAACATCTCGAATACTTCTGATTTTTCTCTAAGAGCATAGACTCAAGTCTTCTTTGTCACATCATTAATGAAGATGATAAAATATCTCTTACCATCATAATAGAGTTCTTGAGCAAGTCCCCATATATCAATATGAACCAACTCTACCTTCTAGCCTTTATTTTGTCATCCATTCAATTGAAAACTAACAACATTATGTTTTCCATAAATGCAACTCTCACAAAAATTCAACTCAACTTTTTGCAAACCTGGAAGTAATTTCCTCAAGTGTAACTGCTTTACACATTTTTCATCAAGATGTCCATACGATAATGCCAACGAGTAGACAAATTACCTGTAACAATTGTAGTTGCAACCATATCACTAATATTGACTCCTTAGAGAAGGTAAAGTGTACATGTATGCTTTCCCTTTACTACTACTCTTCCTCTTGAAGTTATCTTCCGTTCTCCGCATCCAAAAGTTGTTACCAAACTTTCTTGGTCAAGTTTACTTGTCACGCCCCGATTCTTAGGCGCGCACACATCTCTTACCTTTGGTCAATTTTAAAGTGCGATATCCAAGGACCAAGTATCGTCGACCCTTTCAATTTCTTACGCATGCAAGAGCAATTATAAAATCCCCAGACAATAAAACAATGAGATAGAAAAGCTGGCCGTATTTTTCATTTTGAAATTTACAACCACACTTTTATTAACAGCATGACTCATAGAATATTTACAATACTAATCACAACATACTTGTCTTACACCTATCTATATTAAGATAGGGTTCACAAAAGGGATGGGATCTCAATCCACATCCGGGTTGTACTCAAGATCTTTCTCTAGATCATCTTCTTCTTAAAAAATCTTTCTCCTCCTTGGGTTCCACTTCAATGTTCTCCTTCTCCGATTCCTCCTCCTCGACTCACCTACAGCTTGAAATGTTGTCCCACAACCAGGATGAGACTACGTCTCAGCAAGTTTCACCCACTAAGACTCAATTAGGGAACCAATACACCACATGTTTGCCTAAGCACAACACGAGTCAGAAGACTTACCTTGACATCAGTTCCAATCTGCAATTCACGGTTATTCACAGATGCCTCACATTACATCAACTAGTCAATCACTCAATCAATTCAATTCACGACATCAGATCAAAGCATTAATCAATCGACCTAGTCGATTACATGTCAACCTGACCATTTCCCGGTCATTCAAGATATTGCTATTCAGTTCTAACTGATAGAACCAATCACCGAGCCACGTGCATTCTCCAATGTGATATATATCTAGTCACCGAGCCACATGCATTCTCCAAGGCAACATACTTTGTCACCAAGCCATGTGCATTCTCCAAGGCAACATATCTAATCATCAAGCCCCGTGCATTCTCCAAGGTGAGTAACTAATCATCGAGCCACGTGCATTCTCCGAGGCAATCTACCAAATCACCGAGCCACGTGCATTCTCCGAGATGATGTACTATTTACTGAGCCACATGCCTTTCATGATAATTCATCCCATTTCTAAAATAATTATCCACAACCTTAATTCGTACTCAATCTACCCAAATAATCAATTTAGGAACATATCCTAAAAATCCACCATTAAATCAATTCAGCACAAATTAAAGCTCAAATAAATAAACGGACTATGCCACGTAATCAGCACGAAATTCCGATCATCGGCCATCTCAACCTTAATTTCCGAAAAATAAATAAATAATTAATTAATTTCGAAAATTAAATAATAAATATTAAAAATTCACTTTAGCTCAAAATAAAGCCCGGTTAAATAAACAGACTTCTTCACGATCATCAGCATAATATTCCGGTCCTTTGGACATCCTAGTTGAATTTTTGGAAAATAAATAAATAATTAATTTAATTCCTAAAAATAATATTTAAATACCAAAAATTCCTCTTAGGCCCGAATTGCCAAATTGAAAAAGGGTTGGAAAAATCCTGAGCTACCCTCAATAAATAGTATACCATGTCTACTTGCTAAATACACATTCAATTTGTCTAATTTGCATCACAATTAACTAATAAATACTAATATATACTAATCTAATCACCTAAACCTAATTAATTAAAACTAAACAACCCTTAAGTATAATTAGTCCACTAAGCAAGGATTAGTGAGATTACTCACCAGAATCGCGCGCAAATTGGATCAATCCGATGGGAACGACGCGAGGAACAATAAACCTCAAAGTACGGCTCGAGTTCGGGGCCCGGAAACGGACCAAAAGCGGGCCCAAACCAACTGGAAACCCACTCGCTGGGTTGCTGTTTTGGGCTGGCTGAGGCTGGTCCGGCAGCTGAGAGGGTGAGGTGAGGCTAGAGGAGGGCAAGGGGAGCTCCGGTGAGTTTGAACGGTGGTTGGAGATGGTCGGGCAACCGCCGGTGGTGGCCGAACAGGGCTGGGCAGGGGCAAAAGTTGCACGGGGGAGGACGCCTGGGCGCAAGGGGATGAGCGATAGCAAGCGGGGGACGGCAGCGAGCGGTGGACACGCGAGCGCAAGCGGCGGTGCGGGTGGCAATCTGGCTCCGGTGTGGCGACGACAGGTGGCCGGCTGCTGCTTCTGCTTCGATCCGCTTCTGTCTTCACACGAACCAGAAAGGAGAAGAAGAAGAAGGGCGACGACAGCTGAGGGGCGTAAGGGAGAGGCGAAGGCGGGCGATGAGCGGCGGAGCGCAGCGAACAACGGCCGGCCGCTGTCTCGGCGAGCTGCTGCTTTTGTTTTCTGCTTCTGTTTTCATTCAAACCAGAGGGGAGAGAGTGTCGAGAGAGAGAGAGAGAAGGAGAGTTGAGAGAGAGAGAAGAAGAGATAAGGGGGGTTAACTAGTCAAATAAGAAAAAGAAAGAGGAAGACAGCAGGGCATTCGGTTGGTGGGGGGAAAGAATCGCACCAGGGAAAAGAAAAAGAGAGAAAAGAGAGAGAGAGAAAAGGGAGAGAGAGAAAGAGAAAAATAAAAGAAAATAAGAAAAATAATAAGACATTCATTTATTCTTATTACCATTATTATTGTCCATTTCTCTTTCACTTTTTAATTTCTTCCATTCTTCAATTTTTCCTCTGATAATTTCTTTCTTGAAATTTCGGACTCGTCAATAATTTGACTGACGATAAGACAAGGTCCTAAAAATGAATTGTGACACGCTCGAATATTCAATTCCTGAAACCCAATTAAATTTCATGGTCATAATCAATCAAATGTGATTTTAGTCCAATCCAACCAATTAGGTAGCTTTTAAGGATTTTACCGTGAATACATCCCTTAACGGCTTCACCCAATAGGTTAGTTAACTCGTGAGTGATCAGCTCAAAGAAAAAGGACCGTAAGCATGTTGACGAAATGCACATTTTACTTTATCGAAACAGGGTCGAATTTCAGGATGTCATATTATTGTTGAAAGCAGCCCCAAGAACGCGGGCTTCTCGCTTCTCGCTTTGGCCCGAGCAAAATCTACCTAAGACTCACAGCACAAACACCAACCATTCGCAATCGCTCCCACATTCCCCATCCCACCGAGAAACAGAGTAGCCCAGCCTCGCAGCACAAATTACAGAGCACAAGCACAGAACAAGCACAAAACAACGAAGAAATAGGCAAAAAGGGAAGGATCGATCGAACCTCGTGAGGAATCGAAAGCAGAAAAGGGGCGACGGCAACTGGATCCGCGGAATCGAGAGCGGAAGGGGCGCGGACGAAGATGGGCGACAGAGATGGGCGACGGCGACGGCGACTGGAGTTGGGCGACTTGATCCGCGAAATCAAGAGTGGAAGGGGACTCGGACGAAGATGGGCGACGGCGACGGCGACTGGAGATGGGCGACGGCGACTGGAGATGGGCGACGGCAACGGCGACTGGAGATGGGCAACGGCGACGGCGACGGCTACTAGAGTTGGGCGATGGCGACGACTGCCGGGCGATGGCGACCCAGGGACGCGAACGAACGAGGCGAGTCCGACGGGACGACCGCAACTAGGCCGGTCGAGATGAGCAGCGACGGCTACGGTGAGATGAGCGGCGACGGCAACGGAGAGATGAGGAGTCGCTAGGGTTTTTGGTTGAGGTGAGGAGAAGAAATGGGAAAGCAACGGTAGTGAGGAGAGAGGGAGTCGAGTCTGCTTAAGTTAGGAGGTGGATGGAGAAATAATTTCTATTTCTACTTCAGAAATAGAGAAGCTAAAATTTTTAGCTTCTCATTTCTCCTCCAAAACAATTTATGAAACAGAAATCTATTTCAGAAATAGAGAAATCAATTTGCGTTACCAAACGGGTTTCTGTTCCAAACCTGTTCCCGGGAACAGAGAAATTGAGAAATTGAGAAACAGAAATTTTACCATGCGCAGCCTTAGTTATCTTGAAAATCCCGAGATTTCAAATACGAACACAAGGTACGAAAATGACAAAAATTGATTTAATGATGTTCGATAGAAATTTTGCAATTAGGTGTGATCACCCACACACTAATCACATATCTTTATTGAATCAACCTATCACCGGTCTCTGATTGATTTTGACGGTGCCGTAATGACCTTTGCAGATTAGCACGGTCAAACAGTCGATTCTTGGTCAAATTCTTAAGTCTATTACGTTTAGATTCCTTAATGGCTTTACCTGATAGGCTAATTATCCCGTGAGTGATCAACTCAGGGAAAAGAACTATAGGCGCGTCGATGAAAAGCCTAATTCATTCAATCGAAGACAGAATCTAAAATTTAGGATGTTTCAACTCTTCCCCTCTTATAAAAATTTCGTCCTTGAAATTTAAACCCTACAAATCTTTAAACAAAAAGGTGGGGGTACAGTCATCTCATCGAATCTTCACTTTCCTAGGTTGCTCATTTTGTGACGTGGTATTGCCAGACCACTTTAACCAACGAGATTGTCTTGGTACACAGAATCTGTTCTTTCCGATCCACAATATGAACTAGGTTTTCCACGTACAACACTCTGTCGCCCACATCTAATTCTTCGAAAATCAGCACGTGGGACGAGTCAAGCTCATACGTCCTCAACACTAACACGTGAAAGACGTCATGCAATTGCGCCAACCTCGCCAGCAATATAAGATGATATGCTAGAGTTCCGATTCTTTCCAAAATCTCAAAGGGACCTATGTACCACGGACTCAGTTTTCCCCTTCTTGCCGAAGTGTGAAGTACCCCTCATTGGTGACACCTTCAGGAAAACGTGTTCACCAACTTGGAATTCCAATGGTCTCTGGTGCTTATTTATGTAGCTTTTTTGGCAACTTTGAGCGGTCCTTAATCTGTCCCTGATGACGACAACTGCATCCACTGACTGATGAACCAACTCTGGGCCTGTGATCTTTCGTTTTCCAACATCATCCCAACATATAGAATTCTGCATGTTTTGCCATACAACGCTTTAAAAGAGCCATCTAAATGCTCTACTAGTAGTTATTATTGTAAGCAAATTCGACAAGATGAAGCTGTTCCTCCCAGTTTCCTTTAAAATCCAACATGCAAGCTCGCAGCATATCCTCAAGGGTTTGAATCATCCTCTTAGACTGGCCATCCATCTGAGGATGATAAGCTGTACTATACTACAGCTTCGTTCCTAAGGCAGTCTGTAAACTTTTCCAAAAGGTAGCTATGAATCTGGAGTCTCTGTTTGATGTAATCATCACCGCCACTCCATGTAGACGAACAATCTAATGCACGTACAATTCTGCACGTTTGTCCAAATCAAGGTCCTTTTGTACGACGATGAAGGGAGTCGACTCCGTCAGTCTGTTGACCACTACCCAAATGGAATTATTACCTCTTTGACTCCTTGGTAAACTAGTCACAAAATCCATTATGATGTGTTCCCATTTCCACTCGGGAATCTCGAGAGGTTGCAGAAGTCCTCCCGGCTTACAATGCTGTGCCTTCACTTGCTGACATGTCAGACACTTGGCGACATGCTTGGTGATATCCGCCTTCATACTGGACCGCCAATAATGTTGACGCAAATTCCGATACATCTTTTTACTACCAGGAGGAATGTTGTACTGCTACGATGCACTTCTGACAAAATTTCCTCCTTAAGCACTGCATCGTCAAGTACACATAATCATCCTCGGAACCTTCGTGTTCCATCTTCAGAAATTTGAAAGTTAGCATTTCTCTTATTAGTATCATCTTATAAGATCTTCTGAATCTTTGGATCTGTTAACTGAAGCATCTTAATTCTGATATGCACTTTCAGCTCAATTCTGAGGATTGCCATAAGATTTGAAGGTGGCCTACCTCAAACTTGAAAACCAAATCTCGAGCTCTCTCGAGTATAATCCATTTCTTAATCATCATATGTGCAACTAAAGATTTCTGACTTAGTGCATCTACGACTTTATTCGCCTTTCCAAGGTGATACGAGATATCACAATCATAGTCCTTTAAAAGTTTCATCCAACGATGCCGTCTCATATTCAACTCCTTCTAAGGGAATAAGTACTTAAGACTTTGATGGTCTATAAAGATCTGGAATCTTTCTCCACACAAATAATGTCTCCAAATCTTCAAAGCGAAAATGATCGCTACCAGATCTAAGTCATGCATTGGGTAATTCAACTCGTGAGGTATCAACTAACGGGACGCATATGCAATGACCTTACCATGTTGCATTGGTACACAACCTAGTCCTCTAAACAATGTATCATTATAGATCTCGTATCCTCCAGGACCAGATGTAATGATTAGTAGTGGTGCGGTAGTCAGCTTCTACTTAAGCTCTTGGAAACTACACTTGCACTTATCTGTCCATACAAACTTATCTTCCTTCGTCAGTAGTCGAGTCAACGGCGATGCTAACGTTGAAAACCCTTCCACAAACCTTCTATAGTAACCTGCCAAACCCAAAAAGCTTCTGATCTCTATCACGGTTGTCAGTCTTGGCTAGCTAATTACTACTTCAATCTTGGACGGGTCTATGGAGATTCCTTCGCTTGAAATCACGCGACCTAGAAATGCCATACAAGTTAACCAAAACTCACACTTGCTGAACTTGGCACATAGCTCATGATTGATCCAAATATTGTCGATGAACACAACCCTCAAATGCCTTTTGTGTTCCTCAAGACTTTTCGAGTACACCGGGATATTATCGATGAACACAATCACGAATTGATCCAAATATTCCTTGAAAATTCGGTTAATCAAATTCATGAAAGTAGCTGGGGTGTTCATTAAACCAAACGGCATTACAATGAACTCATAATGGCCGTATCACATGCGAAACGTTGACTTCGGTACATCGTCCTTTCTGATCCTCAACTGATGTACCATGTCCTCAAGTCGATCTTTGAGAATATCGATGCTCCTTGCAACTGATCAAACAAGTCATCAATCCTCAAGAGTGGACATTTGTTCTTGATCATCACCTAATTGAGTTGGCGATAGTCGATGCATAGGTGCAATGACCCAGCTTTCTGCTTTGCAAACAAAACCGGTGCTCTCCAAGGTAATGCATTAGGACATATGAATCCCTTATCCAACAATTCTTGCATATGCACCTTCAGTTCTTTCAACTCAGACAACGCCATTTGGTAAAGAGCCTTAGAAGTTGGCTCTATCCCAGGAGCTAACTCGATCACAAACTTGATTTCCCTCTCTGGTGGTAGGCCTAGCAATTCCTTCAAAAACACATATGAAAACTTTTGCACTACAGTGATGTCCTCAATCCTCGACTCCTCAACTGTTGTATCCACGACAGTTGCTAGGTAACCTTGGCAACCCTTATCTAGCAAACGGGTTGCCTCAAGCGAGGGATAAGTACACTATCAGTGCCAAAAGTTACGTATGGCAATCACTTTGTAACCAAAAGTTTTTGTCGGATCACTTAAATGCCAAATCGGAGGAAAAATGATCACTTTGGTGTAATTGGCGAGAGATTCCGGCCAAAATGATTACGTGGCTTTTATATTTAAAAAAAAAAATTGACATAGCTTTTAAACGACATCGTTTTTCATCTTCCTTAAGAAAATGGCGTTGTTTTGCTATTCTAAGTGGATGGCCTCACAAAAACGATGCCGCACAACTCATTTTGGGATTTTTTTTTTATTTGGAGATTGAAATTAGGGTTTTTTTGTCCGATCCTCGTCGGCCGCCGACCTAGCTCGCTTGGCCGCCATCGCTCGACCACAACTTGAGGCACGTGAGGTTCTTGCACTTGAGTGAGATCAACACAAGTGTGTCGTTGCCGATGCTCAACGACTTACACTGATTTGAACTCGCGCTTTCTGTGTAAGTTTTGTGAACGAATCGAACTCACGTGAACAGCGCAGAGACCGCGTCCAGCAGCTTCGAGTGGGCGTGGAAGGTGAGCCTCTGGTGACTTTAGCCTTTGATCACGAGCTAGCGGCGGCACACGAGGGAGCACCAGCCTTGGTTGTCGAAGCCTAGGTATTGGAAGACGTAGGCTAGGCACTCGTTAGGAAGATCGAAGATGGAGAGGGAAAGATCAAGGGTAGCACACTTGTCGGCGGCCTCCCCAAGCACCGGCAAAATCACGGCCTTCAACTTGGCCGCTGAGTGGCCGTTGTCGGGATCAGGGTTAGGGTCGAAGACGCTGTTGCCAAGCGCGGGGGTCATCGAGGATGGCAACTGGCCGTCGAGAAAGAGACACCAAACGGTGTCGTTTTATTGTTTAAATGCTTACTGTACTCTCTGACGAGCCACATCAGCTTAAAGTACGTTCCCATGATACTAGGACGCTAGATTGATCCATTCTTCCTTCTATGAACTTGGCACACATCCGGTGAGTTCTCTGCCTCCTGTCGAGTGACATCATGCACCACTTCTTGCACCAGGGGCCTGTCCCAATTACCCCACTGAGCATTTTGCGACTCATTCCCTTTACTTTTTGTCATTATTCGCAGTGGTGGTGATTGTTATGGTTCCATCTACTCGAGCGAACAGTCTTTGATCAGGTGGCCGTATTGGCGACACCTATAACAAACCCTTGTCTTTTTAAAACACGGGGCGGATCCATGTCTTTTCCCACCAACATGACACGCCCTTTTGGTTAGGTGCTAGTTTTCCCATTATACTCCTTTGAGTGAGATGACTGAAGTGCTTTGCTTCTGTCATCGGTTTCTTCTTGAATCGATTGCCATCTCTGTTGGAACCGAATCTTAACCCAGATGCAGTAGCTTGCTCCCATAACACATCTCCATGTTGGACCTCAGCAGGTGCAGCAGTAACGGCGACAGTGGTAGTAATAGCAGCTGTAGCTTGATCCTGTGCTTGGTGCCTTAAAATACTTCCTAAAGTCTCTAGCGCCTGAACAATCCTGTTGAACCTAGGATTGCTCGGTGTTGCTACACTCTTAGTATCAGCCTGCAGCAATACTCTTACACTCACACTGGCCTGAGCTTGTGCTCTACCTTGAGTACCGACCCTCGTCGATGTCTTACCCCAAGTTACAGGTCCTATCGACCTCTGCCTAGGAGTTCTCTACTCCTGGTCACTCATACTACAGGATCTTTATAGAAATATATTTTCCAATTCGAATACCAAATTAGAATTTGAGTGACCCCACAAACAAGCTACCAAACAGCTATCACTCACATGCATCGGCATAAAATAGAGGTCATTCCTACTAATTATTCCACGAACCTATTGCACATTATCACTCCAACTATCGACCAGCTCTAATACCACTCCGATCGGGGATGTCATACCTCGATCCTCGAGCGCGTGTCCATCCCTTAGTGGTCAATTAAAATTGCGACTTCCTAGGACAAGTCGCCAACCCTTTTCATTTTATTACACATGCGAAAACGAATAAACAAATCCCCTGACAATAATCATCTCGGGATAGAAAAGCAGGACAATAGATTCACAAACAAAACATACATTTATATACACACTGAGTCATATACACATTAACAACCAAAGTCTACAAAAAAACTGGTTCTCCAAAAAGAAGCTATCCTAACTGACCTACACCTCAAATCCCTCTCAGCTCAGCTCTAGGTTCTCCACCCTATGGTCCTGAAAAGTTAAAGTTCACGACGAGGTGAGATATAAATCTCAATGAGTTCACGCTCTAAACCCCGATTAGGAGGGTAATACACCTAGAGGCGTCCTAACCACACAATCACACAACCAAGAAGACTTACCTCGTCTCAAATCGTCCCGGCAAGTTAGCACAATTCATATCACAAATAGCACGAAAGCATGAGCAACAAATAAGCTCATCAATTGGAACGCCACAATCAAATTTCAAACAAGCACATGGCTCCTGATTATATGGTCAAATCATTATGACACGTTCCATTCCATGCCATACAATTTTATCCCATAATCCGGCGCATCTATCTCAATCAATCATGCGTTCCAATTAATTATTACTACCCGCACAGGCAGTTTTACCCAACACACATCGGTCCACTGGCATAGCCACGCTACATCTCACTCTTTGGAGCATGGCTACATCCTCCGGCATACATCGGAGACGACATTCCTTATGGCATTTCCGAAGGAGTTTCGGTCTAGAATCTACTGCGATCGGCTTCCCTTGACCAAGGGCGTCCCATATAGAGGTTACGTCCACCGACACACATGGGGACGAGTTTTCTTAACCAGCACATGATCATTGAAATTCGGCTAAGGACATTGTGCTTTGCATTCACATGCCTCAATTAAGATAACGACCTTAGCATGTTTTTCTTTGTATTAAAAACATTCGGTGAAAGTATCGTGTGTGAGTACATGGTCAGATCGAACCCAAAAAATTGATATCCTCAGTTTTAAAATCCCACTATTTTATATAATATATAAAACCATTTTTGGTATTAAAACCCAACACCTTGGATTTTCTAAATAAATATCAAAATTCATAAATTTTGGAATAAATGACCAAAATTCCAATCAGCACTCAATTTGCACAAATTAGCACCCAATTGCATAAACTAAACAAACCATTATAATCATCATGAAATTCTCGTTACTGGCTATCCCGGTCTAATTTCTGGAAAATAATTAATAATTAAATATTACTGAAATTAATTAAATAAATACAAATTAAAACAATAAATGCATACTTAGGCTAGAAATTGCTAATCTAACCACCTATTGACCTAATTAAATTATCCTAACCATTCTAACAACAATGCCACGTAATAAACTATCTAACTACAAGTTCTAACTAACCTAAATTAATTAAACAAGCTAATATCAACCATAATCTAATCTTAGTATATGCTAAGAGGCCACCTAATTCACCAATCTAACTAACCTAAATTAATTAAACAAGCTAATATCAACCATAATCTAATCTTAGTATATTAGCACCCTAATTAGAGTTTAGTGCATAAACTCATCGGTTTAGCACGAAAATCAGTACACCGCAATGGCGGCATCAATGCATCCAAAACTTGGGCTTACAGCAGCGCTAATGGAGGCTTGGAGGGGGTCGAAAACGGTCCAAGACAGCTCAGCAAAGCTGAGCTTTGGCCATGGTTTTGTGGGTGGGTTGCGGCTGGTCATGGCTAGGCTGACTTCAATAGCACGGCAACGGTGATCACGATTGTTGGTTGCTGGAACGACCGAGCAGAGGAGGCGATTAGCTGGCGAAGACATTGGGTGGCTTCACTGGGGGTGAGAACTTGTGGCCGAACAGGAAGTGATGTGGACATCGAGTCATATCGAGGAGGAGGTGTTAGGGACCCATTGTCTATTCCTACTGGTTCGATTACTCGAGCGCGGCCAAACAATTCAGGCAAGCTGTTGGCATCATGGCTCGTGATCTTTGGCGTGAAGATGACCTTGGATCAAATCTTGAAGAATCTTGGAAATCTTGGTGCAATTTAATTATCTTGTCACCAAATAATTGACCAAGTCAATTTATATATATTCTTGTTTAAGAATATTCTAAAATAGGAATATTTTAGAATATAACGCATTAGATTTTTAGGGTTGGTTTTTAGGGTTTGTGTGGCAACCTATATAAAGGATTTGCCAAATTTCTTTGGGGACAGATATTTTATTTTTTGAGGAAAAGAATTGAGAGGTTCTCTTTTCTTGTTCTTTTGAGGACTTGACCTAATCAAGATTCTCTTGTGGCGGTCAATTCGACTTATCGAGCGAGATAGCGAATTCTTTCGCTCATGGCGTCTATAATGTTGGTTGGTTGACATGTGTTCGTCAACAGGTCACGTTCATACTGAGGTTGCCAATCACAGGTTTGATTGGAGGTCGAGGTTTGCAATTCGCACCATCTGGGCCTTCGTAGAACGATCCTTCCACACCGATTCACATCAGTTTGGTATCAGAGCCAGATTCTACAAGGTCTATTTATCTTTAATTTTCTGTTGATAATCAGCAATTTGAGATTTATTAGGTTAGGGTTTCGGTTCTAGTTAATTTAGGGATCCGATTGCTTTTGTGCTTCCATACGTGATTGTTTGCTGTTAGTTTTAAATTTTCTTTTCTAGCATCTTAAATTGTATATGAGTTCGTAAAAAAAAGTAAAAAAGTAAAAAAAAAAAAAAGAGAAAGAAAACGCACAAAAAAAAAAAGTGTACAAAAAAAAAAAACAGATTCGGCAAAAAAAAATTAGCCGAACAAAAACAAAATCAAGAAGGCGACTCGTTTGTTAGTAGACCAATTGAAAGAAAATCAGTAGTGATTTGCGTTTCAATTGGAATTTCGAAAGTTGTACTTGTTGGTTTGAAATTGTTACTTGCTGAAACAAAATCATTAGTGATCTAATCTTGTTTGATTAGTTTGATTGATTGTCGTGAGGGGGTTGAGAGACAGGTTTTGAGTCCAATAAAGAGCTTGTGAAAAGAGAATACGAGAGGAAAAAGGCAAGAGTGTGTAAGCTTAATCGAGGGTGGAAAAAGCCTAGACTTGAGTTAAACACGAGAGGAGTGACAAATATCTCGAGAGAAACACGTGAGGGAGCGATTGGTGAGGATTTTTTTTAGACTAACGTTTACTTGCAGGTCTAAAATATGTCACGCGAAGAAAGCGTGAATCAACGGGAGGTTGACTCCATACGAAGGGATGAAGCGCTCATGGAAAGCATCCAGCAATTAAGGATCGTAGTGGAGGAGCTTAGTGGCCGAATGATGGGGAATGGCATGAGGGTTGATGGTGACCGAGAGATACCCCGAGGAAGGCCGCAACATAAGTGAGATGCCTCTAGAACACGACATAGAAGGCAATGGCAATATGATGATGATGAGGCCGACATGGAGGATGATCGAGATGCTTGATTTGAAAGGTGGAATGGAGGCCGAAGGTTTAGACACCGAGGAGATGATGAACTTGGCAACATCAAGATGAAGATTCCTTCCTTCCAAGGGAAGAATGATCCCGATGCGTATCTAGAGTGGGAGAAATGCATGAAGATGGTATTTGATTGCCAACGATACTCTGAGCTCAAAAAGGTAAAAATTGCAGCTGTTGAATTTACTGATTATGCTATAATTTGGTGGGATCAACTTGTGACTAGTAGGAGGCGCAATGGTGAAAGACCGATAGAGACATGGGATGAGATGAAAGCGGTGATGAGGAGGCGTTTTGTGCCAAGTCATTACCATCGAGATTTGTTTCAAAAGTTACAAAACCTCACACAAGGCAATAAGAGCATGGAAGAGTATCACAAGGAGATGGAGATTGCCATGATCCGTGCTAATGTGATGGAGGATCGTGAGGCCACAATGTCAAGATTTTTGAGTGGTTTGAGCCGAGACATAGCAAGGGTGGTAGAGCTGCAACACTATGTTGAATTGGAAGAATTGGTGGACAAAGCCATCAAAGTTGAGCGGCAATTGAAGTTGGACCGAAATCACAAGAGTGGAGGAGGTTCAAATCAGAATTGGAGATCCAATTGGAAGAGAGATGAGAAGCCAAATTGGAGAGGAAACAACATAAAAACCAAAACTTCAAAGGAGAAGGAGAGGGACGGTAAAGTTGGAACAAATCCGGTTTCAGGTAAAACCGAAAATCCTAACACTAGAACTCGTGAAATTAAATGTTTTAAGTGTTTGGGCAGTGGTCATATGGCGAATCAATGCCTTAATAGGAGGGTGATGATCATGACTGGACATGGTGTTATTGAGTCCGAAAGTGAAAGGGAAGAAGATGATGATGAGAGGCCACCATTGGAGGATTGTAGTGATGGAGAAGTGGCTATAAAAGGTGACTTATTGGTGGTTAGGCGTTCTCTAAGTGTGCAAGTAAAGGAGGAGGAGCATCACCAACAAAGAGATAATTTGTTTCATACAAGGTGTGTGGTGAATGGTAAGATCTGTAGTATGATAATTGATGGAGGTAGTTGTGCGAATGTGGCAAGTTGTGTTATGGTGGATAAGTTGGGCTTGAAGACAACAAAGCACCCTAGGCCTTATAGACTTCAATGGTTAAATGATAGTGGTGAGGTGAAAGTATCGAAGCAAGTTCGAATTCCATTTGAGATAGGGAGATATAAGGACGAGGTAAAGCGTGATGTTGTACCTATGCAAGCGGGTCATATCTTACTTGGAAGACCATGGCAATATGATCAAAAGGTACATCATGAGGGGTATACTAATCGTTATTCATTGATGATGAATCAAAAGACTTATACCTTGGTACCAATGACACCTAGTGAGGTGTATCAAGATCAACTAAAGTTACAACGAGAAGCTGAGAGAGAGAGAAAAGGTGAGAAATTCGAGAGCTTGCATGGTGTGTCTGAGACACAAGGAAAAGGAGAGGCCGAGAGAAAGATTGTGGTAAAAACCGAGGGAAAATAAGAGAGGAAAGAAAAGAGGCAAAATAATTTTTATGCAAAATCAAGTGAAGTGAGGAGAGCTTTAGTTCTAGATCGACCAATGCTTGTACTTGTGTACAAGGAGGTTTTATTTTCTACTAACGATCTTGACCCAAGTTTGCCTAGTCCCGTTGTATCTTTACTTGCAAGAATTTGAAGATGTCTTTCCCGATGAACTTCCTGGAGGATACCACCAATTTGAGGCATAGAACATCAAATTGACTTGATTCCTGGTGCGCCATTACCTAATCGACCCGCATATTGAAGCAATCCCAAAGAGACAAAGGAACTTTAGCGGCAAGTTAGCGAACTATTGGAACAGGGGTATGTGAGAGAGAGTCTTAGCCCGTGCACTGTCCCTGTTTTGTTAGTGCCAAAGAAGGATGGAACTTGGCGAATGTGTGTCGATTGCCACGCAATCAATAATATTACGGTAAAGTATCGACATCCTATTCCTAGGTTAGATGACATGTTGGATGAGTTGCATGGTTCTTGCGTTTTCACTAAAATCGATTTGAAAAGTGGCTATCATCAAATTAGGATGAAAGAAGGTGATGAATGGAAAACTGCATTTAAGACCAAGTATGGATTATATGAGTGGTTAGTAATGCCATTTGGATTAACTAATGCACCGAGCACGTTTATGCGACTTAAGAATCATGTTTTACATGCTTTTATTGGTCAATTTGTGGTTGTCTATTTCGATGACATCTTAATTTATAGCCGAAGTCCTAATGACCATATTGAGCATGTGCGAGTTGTCTTGCAGGTTTTAAGGGCCGAGCAATTATACGCTAATCTAAAGAAGTGCTCTTTGTTACCAACAAATTAGTATTTCTAGGATTTGTTGTTAGTGCTAATGGTATACAGGTTGATGAAGAAAAGGTTAAAGCAATCCGTGAATGGCAAACGCCTAAGACCATAGGAGAGGTGCGTAGCTTTCATGGATTGGTGAGTTTTTATCAACGATTTGTGAGAAATTTTAGCACTATTGCCGCACCATTAACTAAGGTAATCAAGAAGCACATGGGTTTCACGTGGGGAGAAGAGCAAGAGAAAGCATTTAATCTGCTAAAAGATAAGTTAAACTAATGCTCCTTTATTATCTTTGCCGAATTTCAGTGCTGCTTTTGAGATATAATGCAATGCTTCTGGTACAGGAATTGGAGCCGTGTTGATGCAAGGAGGGCATCCCATAGCTTATTTCAGCGAATAATTGAGTGGAGCAACATTGAATTATCCTACCTATGATAAAGAGATGTATGCTTTAGTGCGAGCTTTGGAGACTTGGCAACATTATTTATGGCCAAAGGAGTTTGTGATCCACACCGACCATGAAACCTTGAAGTACTTGAAAGGACAGAAAAAGTTGAATAAAAGACATGCCAAATGGATAAAGTTCATTGAAACTTTTCCATATGTAATCAAGTACAAGAAAGGTAAGGAAAATGTGGTAGCCGATGCACTTTCTCGAAGGTATGCGATTCTAACTATTTTAGAAGCAAAGTATCTAGGTTTTGAGCATATCAAGGGCTTATATATTGATGATGATGACTTTGGGAGAGTCTATGAAGCATGTGAACACGCTGCATTTGATAAATTTTATATTTATCTTTTTCGTGAAAACAAACTATGTTTGCCTAAGTGTTCTTTGCGTGAATTGTTGGTGCGAGAAGCGCATAGTGGTGGTTTAATGGGGCATTTTGGCATTAATAAGACTTATGAAGTGCTGCATGAACATTTTTATTGGCCACATATGAAGAGAGATGTCACACATGTTTGTGAGAGATGCATTGCTTGTAAGCAATCGAAGTCTACAACTAAACCACATGGCTTGTATACACCATTACCTATTCCAACGCATCCTTGGATTGATATTTCTATGGATTTTGTGTTAGGATTGCCTAGGTCTAAGTATGGTAGAGATTCTATTTATGTGGTTGTTGATCGGTTTTCAAAGATGGCTCATTTTATACCTTGTCATAAAACTGATGATGCATCTCATATTGCTAATTTGTTCTTTAAGGAGGTTGTGCGTTTGCATGGCATGCCTAGATCAATTGTTTCAGATCGAGATTCTAAATTTCTTAGCTACTTTTGGAAAACATTGTGGAAAAAACTAGGAACACGGTTGTTATTTTCTACTACTTGTCATCCACAGACCAATGGTCAAACCGAGGTAGTTAATAGAACTTTAGGGGTATTGTTGCGTGCTATTATTAAAAAGAACATAAAATCTTGGGAAGATTGTCTACCACATGTTGAATTTGCATATAATAGGAGCATGCATTCTCCTACTAAATTTACACCATTTGAGGTTGTCTATGGTTTTAATCCATTAACTCCGTTAGATTTAACCCCTTTACTTGTTGATAAGCGTGTGGATTTAGATGGAGCAAAGAAAGCTGAATTTTTCAAGGCGTTGCATGAGAAGACGCGCACAAATATTGAGCGCAAGACTGAGCAATATGCAAGGCAAGCTAACAAAGGGTGCAAGGAAGTGGTGTTTGAACTTGGCGATTGGGTTTGGGTTCATATGCGCACAGAGAGATTTCCTGAGCAACGACATTCTAAGTTGTTACCGCGAGGGGATGGATCATTCATGGTTTTGGAAAGAGTTAACAATAATGCTTACAAGCTTGATCTTCCAGGTAAGTATTGTTGGAGAAATCCTCGTGAAGAGTTTTGAAGTTGACAAAATGTTTCTGTCAGTCTAGTATGAAGGTCTGCAGACTCTACCGTTAAAGTCTGAAGACTTCCGGCACCCGACTCAAGACTCAAAGTCTATCCTCATTGACAGTCTCTGATCTGTTGAAGAAAGGTTATCCCGAACTGGATGTTTTGTTTGGGATTTAACCTTATCATCTGGAGAAGATCTCGTGGCTGGAGAAGACGTATCAGAATCCTTTGATTGATCAAGATTGATTCAATGACTGAAGATTCGATGATTGTCTAAATATTATTGGAAGGTTTCGCTTATGGAAACCGAGATCCTGATTGTATGGGCGAACAGGATTGATGGGCTATCAACACGTTCCTTTAATAGCTCGAACGATCTTCCTAATTGATTCCGTCCAACGGGTAGATTGGAGGAATTCCTTTGGAAAGTGCCAACGGGTATGATGGCATAAAGGAGTATATAAGGAAGACGTTCTTAGTTGTTTAAGAGATAGTGCGCGATAGAAAAATTCCAAAGTCTGAAGCTCCTATTTGTTTAGATAAATCTCTTGAGCGAATACTTGTATACAAAAGAGAGTCTATATTTGTGAGAGACCTTGAGGAGGTGTGATAGAACATCTACACTGTGGAATCAAGGCAAAGCTGTGCTGTAACTCCTCTTTTGATCATAGTGAAATCCAGCCCGTGGGCTGTCAGTGCGGAAGAGTGGACGTAGGCTTGGAATAAGCCGAACCACTATAAATCCTGTGTTTGATTTTCTCTTCCTTACTCTCTCTACATCGATCGTATTTCAATCTGTTGCATACGTATTTGAGAAAATAGTTTGTGCGCCTATTCACCCCCCTCTAGGTGTTTACACTAGCAATATCAAGTATGACGTTAGTGCCACATTTAATGTTTCTGACTTGACTCTTTTTTATGCCAGTGATGATTTGAGGAAAAATCCTTTGCACGGGGGAGGGAATGATGTGGACATCGAGTCATATCGAGGAGGAGGTGTTAGGGACCCATTGTCTATTCCTACTGGTTCGATTACTCGAGCGCGGGCCAAACAATTCAGGCAAGCTGTTGGCGTCATGGTTCGTGATCTTTGGCGTGAAGATGACCTTGGATCAAATCTAGAAGAATCTTGGAAATCTTGGTGCAATTTAATTATCTTGTCACCAAATAATTGACCAAGTCAATTTATATATATTCTTGTTTAAGAATATTCTAAAATAGGAATATTTTAGAATATAACGCATTAGATTTTTAGGGTTGGTTTTTAGGGTTTGTGTGGCAGCCTATATAAAGGATTTGCCAAATTTCTTTGGGGACAGATATTTTAGTTTTTGAGGAAAAGAATTGAGAGGTTCTCTTTTTACTGTTTTTTTGAGGACTTGACCTAATCAAGATTCTCTTGTGGTCTTAACCAAAAAAAAAGATTCTCTTGTGACGGTAAATTCGACTTATCGAGCGAGATAGCGAATTCTTTCACTCGTGGCGTCTATAATGTTGGTTGGTTGACACGTGTTCGTCAACATGTCATGTTCATACCGAGATTGCCAATCACAGGTTTGATTGGAGGTCGAGGTTTGCAATTCGCACCATCTGGGCCTTCGTAGAACGATCCTTCCGCAACGATTCACATCAGGAAGCAAAGGAGGGAGCTGGCACATAGGCAAGAGGGGCTTGCGGAGTCAACTTCGTGGAGCTTGTTGAGGAGAAATCCGCTAGAGTTGACTTCGGTGGAGAGACAAGGAATTGTGGAGGTGCGGCATTGAAGATGGGCAAAAGGCTTCGGTGGTGATGCACGTAGTGGAGAAGATGGGTAGCAAAGGGAGGGGTGAAGAACGTGGGACTAAGAAAAAGGAAGAAGAAGGTAAGTAGAGGAGGGAGGTCGGTAGCGAAGGGGATGGGTCGCACTAATGGAAGGAGGAGGAGGAGAAGAGAGAGAGAGAGAGAGAGAGAGAGAGAGAGGTAAGAAAGTCAATATAAAATATCTAATTCATCGTTTCCTTGAACCAAAAGTGTTCATGCTTATCCTTTGTGTCCCCCATATACTTTCTTGCAAATAAATTCCACAAATAACTCAATTTTGGTGCCAAAAGTTGCAGCCCACAAACCAGCCTCCGAATTTCACTAATAGAACTTCAATTTCTTTACCAAATTCCCCAATTTGATGTCTAATTTTGCTAAGGAGGAAGCCCACACAATTTTCCACGATTTCCTTTCACTAAGTAGCTCTCTAAGGATGCCAAACATCCACTCAATTTGGCCTCTCCGAATTTCCCTCTCTTTTTTTCTGAATCGTCCAAATTGATTTTCCGTAAAAATCCCGAACTCGACGGAATTTCTCCAAAAGACGAGATGACATCCTATAAATGAATCGTGACTTGATAGAACTTTCAATTTCTAAAATCGGGTTCAAATTCACAATTAATTTCAATCTGGCATGACTTTAGTGTGACCTAACCTACCGGGTAACTTTTAGGGATTTTTAATGCAATTAACCTATGGTCGATTATTTTCAAACCACATTGTTCATCTTTGACACATTGGTAACTCTCAGTTGTTGTGAAAATCTCGAGATTTCAAATACAGACACATGGTACCAAAATGACAGAATAATAGGTCTAGTGCCGTTTGGCATAAATTTTGCAATTAGGCGGGATCACCCATACACTAATCACATATCTTTATCAAATCAACTTAGCACCAGTCTCTGATTGATTTTGACGGTTTCGTAATGGCCCTTGTAGATTAGCACGGTTGAGCAATCGATTCCTGGTCGAATTTTCAAGTCTATTGCGTTTAGATTCCTTAACGGATTTACCTGATAGATTAGTTATCCCGTGAGTGATCAGCTCAAGGAAAAGAATTATAGGCACATCGATGAAAAACCCAACTTATTCAATCGAAGACAAAACCTAAAATTCAGGATGTTACAAAAACACACACACACACATGCACACATGCACACACATGGGAGGAAGGGCTCCATCCCACCTATGGCTGCCAACGCATCATCGGCAAGGCAATAGTGATGGCTGACGCCTAGGTGAGGGCCGGCGACCCTCGCTGACTAGAGTCGAGGACCTACTGGCCCTCACTAGAGACGAGGGAAGGGGTGACCCTCTCCCAAATTTAGGCGAGGGTCACTAGCCTCGCCCTAACCAAGGCGAGGGTCACTGGCCCTCACCCAGCACCCTTGGACCTTGTTGATTAGGTTTGGTGGCACTAGGCTAGGCCTTGTTGGGCATTGTCTCTAGTGGGCGAGGGTCGTTAGCCCTCGGCCAAGCGCCGGCAACACCACCACCCCCATCACCGATGGGGCGGTGGCTTGTGTTTTTATTTTTCTTAATTATTTAATTTTTCTTTTTTTATTTTTAATCTAATTAAATATAAATTATATTTGAAGGAAACTATCCCTTATCGAGTGTAGTTTTTGCCGGCCAATGAGGCTCGGCCCTTGTTTGAAAAGGCTATAATCACTTTAGGCTCTTCTTTTAGACTAATATAACCATTTCAAGCATTTTTTTAAATAAAGCCCATTTTAAGCCCTTATTTGAGAAAATGAGGGCATTGTAGGCCCTTATTTGGAAATTTTCCAAATATTTATATTACAGTAAGCATAATTTGAGATTTTTTGTGATATCAAAATATTTTTAATGAGTTATTCATTTAAATCATTGAATCGCCCCCTCTTTTTTTTCCTATATGTAACAGGTTCTCGCGAATTTTGAGAAACAAGATGATGTATTTTTATGAGGCGTATGACACGCAAACTAATAAAAATCTCACCAGAAAGATAAATCGTTTTAAATGACCAAAAGAAGTCTGTGGAAAAATAGGCGAATTATTTATGAATTAATAAGTTATTGGCGATCAAACAACCCAAAAAAAAATAAAAATTGGCCACTACCAAAGAAAAATGTTCTAAAGGGATTGGGTAAATTATTTTCTTAACTATTGCGCTTTTGGAAGCCCCACTTTGCAGCATTATCTTAGGCAAGACGCCTTACAAAATTGCCCTACAGTTACTTGAAGAAGAAACAAGCCAAGAACATGTGAATCTAGTGGCTTCTCCCCAATTCAAGTCCTCTCGGACGTATAGAATCATGTTACTCAATCCTAAAACTTATTGAAACTACTTACATGCATCCTAAGAGGGGATCAAGTTCCCTTAGGGAGTTGTGATTACCAATGCCCACCACTCCCTTTTGTTTTTTGTTTTCTTTTTTTTTTTTTTAATTCTTAATCTTAAAACTACTTTTTTTTCTGATTTCTTTTTAAAACTTCCCTTTTTTTGATTTTTTTTCTCTTATTTTTGTCTTAGGGTGATAATACCCTTATTTGGTTTGGTCAATTATTTTTCATCAATATTACACTCGTAAAAAGGAGATAATACTAGAAATGACATGTTTAAATACCAACGAGTGTTTTTATTACACATAAAATTGTCTACTACAAATGAGAAATTACTTATGTTCAGTATATGTTTTAGTAAATTTACTAGGAACAAATGGTAATGTGATCCACAGTTCAAAAAATGGAAGGTAAAGCTTGATTGTAATATATTAATCTCCTACTAAAGGTACCAAATTATCAAGTACAGATTTAGAGATCTGAGAGTTCTCATTATCCTTAACGATGTTAGTGATTTTAAACAAATCAGTTCAACAGCTGGAGATCTAAGTTGGTTTGGTTCGGGAGCAGGATCATTGTGATCTCTGTGACAAGCAATCTTGTTGACAAGTATAATGAGGTGCCTGTGACCCCTACAAGCAGCAATACTGTTAACATTCTCGTTCAAAAGTACGAACTAAAACAAATGAATGATGACCATGCTTTTCAGCTATTCTGTAATGCTCTTAGAGAAAAACTTCTTAAAAAGGAATTTTCCTCTTTGGCATGTGAAATTATATTGGCTGCTAGAGGAATTCCTCTGGTTATTAACGTTGTTAGTTCATTTTTACGTGGAAAGCCCATAGAGTTTTGGAAGGAGGCATTGGATGGATTGAACCGAGAGCCTTACTCTAAGGAAATAAAACATATTCTGAAGAGAAGATTTGATGATTTAAATAAAAATGCTTGAGAGATATTTCTCGATATAGTATTTTTTTTTTCGTGGAAAAGGACTAGACAATGACCTCTTACATACAGGAAGCTGGGAAATATGATCCTTATAGAGGAATCAACGTGCTTCATAACATGTCTATGGTAAAAATCAGAAAAAATAATGAATTGTGGATGCATAATCAACTAAAATTTCTTGGGAGGGAGATTGTCAAGGAAGAAAATCCAAGTGAACCTTTCAAGCGGAGCAGGCTATGGAATTGGGAGGACATTGAACCAATATTGAATGAAAGGACGGTAAATCTAGAAGACAAAGATGTCTCTTTTATAGTTTGCATTACAATACTTCTTTTGAATACTTAAAATGCATCTCTTTCACTTTCTCCTTTTACGATTGTTCCAGGATTGGCAGGACACTGGAATTGAAGCCCCTAATTGACACATTTGACAACCCCATTTACATCCTAAACGTAGATTTTTTAATAATTTCTCGAAGCTTGAGTATCTGAAAATGAACCACACTATTGTTAAAGCATATAAGCAGAGTGCAAAGAGCTCCAGAGAGGATTTTTTTCCTTTGAAGGTTAAAGTGGCTTGAATGGCAAGGGTGCAACGATATCTCCACCCTGCTAGCTTTAGATCTGTCAAAATTGATCGTTCTTGATTTGTCTGGGAGTACCTCCAGCAATTGGAAGCGCTGGAAACAAATTATGATGGCATACCTGCACATTTTTTTTCTTTTTTTGCATCAATTTTGACATCAGCTTGTAGAAACAAGGCTTTTATATTATTCTCTTGTTTTGCAGAGGGCCAACAACTTGAAAGCTTTGATCCTAAAAGGTTGTCGTTGGCTAACTAAATCTCCATTTTTCCATGCTCCTGTAAACTTAGAGAGACTAACCCTGGAAAATTGTTCTGCATTACCTCCAGTTGTTGTCATGTCCATTAGCAAGCTAAGGAACTTAGTTTATTTGGATATCAAGTTCTGCACCTTCGTGCAAGAGTTACCAGAAGATATAGGTTGCTTGGAAGCTTTGAGAGAGCTATATATCGATGGAACTTCCATTCGAGCCCTTGAGTTTCTGGAGGGTATGTTGTGGAAAAATGCCAAAAGATGCACCAATTGAAGCACAAGTAGCAAAAGATAAAAGGAAAATTGAAATTACACGAGACGCAAGATTTACATGGAAAACCCAAAACGAGAATACCACAGGGAGAGAGGGACACGTGCCACATAAGTTCGTGAGTCACATCTTCATTTAATGACTAGTCTCGAAAGAACGCGTGCTACTCATTCTCCAAGCCACTCTTAATTGGTCCACCAAAGCTTGTAAGCCACAATTTCATCATTACTTGGCCTGACTTAATCTCCAAGGAAAATCTTATGGTAACAATGATCAAATCTTCAAATGGCCACCTAAGCTAGTGATTCATCTCTTCATTTAATGCTTAAGATATGGCCATCATAAGTCTTGGATTTTTTTTTTTTTTTTTGGCACATTTTTCATGGCTATTCTTGCTCATGGGGCAGTTCACTTAAGCCACAAATTACTAACTTATTCATTAAGACAAATATTTTAGTATTATTACATGATCTTAAGATGGACACCTAAGATGATGATAAGGTTTCTTGCATTTAATGTTTGGATTTCTGTAATCATTAGATTTGGATATTTCTTGTATGGCCTACTTTCAAGATTTTGCTCCCTAAGCTAAATTCTCTTAAACCTTCCCTTGATTGGTTCATTTGTACTATGACTCATCAACTTAATCCTCAAGGCAAATATTTGATAATCATTATCGAATCTTCTCAAGGTCAGCTAAGGTGATGAATTACCCCTTTCATTAAATGACTAGGAGGTTCTAGAATATTATATTTTGTTTATTTCCAAAGAATATGGTGAACATGGGAAATAGGCCATTAAAAGCGCAATTGGGACCCATCAAGGGCTTTTTATGGACATTCTCAAATGATCATTCTGATGCACCCGAGGTTCGTGGCAAAGCCATCCTTGAGATGCTTGTCGTAAGTTAAAATCACTCTCTCGGATAAGTCAATGATCTAGGGCTAGGGCTTAATGGTTGGGCCTTGGACCAGTCAAGCGGTCCTTTGACCGATCCGTGAGTAGTTCCTTCAACCTATCATGTGGCCAATCCTTGACCTACTAATCAGAAGCAAAAGAGGGATTGAAATCGAGGATGTTACATTTCAGTTAGAACCTCAATGCTTCTTTTGCCAATATGTCCCAAAAAAGTATGCCCGCAATTCAGACTTTCAAACTTATGCACCTGACGTTGTCGAGTAAAATCCATCACTCTCCCCCTTGAAGCTCATATAGCGTATTGTGCTTGACTCCTCTCATCATCACCAAGGCACCTCAAACGACCTTTAGAACACCATATTTTGAAACGTACCAATACCCAACTGAATTCGAGATTCCAGGACATATCTCACTCCGGTCAATATCTCACGATGACGTTATGCAATGTAATTCCGACAATTGCTCCACCATGAAATTGCTCCTATCAGGTTCCCATCCCCACAGGAAGAGAATCTTTGAGTTTCCCCGAAAAGCACGTCGCATGTCCATATTTCGCTTTTCCATCCTCTCAATTCATTCTGTTCTTAGGCATCAAGTATTGAGACGGTGAAAGAGAATTTGGAAACAATCTCAGACTTGACCATGAAAAGTGAAAATGGAGAATAAAGACCAGGTGTAATTTTTTAAAACGAGAATTAAATAAATCAAAGGTTCGTCTTCGGATGTCACAAATATCTCTGTTTCTTCGGAGACTATAACTTTCCTACGCAATACGCACAAACCTGAGAAAGAAATTAAAAGTGATTTAAACGGTAAACTTTGGCAAATGTCTGTGTCATATGTCAAAAGAATAGTAATCTTTTTTTTCTCAATAAATTAAGTGTAGCACGGCTAGTGTGATGGCACCGCCGTTCACTTAAAACGACAACCGTGTTCCAACCTATGGGAACCGGCATTTTGTGAAATGACGACTATTCTTCCGCGGGTTTCAGTAGGCCAATGTACAGAATGCAACTTGAGCACGTTTGAAGTTAGGTTATGGGGTCAACTTACAAAACAAACACACCACATACTCATCCGTACAAAAATCATCAATTGTAAAGTCCAACAAATCAGTATTATGCTGTTAACGTGCAAGCATAGATATCTGTTGTTTCACGGATATAATCTCCTCCTCTGCCCATCATCTTAATATCCCCGGATAGATCCATTGGTGACACATTAGAAGCCAATCATTTGTCTGCTGTTCTCATTGCTGCAGATATGGAATGATGCCTTCGTTGCACACACTTGTTGTCCGTCTGAGGCACGCGATAATGTTTACAAGGGTGGCTCTAAGCTTGAAAACGTTGTTTGGATGCTGTTTTACCAGCAGTAAACTCGGTTATAATTTCGTCGACTGTTGCTTTTGCACATCATTTAATAATCATTCTATGTGGTCATGGTCCACTATTGTGGTTAATTCCTGTTTCATAGAGCAACGCACAGACAGAAGAGATTAATCAGCCAAACTGCCTCTACTCTGCCTCTCCTCTTTGATTTCCTCAGTTTAGTACTGTATCAGCTGAACAACATCTATGGAATCCTGCCTTCCAATTCTTCTACATAGCTTGTGCTTCATGTCCCTTGTGTTGCAGATGAGTTATGCGCTGGACTCCATTTCAGCTGGCGAGAACATCACAGATGGCCAAACGATAGTCTCTGCGGGCGGGAACTTTGAGCTACCATTCTTCAGCCCTGGCAGCTCCAAGAACCGGTACGTGGGCATATGGTACAAGAAGCTATCGGCTGGGAGGGTGGTTTGGGTAGCAAACCGAGAAAATCCCTGAATGACTCTTCGAGTCCTAAAGCTCACTCCTCGGGGTGTACTTGACTCTCTGAACCGTACCGATGGGGTTGTTTGGTCCTCCAATGTGTTGAGATTAGGCCAGAATCCAATTGCGCAGCTTTTGGATTCCGCCAATTTCGTCGTAAAACAAGGAAATGGCAATGACTTGGGTGATGCAATCTGGCAGAGTTTTGATCACCCTTGTAATTCGTTTTTGGCTGGCATGAAGCTTGGTATAGACCGAGTGAAAGGCCTGGACCGGTACTTGACCTCATGGAAAAGCACAGACGACCCTTCCCTGGGTGATTTCACATTTGGGCTTGATTCTATGGGATATCTGCAGCTGATCCTGAGGAACAGATCAGTAGTGCAGTCCAGGTCAGGACCTTGTGATGGTTTTAATTGGTAATGGGCTTAAGGCCCGTCCGCCCATGTTGGGCCCAAAAGGCCCGGCCCACGGGAATAAGGCCCGTGGATGGGGGAAGGTATAAAAGGGAGGAGAGAGAGGGAGAAGACAACTGTTGGAAACAGAAAAGAACGTACGTCTTCTCCAACGCTCTCTCCCCTCCAAAAGAAACAAGATGAAGCACAAAGGCCACCGTTTTCTTCCCTTCAAGCGTCATCGGATCAAACAAAGGACAAATTTCTCTTCCTCTATCGGCATTGGTGTCTAATCGTGGCTAACAAGGTACGCTCGACTCCGTGGTGTGCTTTACGATCGGTGATACGTGTTTTCCGGGCTTCGTCTTCCGCATTGATTTAGGGGTTCGATTTAGCGTCGAATTCGTTTTTCGAGATCGGTCATTCCCAACATTGGTATCGAGCCTAGTTCACGTTTTTTCCCGATAAATTTGATGTTTTTCATTGATTTTTCGCGAAAGAACTTCGGCCGTACGGATCGGGGCGAAAAATCCCGACACCCGAGCGTTGTTCGGCTATTTTTCAGAGTTTTTGTAAGTCGAAATAGTTTTCTGAACATATGGGGAGAAAGGCGACGTCGAGACGAGTCCGACCACATGTCGCACGCCGCCGGGAGACGCCGCACGCGCCCACACGTGCGACCGAAGCCGCTGCGCGTGGCGCGACGCGCCCACGCGCAATGGCCAGCGCGTGCGCCACACGCGCCGGTGACGAACCGGCCCGTGCGCGCCCCACCCGAAACGGCACGCGCCGGTCCGCCTGCGACGCGTGCTAACGTCACTTGATGACGTCACCGATGACGTAATTGCCGACGACGTTTCGCCGGGCGGTCCCGGCCGGCGACCCGACCCGACGACGACCCGAACCGCGGCGCCCGGCACACGCGCGGCACGTGTCGGGTGACGTCATCCGTGCACGCGCGCGTGTGCGGACGGTTCGCCCGAACCGCCCGACCCGGTCTGTCGGTCCGGCCCGGTCTGTCGGTCCGACCCGGTCTGTCCGGTCCGCCGGTCCGTCCGTCGACCGGCGACCGTTGACCCGTTGACCGACCGTTGACCGTTGACTGGCCGTTGACCATTGACCCGAAAAAAAATAAAAAAATAAAATGACTTGTTTCTTTTTCAATTATGTCTATGTGGGTTGTAGGTCATCCATTTTTATTCTTAATTTGTTGCATGAATCATGGAAATTTATGTATTTTCCATTTTGTTTATTATGGATGATAAGTGATCCATTTTAGTTACGCATTTGTTGCGGGAACTATGATGCGTTATGCACGGATACCTGCAATCCCAAGAACGGACAAAGAAAGAGCTAGAATGAAAAGGCTGATGAAAGAATTAGCTGATTATCGGTGGCTTGATGGTGATTTAGTATCACACATGGTCAAGGTCAATCAGATGATACAGGAAATCATCTGGAATGGTTATCTTATGCCGGACTTTGAGAAGGTGCCAGCTTTGATGAACACTCTTCCACCTAAATGGCAAGCAATGTTAGATCGGCTATGGGAGGTCAACGTGGTCCCGGGTTATAGGGGGCTAGTGGAAGCTTTTGTAAGAGAATACTATAGGATTGAGTTGGCCAAAACTTCAACCCTTAGATTGAGCGCCACATGGCGCAGAGCGAATGCGCCTTGGTGGCGACATAAGAGCTCTCCAAATTTTTTTCCATGGTTGGCAAATGTACCTTCAGTTTTCTCAGATGTTTTGGCTGATAGATTAGAAGGGACATTCCCTATTTATTTCTTTGATTAATTATGTAATGTTTACTACCTGGTTGTTGTTGATGTAGCAACCGATATGTTAGTTGTATCATGTGAAAGCATTGTTATTTTATTGGATGTTAAGATTTTATTTGCTTTCTCTTCTTGCTGGTTCTTTGTGGGTAATTAGTTTTGGGTAGTTTAGAAGTTTTTGTAGCTTCATAGAATTGATTTTGCATATGACAATCATATTAATGATAGTTTTAAGTTAGGATTTGTGGACGATGATTGGAAACGTAGTGACATTTTGATTCTAAAACCTTACTTGAAATTGTTCATTAATATGATGGGTCTGTGCAAAAGGGATGCATAAATGATAGGCATTAATTATTCGTGCATATAAGTCTGATGTGTTCAGATCGATGGTTTCAGCAACTAAGAACGTAATTGCTGATATGAACGGCAACGATTGAGGAATATTGAATATGAAGATTCAATATGTGCTGGAAAAGCTAGAAGCACTAGAAGCTCTTGACCATATTATGGAAGATCTAGAGGATGATGTGCGCCACCTTGAGCTAGTAGAGGATCCCTATCGGCATTTGAGTCAAAAATAGACATTGGCTATCTTGGTCCTAGCTCGAAAGGGCCTTGAGCTCTAAGCGCAAGCGTATTGATTCGTTCAATATGTGGGAATGCAAAGGATCAAGTCCTTATTGCAAGAGATCAAAAGTTAACTAACACAAGAGAGGAAAACGTCCTCAAGTGAAGAAAATGTCAAGGGTGAAGTGTTACAATTGTGACAAGAAGGGTCACTATGCTCGCGACTGTTGTGAGCCAAAGAAGGTAAACACCTCTTGTACATTTGAGAACTTTGATTATGTGTCAAGTTTTGAATTATTGGCTGAATCCAATCCTTTGTGGACTGTAGATTCAGGAAAGATAGACCATGTAGCGAAGGATAGAGAATCCTTCGTGGAATTCCGACGAATACCAACTGGAACTAAGTGGATCTATGTGGGAAACAACTCTAGAGCTGAAGTTAAAGGGATTGGCACACAACCGAACATGTGTGGTGGACGCACCTTGTTCCTACATGATGTTCTAAATGCTCTAGAGATTCGTCGAAATTTAAGTGTTTGTTTTGATGTTGGTTAAGCTTGGTTTTAGTGTGAACTTCCGTAATAACGGTGTAGATTTGTATTTGGATACAAACTACTATGAATGTGGTCACTTTCTAGATGGTTTTATTGAACTGAATGTTGACTGTGGTGATGTCAATATGTTATTTCCTTGTTTCACGTCTTTTACTTCATGTGATAATGATGTGAATCTGTGGCATGCTTGACTTGGTCATATTGGCCAACAACATATGCATAGACTAGCCAAAGAGGGCTTGTTGGGCAATATTGAAAAAGTCGATTTGTCCATATATGAGCATTGCCTAGAAGGGAAAACGGCAAGGAAACCATTTGGAAAAGGTAAAAGAGCTTACGTTCCTCTGCATTTAATCCATTCTGACGTTTGTGGTTCAATGAATGTAAGAGGAAGGCATGAGACTGTTTAATTTCATCACTTTTATAGATGATTATACTTGATTCGGATATGTCTATTTGATTTCTCATAAATCTGAAGCATTATGTTGTTTCAAAAGGTTTAAGAATTTGGTTGAAAATCAATTAGACAAGAAAATAAAAGCATTGAGATCTGATCGAGGTCGAGAATATTTATCGATGAGTTCAGAAAATTATGTGATGAAAAGGGAATAGAAATACAGTTGTCTATTCCATATACTCCTCAACAAATTGGTGTTGCGAGAGAGAAGAAACAGAACCCTCTTTTGAAATGGTTAGGTCCATGATGGCGCATGCTAACTTACATATCACTTTTTGGAGTGATGCGTTGTTAACTGCTGCCTAAATACTTAACCGGGAGCCTTCCAAATCAGTTAGTTCCACTCCATATGAGTTATGGATAGGTAGAAAACCGGACTTAAGTTTACTTAAGCCATGGGGTTATGCTGTCTATACTCATGAGTTCTCTCACAAGTTTGGGAAATTGAGTCCTAAATGAAATAAGAGTATTTTAATGAGATACTCCGAGCACTCAAAAGGGTATGTGTTTGTAGGTGAGCAGGAAAGTGGGAGAATAACTAAATTTGAATCACATGATGTCACATTTTTAGTGGATAAATTTCCTAAGAATGGCGAAATAGGGAAATATTACTTCCTATTTGAAACCTTGGATCTAGATAATGATATTGGTTGAGTTCGTCCAAGTGGGAGTAATATGAGATGTGATGAATTGAATTCAACTCATTCTCAATTGCAACCACCTGATGTGACGACATCATCATTACCTAATCCAAGTGGGAGCATAATGGGGAATGATGTGATAAGTGTACAATCTCCCATACGGTGAACAAGTCGCCAAAGTATTCTTCGTCGATGTTTTGACATTGAAAGGGAAACTTTTATGGTTGCTCCACAAGATGAGTATGAGCCAAGAAATATTAATGAGGCTCTGAATTGCCCTAATAAGCACGCAGAACTATTGGGAACAAGTGGGTTCTCAAAATAAAGCAAAAGGCTGATGGCTCGATAGAAAGGCATAAGGCTAGCCTTGTGGCGAAGATGTATAATCAACAGGAAGGAATTGATTATTAAGATACATTTTCTCCTGTAGTAAGATTTACCTAGATTCGCATTATTCTGGTAATAATGGTTAGTATGGATCTTGAGTTACATCATATGGATGTAAAGACTACTTTCCTCAATGGAGAATTAGAGGAAGAAATATATATGGAACAACCTGCTGGTTTCATAGTGAAAGGCCAAGAAGAAAAGATATGTCGACTTTGGGGCTCAACATATGGCCTTAAGCAGTCGTCAAGACAATGGTATATATGTTTTCATAATGCCATAATGGTATATGACTTTACAATGATAGACAAAGGATCATTGTGTATATATCAAAAGATCTAATGATCAATTTGTAATCATATCATTATATGTTGATGATATACTGATTATCGGAAGCAATATGGAGTTTGTTAATACTGTGAAGAATTGGTTATCTTCCAACTTTCATATAAAAGACATGGGTGATGTTGCATACATTCGTGGAGTTAAGATTTCAAGATTGCGAACCCATAGACACTCCTATTGCAAAATGTGAAGGATTGAGCCATAGACTGTGTCCAAGGACTCCAAAAGAGAAGGAACAAATGAAACATGTTCCTTATGCAAGTGTTGTTGGGAGCTTGATGTACGCTATGATGTGTACAAGACCCGACATATGTTTTGCAGTTGGAATGGTGAGTAGATACCAATCCAATCCAGGTCCAGCACATTGGAAAGCCGTTAAGAGAATACTGAGGTATCTGAAGGGAACTGCTGATTACAAGTTGAATTACCAAGGAAAGGATCTGCGACTTGAAGGCTATTCAGATGTTGATTGGGGAGGAGATTTAAATAAAAGGAAATCTACCTCTAGGTTTGTTCTCTTACCGAATAATGGCACCATGTGTTGGAGCATTAAGAAACAAAAGTGTATAGCCTTGTCCACGATGGAAATTGAGTTCGTGGCATTATCGGCAGCGGTATAAGAAGATGTTTGGCTTAATAGATTATTGGATCATTTAGGTGTTATTGGAAGTGCTGCAGATTAATTGTTGGTTAATTATGATAGCCAAGCAGCAAAAACGTACACCAAAGATCCAAAATATCATGGCAAGACCAAACATATAGATACCGAGTATAATTTTGTCATGGATATGATTGTACGAAAAGATGTGAACTTAGAGTACATACTACGCATAGAATGGTAGCAGATCCTATGACAAAACCAGTACCTAGAGATGTGTTTTGTGGCCATATGAAATCTCTAGGACTACGTAGATGCTAATGTACTGAATATTATAATTTTCCCTAAGTGTTCACATATGATGAATTTATGTTTTTTCATCATTAATGCCTATGAATCTTTGTTTGATCTTTATGCATCTTAATGCTCAGTGCATTACTTTAAGTTAGGAAAGTATGTCGGACATATATGAGATTAGCCCACTCACACGAGTAATCGCCTCTATTTACTGTGTGATAAATAGAGATGAGACTGTTTTTAAGCTTATTATATAGGTGATAATCGAGAGCTCAAGCTTAAAACACGTATGTCGCCTTAACTGGGTGTTAAGATGAGGACATAATACTTACTATGTCCAAGAGTAAAATACCCCACATATTTTACTTTATCTGTCTAAGATGCCAGATGTGAGTTCTGATGAATTTTGTGAAAGAGTAGATACGTGAACTCAAGTTACACATTGGGTATGTCTGAACTATCATCTGTACGGTATTGAAAGGTGTAGACATACGCTCCATGGGAAAGGAGTTGATACCGTAATACGTATTTCATACTACGTATGCATGAGACGACCAATAAGAGTGGCAAAAGTTTGATCTCAACTTTTTATGTCGTGTGAGACTCTTGAGGAAAAGAGTTCCTCAATTTTTAGTCCCCTCATGACTCTTACTTATTCTTAAGATTTCTATTTAGTGTTTGCTATCTTAGGAAGTTGCCAATGGTCATGAGTTTGATTCGATCTAATGGGGCATTTCTAGAAAAGTAAGTTGAACTGAAATTGAGAGTTTGAAGGGAAGAGGAAGATCGATTTTGGAGAATCACATTGTAGTTTTGTGTTCACCGGTTAACCAATTATGACTGTATTTGGGATAATCATAATTGTGAATACAATATATATATCATTGTTTAAAAGAGATCAAGAGAGATATAAATGTGATCGATCGATCTAGGGAACTGCATACTAAATCTACTCGGAGTGTGATGCCCATTATGAGCTGCTATATATTCCTAACAGATGTATGGCAACGAGCTCTCAAAGTATGCTGGTCGCACAGATTATTCACCGGTATGAATGTTGAAGAGAGGTAAAGAGAATTCTGTTCAGCCCACCATGTGCGAGTGGGAGATGATGGTTTTAATTGGTAATGGGCTTAAGGCCCGTCCACCCATGCTGGGCCCAAAAGGCCCGGCCCACGGGAATAAGGCCCGTGGATGGGGGAAGGTATAAAAGGGAGGAGAGAGAGGGAGAAGACAACTGTTGGAAACAGAAAAGAACGTACGTCTTCTCCAACGCTCTCTCTCCCTCCAAAAGAAACAGTAAGCACAAAGGCCACTGTTTTCTTCCCTTCAAGCGTCATCGGATCGAACAAAGGACAAATTTCTCTTCCTCTATCGGCATTGGTGTCTAATCTGTGGCTAACAAGGTATGCTCGACTCCGTGGTGTGTTTTACGATCGGTGATACGTGTTTTCCCGGGCTTCGTCTTCCGCATTGATTTAGGGGTTCGATTTAGTGTCGAATTCGTTTTTCGGGGATCAGTCATTCCCAACACCTTGGAACAGCATTCAGTTTAGTGGGTACACTCAGTTGAGACCAATCCAGTTTATAGCTTTGGCTTCGTCTTCAACCAAAATGAAATTTACTATCACTTCAATCTTCTGAACAGTTCCGTCCCGTCAATGCTGGTTTTAAATGAGAATGGGATGGCTCAGCGCTTCACTTGGGTAGACCGGACCCATGATTGGATTCTGTATTCGTCCGCTCAAACAGATGACTGTGACACTTATGCTTTATGTGGAGGGAATGGGAATTGCAATATTGCTAGCTCTCCAAAGTGCATGTGCTTGACAGGGTTTGTGCCCAAACACCCGAGCGACTGGGAATTTGGGGATTGGTCAAACGGGTGTGTCCGGAGGACGAAACTGGATTGCCAAGGAGGAGATAAATTTCTGAAGTACACCCAAGTGAAGTTGCCTGACACGAGGCAATCGTGGTTCAACAAGAGCATGAACATTCAAGAATGCAAGCAGACATGCATGAGGAACTGCTCGTGCACGGCTTATTCAAACTTGGATATCAGAGGGCAAGGAAGTGGATGCTTACTTTGGTTCGGTGATCTGATGGATATCAGACAGGTGAGCGAGAACATCCAGGGTATTTATGTAAGGATGGCTGCATCAGAAGTTGGTACGTGTTCGAACCCTGAGTTGCTTTCGATATGATGACCCGAGGAAGAGAATGAGTTCGAAATAACTGTCGGACTCTTACTAACTCTATTTTCAATTTACTATAATGTGTATCAAGGCAGTAGTTTCAGTGGAAATCCTGGCGCAAGGAAAAGCAAGGGCATCATTGTCGGCACCGTGCTGTCCGCGGTGCTTCTTCTTGGCATCGCGGCAATTTTCACAAAGTATAGGAGAGATGGTAAAATCGTTTTTATCAGAAAATTACGGTTTCCAAGCAAGATGCTTTTCTTGATCCACAACAGTCGTTTTTAACTCTTGTTAGCATAGGTTTTAAATGTTGCTGCTCTGCGTCAAATGCAAAGTTTCATTAGATCATCTCTGTTTGAAAATTTCAATCAATTGGCCTGAAAAATATGAATGAACCAAATGTGTGTTCCTTTCAATTTTGTTTTGGGATTTTTAAAGCTCAATTATGATTTCTCTTTAGTTGATGAATTTACTCACTTGTAGGACAAATCTTTGGATTCTCCCATCAAAGACGTAGTGAAGATCTAGACTTACCTATGTTCTGATATTGCTAGTATAAACACCTAGAGGGGGGGTGAATAGGCGCACAAAGACTTTTTCTTGAATACGGAAGCAATTCTTGACAGATTGAAATACGATTGAAGTAAAGAGAGTAAGGAAGAGAAAATTAAACACAGGATTTATAGTGGTTCGGATTATTCCAATCCTACGTCCACTCTTCCGCACCGACAGCCCACCTACTGGATTTCACTATAATCAAAAGAGAAGTTACAGCACAGCTTTGCCTTGATTCCACAAAGTGTAGATGTTCTACCACACCTCCTCAAGGTCTCTTACAAGTATAGACTCTCTTTTGTATACAAGTATTCGCTCAAGAGATTTATCTAAACAAATGGGAGCTTCGACTTTGGAATTTTTCTATCGCGCACTACTTAAAACAACTAAGAACATCTTCCTTATATACTCCTTTATGCCATCATACCCGTTGGCACTTACCAAAGGAATTCCTCCAATCTAACCGTTGGACAGAATCAATTAGGAAGATTGTTCGAGTTATTAAAGGAACATGTTGATAGCCCATCAATCTGTTCGCCCATACAATCGGGGATCTCGGTTTCTATAAGTAGAACCTTCCAATAATATATAGACAACCATCGAATCTTCAGTCATTGAATCAATCTTGATCAATCAAAGGATTCGATATGTCTTCTCCAGCCATGAGATCTTCTCGGATGATAAGGTTAAATCCCGAACACACCACTTAGTTACGGATAACCTTTCTTCAACGGATTCGAGACTCGTCAATGAGGATAGACTTTGAGTCTTGAGTCTAGCTGTCCGGAAGTCTTCGACTTTAAACCGACGAGTCTGCAGACTTTCAGACTAGACCAAAGGATACGTTTTGTCAACTTCAAAACTCTTCATGAGGATTTCTCCAACAATCTCCCCCTTTTTGATGGTGACAAAACCTTCCTGCAGATTTGGATAACTTTGACCTGCAAAACATTTCTCAAACACATATGCATATCTTATTGACATAAATGGCTAATAGAATAACACTAGATTCTGCAACCACAGAAAATAAGTTAGTCCAATATATAACTAAGCCATTCATAAGATATCAATATTGATAAATAGAAGCAGTCAAGTTAAATCCAAGTCTAGGCATCCGACACAAAATAAAGTCAAGGTCTGTCAAAAACAAACGAGACGGTTTAAACATAATCCATCAAAATGAAACGATTGAAAGTTTTGTTTTTCAAATCATGATGCATCTCTCCCCTTTTTGTCAACATTTAAAAAGGATGAGATGAAATCAAGATTTCTTGGGAACACTGGACAAAGTTTGAAATCTTCCATAGACTCGAACAATGCCTTCCCGGCCTCTTAAAGTCTTCCTTCACTGTACAACCTCCTCACTCTTGGCATTGGCCTGATTCGAATAGAGAGGGCTTGCATCTTTTCATTTAATGAACAGGAAGAAGCTTGACCTTCATTCTTCAAGCTTTGAACTTTGCATCCCAAGGCATATATCTGACCTTTCATCTCCAATAGAATATCCATAATTCTGCGAAAATCTGCTCCATGATCGATCCGAGTACTTGCTTCGCTCGATCGATGGAGTAAAAGCGACGATGGTGGATCAGCATAATCTCGCAGGTTTGGCGATGAAGCTTCATGACCTTCTTCTGGAAATTGAGATGCATAAACATCTTCTCGGGTGCAGCGAACGATCGACTCCTTCACTTTCACCCGGAAATGAAGATGTCACTCCTTTCTCCCGAACTCCCCGTTTTCATGCCTACGAGGTGGAGAAGAGATTCCCTCGAGTCTCTCTCTTCTCTTCCTTCTTCTTCAGTCTTTCTTGCTCGCTTCTCGTTCTCATTTCTCTTTCTCCTTCTTCCTTCTCCTTTGCTTCTCTTTCTTCTTCGTCTTTCTCTGCTTCTTTCGTCTTTTGTTCCGATTCTTTCTATGGAACAGGACGACTTTTGTTCTTTAAAGCCATTGCAGAGATGGTGATGTCATCATCATCATCTTCATCCTCAACAAGGAGAACTCTTCTTTTCTTTGATGGAGCAGCCATGGGCTCCTTCCCTTTTCTCTTAGCGGCGAAGAGAGTTGATGAGACTTGGCGGGAGTCTTGAATTTCTCCAATTCCTTGCTCGTTCTTTCGGACGCATTTTAGTCACCATTTTCAGTCCTACCACCATTTGATCGCATGATCGAACACAAAGAATTTGTGGAGGCTGAATATTTAAATGTCTGAATAACTTCGTAACAAGGCTTGGATAAGGGAGTTGACCTCTGTCCTTCATCACTGCTCTATACATGTGAAACATGATAGTATGAGGGAGAAAACTTCTTTCCACGAGGGATGGCATACATCGGCTTTGCCTCGAGCTTGAAACATCGGTTTTGGAAGTTGATTTTGGCCGAAGGCAATTAATCACGATTTTGTGAAGCAGGATGTTGAATGCATTCATCCTTGAGTAGGTGATCTTCTCTTCTGTTCTCCTGTCCTTCACCAGTTCAAGAGTGGCCCGAGCAATGGAAACCTTAATCGGTTGATATCTCCCTCTCTCAACTTCTAACACATCAGCCAAAGATATCCATATTGACAACATAGTCTTGATCTTTGACATCAAGGAAAATCTATTCGCATCTAAAAAGCTAAGATTTGAATAGAAATACGCAGTCAGTTCAGCATAAGCCTCTGTTGAGTCAGAACAGAACTTTTCCAATTGAAGATAATTGAACTTTTCCCTCAAGTTCACTTTCACAGCGTCCAGAAAATCAAAGTCCACACTTCTAGGGTTTATTACCCCACGCTTCAGCAATTTCGAGTACAGATCCTTTTGTTCCTTTGATCTGAACAAATCTCCCTTTTCCTTGAATTTCAGCAGCAATTCCCATTTTCGGTTGAAATAATTTGAACATATTGTCATCATCATTGCCATCTACAGGATTTGGCCCCCAGTCACTAGGATCACTTGGGATATTCGCAAGGGTTTCCTCAGCCACCCCTTTACGAGCGATTCCCAAACTTTCCATTCTTTTCAGAAAGATATATTCGTTCCTATATCCTTTTTCTTTAACA
Organism: Eucalyptus grandis; assembly: GCF_016545825.1. Lineage (NCBI taxonomy): Eukaryota > Viridiplantae > Streptophyta > Magnoliopsida > Myrtales > Myrtaceae > Eucalyptus > Eucalyptus grandis. The sequence goes on along the minus strand of NC_052614.1, from coordinate 5,746,220 downwards.
AAACTATCAATATAGTTCAAAGGAGTACGAATTCCTTTTAAAGCACGATATAACTTGTAGATAAAACCAGGCTTTTGAGTTCTTACGAGTGCAGCTCGATGATGATTTCTTCCTGTTGAATAACGTCTTGAGGACTAGATAATGGAGAGTGACGCTGCTGAGAATGTTGTGGGCTCGGATGCTGATCTGGAGAAACTTCATCTTCTGTAAGATCAAAGTGAGTAGGCCCTTCACCCATTCTCTGTGGTCCCCTGCTTGCGATTCTTGAGGACTTTCTTGAAAACGACATCTTTCTCGAGTCACTTTGGAAGATTTCTTGCTTGACTTTCACAAAAGATGACAACTTTTTAAGATTGAACGAAGGAGACAATCGGAAGTGGAGGATCGAAGTTTTCTAGGGTTTTGAGAGTAAAGTGAATAGAAAGGTGAAGAGTAATCGATAGTGTTCGTTCGGTTAAAAAGAGAAGAAAACGAATCGTCACAAAGGAAATAAAATATGCCTTTTCAAAATAACTGCCTTTATCCGGTAAAATAGCTATTTCAAAAGTAACTTCCTTTTTGAAAATGAATTGTTGCAAAATTTACGGATAATAAATATAGCAACAATTTAAACAGAGTCTGATGATCGTACCTTTTCAAGATAAGATTGGAGAGAGAAAGACTTACAGTCTGAAGGTTGAGACAAGACTGTAGATAAGGTCTTATAAGCCTGAGTCTGAAGGTCTTTAGACTTTGATATCCTCATATTTCAAAATGTTGAGTCTGGTCCGTATAGACTCAAATTGATTTTTGTCCAAAGGCTTTGTGAGTATATCAGCCGGTTGATTCTTTGAGTCAACAAATTGAATTGAGACATCTCCATTTTGAACGTGATCTCTAATGAAGTGATGTCGAATCTCTATATGCTTTGCTCTTGAGTGGAGAATTGGATTTTTGGTGAGATTGATAGCGCTGGTGTTGTCACAATTAATCTCTGTGCATGAGTCTTCAATTTCAAAATCTCTTAGCTGTTGTTTTATCCATAGAATTTGCGAACAGCAGCTTCCAAGAGCTACATACTCGCTACATTTGTTGAAAGGGACACAAGACTTTGCTTCCTAGAAAACCAAGACACTTTTCGCTTCTAAGTAACGGCAAGTTCTGAAGTGCTCTTTCTATCAACTCGCAACCGGCCAGATCTGCGTCAATAACCCGGAAGATTAAAGTCTCCCTTCTTAGGATACCAAAGACCGATGCTTGATGATGAAGCGACGTATTTGATGATGCGTTTCGCAGACCGAGATGAGATTCTCTAGGATCTGATTGAAACCTTGCACGATGCAAACACTTAACAAAATATTAGGTCTAGAAGCGTAAGATAAAGAAGTGATCCGATAATGCTCTGTACAGCTTTTGATCAACTTTCTTTCCTTCTTCATATTTGTCTATCTTTAAAGAACTTGACATTGGTATGTCGACCTTTTTGCAATTCTCCGGTCAAACCTTTTGACAAGATCATTAACATATTTTTCTTGAAAAATAAAAGTTCCTTCTTTCAATTGCTTTATTTGAAGACCAAGAAAGAATGTTAATTCTCCCATCATACTCATTTCAAACTCCTCCCAGACTTTGAAAATTTCTTGCACAGACTTTCATTAGAAGATCCAAAAATGATATCATCTACATATATTTGAACAAGTAAGAAACTTTTGTTTTCCTTTTTGATAAATAAAGTCGTATCTACTTTACCTTTGACAAAACCATTTTGTAAAAGGAAATTACTTAACTTTGTCGTACCAAGCTCGAGGTGCTTGCTTTAAACCATACAAAGCCTTTTCAGTCGAAGACGAGTCGCTTCTTTGGGTCTTCAAACCCGGCGGTTGTTCCACATAAACTTCCTCATGGATAAATCCATTCAGAAATGCGCTTTTGACGTCCATTTGGAATAACCTGAAATTCTTATAACAAGCAAACGCAAGTAATAGACGAATAGCTTCTAACCTTGCTACTGGAGCGTAAGTCTCATCATAGTCTATTCCTTCTTCTTGCGTATATCCCTTGGCCACGAGTCTTGCTTTATTTCGTACGACTTTTCCTTTCGTTCATCTTGTTTCGAACACCCATTTGGCTCCAATAACTGTTTTACCTTTTGGTTTGGATGTCAATTCCCAGACATCATTTATGCTGAATTGTCTGAGCTCTTCTTGCATAGCTTCAATCCAGCTTTCATCAGATAAAGCTTCTTCTGTGCTTTTTGGTTCAATTTCAGAAACAAGAGCCACAGCACTAGACTCTTCTCGCCTTTTGGATCTGGTGCGAATTCCTTCATTCATTTCACCAATTATAAGATCTTTGGGATGACTGGATTTATGCTTCCAGTTACTTGTTGATTTGTCTCGGTTGATGATCTCTTTCTTTATTTGGATCTTCACTAACAACTGATGCTGGTTTTCAGTCGAGATGCTTCTTGAGTTGTAGACTTTGGTGGGTGCTCGGAGCGGAGTTCAGACTCTTCTTGATGAGTCGACTTGATTCATCTTGCGTTGAGTCTTGAAATTTGACATTCATTGACTCCTCTACGGTGACTCTTCTTGTTATAGACTCTGAAAGCTTTGCTTGAAGTAGAATATCCAAGGAAGATACCTTCATCGATCTTTCTTCAAACTTACAAACACGATCTTTTGCATTTTTCAATATGAAACATTTGCAACCAAATACATGAAAGTATGAAACAATAGGCTTCTTTTCTTTGAATAACTCATAAGGGGTTTTCGAAGAATAGATCTTAAGAAGACTCTATTGATGATATAGCAAGCTGTTGAAACAAACATTCAGCCCAAAATCGAGAAGAAATTTTACTTTCAATTAAAAGAGTTCTAGCCATTTCTTGAAGAGATCTGTTCTTTCTTTCCACAACTCCATTTCTGCCGAGGAGTATATGGAGAGGAAAACACATGCTTACAACCATTCATCACAGAATTTTGTAAAATCTTGATTTTCAAATTCACCTCCATGATCTGATTTTATACAAGAGATTACACATCCTTTTTCATTTTGAACCTTTTTAGCAAATTTTTCAAAATACGAAAAGGTTTCGGACTTTCTTGAAAGGAAATATACCCAAGTAAAACGGGAGTAATCATCAACAATTACTAGGCAATACTTCTTACCCCCAATACTCTGAGTTCTGGTTGGTCCGAAGAGATCCATATGCAGCAACTGCAGAACATGATTAGTCGAGACATGATTTATTGGCTTAAAAGAATTTCTTACCTGCTTTCCCAGAATACATGGAGTGCATGAATCGAGTCTTTTGGTATGGCAATTTTGGTAGACCTCGAACAAGCTGCTTTGATGAGATTTTGGCTAATTGCTTCATGTTGACATGACCAAGCTTTTTGTGCCATAAGCTTGCTTCGTCTTGAATTGAGATAAGACATTGCGATTCATTTGGTTTCACATCCGGAAGATAGATGTTTCCATGTCTTCGACCCGAGAAAAAAGATTGAGTAGAGTCTTTGCGACTCCCGAACAAGTCCCTTCTTGAAAGAAGATCTTGAAACCAGTATCACACAATTGACTAATCTTTGAGAAGATTGTAATTGAGTCCTTCCACCAAGGAAACATTACTTATTGTGAGAGTCCCAATTTTCACAGTTCCAAAACCCACAATACTTCCTTTGTTGTTTCCTCCAAATGAAACTTTTCCACCATTTACTTGAGCAAGCTTTATAAAGCAATTTGAGTCTCTGTCATGTGTCTTGATCAACCACCGTCAAGATACCACTTTACTGTTTCTTGATGGAGACCTGCATTTAATAAATAGTCTCAAGCTTTCTTTGGTACCCAAACTTTCTTGGGTCCTTTGGTGTTAGTAAGATAAACAGTATTAGCCCATACTCTTTAATAGGTTTCCATACCAAAGGACACTCTTTTTCAAAGTGTTCCTTCTTGTCGCACTTAGAACATCTCGAGAGAATTTCTCCCTACGGGTTTTACAAAGACTTTCTTAAAATGATTTTTGTAAACTTCACTCGAAAGCCTTTTCTTAATTCTTTCTTTTACTTTAGGAAAATCAATCAATGGAATTGTTTCTTCACATACCGAGACCCGGACTTATTGAAGTAAGGTCTTTGTGCTTTGAAAGAATTTTCTCAAGTTTTTCAGACCCTATTGAAAATTTCTTTGATATATTTGATAAGTCTGTTTTCAAGAAAACATTTTCTTTTAAAAGATTTCCTTCTTTTTCGTTAAGATTCGAAACAGACAAGTCTAAGCTTTTAACTCTTTTCGTTAAAACATTTTCCTTTTGTTTTAGAGCTAAGTTCTCCCTTTTTAATTTGGAAATACTTTTGAGAGAAGTCTTAAGACTTAAGCATAGTTCATCAATATATTTAGAAACTTTGACAGAATCTTAAAATTACTTGCCTCAAATTCACCGTCCGAGTCGATTCTCGAGTCGATCCAAAGTCCGAGTCGATCGTGCCATCGACATAGATTTGCATATTCATTATCACTTTCTTCACACTCAGTATCACTCCAGGTTTCAGCTTTGAGAGCTTTTCGAAACTTTTCAGCTTTTCCTTTCTTCTTCTTCAAAAGAGGACAGTTGGGTCTGATGTGTCCCTTCTTCTTGCATTCAAAGCAGACTACATCTTTATTTGGTTCCTCATCATCAACAGACTTGGTCTGCTGTCTTTGAAAGCCTGGTTTCTTTGAGTTGAACCTTCTCCCTTTTCTATTTAGTTTTCTGAATCTTCTTATCATGAGAGCAAGCTCCTCATCGTCCATATCATCTTCAGAATCGTAACATCGAATCATCATTTTAATGCAATGGATTTCTTACCTCTTGGATCTTCTTCTTCATTGATCCTTTCCACTTCATAGGACTGAAGCGTTCCAATAAGCTCATCAACGAGAAGGCATAATTCTCTGCGTCTCTCTTATCGAAGTCTTTATGTGATTCCAATCCTTGGAGAGTCCACGCAGAAGCTTGTTTACCTTCATGGGATCAGTTGGTTGACCTTGATTTTCAAGACCATTCACAATATCTGTAAAACGACTAAACATATCAGATATTGATTCTCACGGTTTCATTCTAAAGGCTTCATATTGACCGAGAAGAATGTTGATTCTTGTTTCCTTCACTCGACTGTTCCTTCATAGGTGATATGCAATCTGTCCCAAACTTCTTTTGCTGTACCACAAGAAGATATTCTATTGTACTCAGTTGGTGATAAAGCACAATATAAAGAGTAAATTGCTTTTGCATCGAGTGTTTGTCTTTTGGTTATTTCTTCCTGAGACAATCCGCTGGATTCTTCAGTATCTTTTCCTCTTTCAGAGACTGGTGCAGTGGTAGGAATTATTCCTTTTTCTACAACATCCCATTCCGAGGATCCTTTGATCGTAGGAAAGCTTTCATCTTGTTCTTCCGAGATGTTGTAATCTTTTCCATCAAAGTAAGGTGGTCTGGTATTGCTTTGCCCTTCCATCAGCCCTGGTGCTAGCATACTAGCCATGGATCTTTTACTATGAAGTAAAACACTTCAAATAAAGTAAGTACACAGGCTCTGATACCAATTGATATTGCTAGTATAAACACCTAGAGGGGGGTGAATAGGCGCACAAAGACTTTTTCTTGAATACGGAAGCAATTCTTGACAGATTGAAATACGATTGAAGTAAAGAGAGTAAGGAAGAGAAAATTAAACACAGGATTTATAGTGGTTCGGATTATTCCAATCCTACGTCCACTCTTCCGCACTGACAGCCCACCGGCTGGATTTCACTATAATCAAAAGAGAAGTTACAGCACAGCTTTGCCTTGATTCCACAAAGTGTAGATGTTCTACCACACCTCCTCAAGGTCTCTTACAAGTATAGACTCTCTTTTGTATACAAGTATTCGCTCAAGAGATTTATCTAAACAAATGGGAGCTTCAGACTTTGGAATTTTTCTATCGCGCACTACTTAAAACAACTAAGAACATCTTCCTTATATACTCCTTTATGCCATCATACCCGTTGGCACTTACCAAAGGAATTCCTCCAATCTAACCGTTGGATAGAATCAATTAGGAAGATTGTTCGAGTTATTAAAGGAACATGTTGATAGCCCATCAATCTGTTCGCCCATACAATCGGGATCTCGGTTTCCATAAGTAGAACCTTCCAATAATATATAGACAACCATCGAATCTTCAGTCATTGAATCAATCTTGATCAATCAAAGGATTCTGATATGTCTTCTCCAGCCATGAGATCTTCTCCAGATGATAAGGTTAAATCCCGAACACACCACTTAGTTCTGGATAACCTTTCTTCAACGGATTCGAGACTGTCAATGAGGATAGACTTTGAGTCTTGAGTCTGGCTGTCCGGAAGTCTTCGGACTTTAAACCGACGAGTCTGCGGACTTTCGAGACTAGACCGAAGGATACGTTTTGTCAACTTCAAAACTCTTCATGAGGATTTCTCCAACATGTTCGACCTCACAACCCTAGTGAACGCGACAAGTAACTTCTCTGAAGACAACAAACTCGGAGAGGGAGGCTTTGGAGCTGTCTATAAGGTGACTATTCTCATTTTTTGGAATTCTAAATCTGCTCGTACATATCCAAATGCACAATCGAAAAGGGAGCAAAAGAACTTCTATCTTTTAGGGTGTTCTGAAGAATGGTCAAGAAATTGCTGTGAAGAGGCTGTCGGAAAACTCTAGGCAGGGACAGGTCGAGTTCAGGAATGAAGTCGCCTACATCGCCAAACTTCAACACCGAAACCTCATCAAGATTCTGGGATGCTGCATTCAAGTAGATGAAATGATGTTGATCTATGAGTTCCTGCCCAACCGAGGCTTGGATTGTTTCATTTTTGGTTTGCTTCGCTCCAGTCCCTACATTTTAATTGCTTTTGTCATCGAAAAAGAGTGAAGAAGCTTCCATTTCATAACTCATAAGGCCTATAATTTGGCAGACCAAGAGAAGGGTGTTTCCCTGGATTGGCCAAGGCGCTTCACCATCATCAACCGCGTAGCTTTGGGGCTCCTATACCTTCATCGAGACTCAAGATTAAGAATTATTCATAGAGATCTGAAAGCTGAAAACATCCTGCTCGACAATGAAATGAATCCAAAGATATCGGACTTTGGATTGGCGAGGAGTTTCGGAGGTAACGAGAGTGAAGCGAATACAAAGAGAGTGTTGGGAACATTGTGAGTTCTCTTGACAAATGATCTCCACTTATTTTGGTCCAATTGCTTCAAGAACTAATCATTCCTTTCAATAACTTTTTCGCATAGTGGTTACATGTCCCCAGAGTATGCCATCAACGGCTTTTATTCAGTAAAATCAGATGTCTTCAGTTTTGGCATTTTAGTACTGGAAATCGTGAGCGGGAAAAGAAATCGAGGTATCAATCATCCTGACGAGCGTTTAAGCCTTCTCGGATATGTAATCGTAAAGATTTATCAGATCTCTTTGCTTATTTATCTTCAGTTAGTTTGTAGTCTTATTCTAGATGACTAACACAATAATGCAGGCCTGGACACTGTCAAGAGATCAAAAGTTCATGGAGCTCGTCGATCCATTGATTGCATCCGCATGTAACCCTGTGGAAGTTTTACGATCCGTCCATGTGGCTTTGTTGTGTGTTCAAAATAATCCGCACGATAGACCGGAGATGTCATCTGTGGTTATGATGTTGAGCAGTGAGAACACATTGCCTCAGCCTAAACAGCCTGGTTTTTTTTTTACGAGACATCTGCATCCGAAGCAAGTTCTTCAAGTGACATCAGGCATAAGAAATATTCGGCCAACGAAATAACTATTTCACATTTACTGCCTCGATGATATTTCTGTAATTTCAATTATGTTTATATTGATCCCATATGGATACGAGAGGATCATGGAATTTGTATGAGAGTCATCTCTTAATCCGGAATTGAAAGACCTTACGGCGACATGTGAAAGATTACGCCTTTTGTTCTTCCAAAATTTGCTGGATTCCGGTCAGAAAACGAAGAACGTGTACACGGACCACAAAGTGAAAATTTCAGAGTCTTTTCTTGTCATGATATTCTAGCAAAGAAACCCTTGAATACCTTATTAAAAATATCCGTGAACTTAGGGAAGTAAACTCGCATTTTTGAAAGAATCCTTAATGTTTCAATGTCTGATTCAGTTTGAATCGACAAAATTATAAATTAATGAAAAAGTGGCGATAACTACAAGCGAGATTGTAATCAGTACTAAAACCGTTGCTCTGTCAAGATCTGCACAGTGATGTTTCTTCTATTCTATCATGCCAAAACAACCATGTCCTTCAAATCACAGCCTGCATTATGGTGACATCAACAAGCTCAAATGCACCTAAAACAGGGGAAAAGGAAAAGGAATTGACTTCTCAAAAGTGTTGGCTATAAATGAAAGATTCTTGTATCATCTTAAGAGCCATTTTTGGGACTCTAGACGAACAGAATAAGAACTGAAATCTTACACAGCATAGAGGTGTTGGAAAATGCATAACGAAGTAGGAATTGGGTGGGAATGAGATTGACTAACCTCCTTGCTACTATAGTCAATGGGCACAACCCATTGCAATCACTAGATTGACCCAAACAGTTCACTATCATCAAGGAAATGAGAATGGAGTTATTCTAATTGATATTCCGATGAACTTGAAGATATTGGACTTTGATTCACTAAGATGTTTCTGGTGTAATGAGAGGGAAGGAACCAAACACAGAGACTAAGGGAGCTGTCCGAACATAGTGAGTCCTCTACTGAAATATCTGAATTATGCTTAAATTTGCTTCAAGAACTAATACTTCTGTTTGATCATTGAATGTAGTGGTTATAAACCCTCTTGGTATGCCATCGATACTGAATAGACTCGGGTTTCATCGGTACAATATTCTAGTCATCCTAATCATAGGCCCGGGATGCCTCTATGGTTAAGATGCTTGGGGTAGAGCACATTGCCTTAGCCTAACTAGTTCAATTATTCCTTAGAGGAGATTATATTCAAAACAAGTTCTTCAAGTTACGGCGAGTACCCAAGATTTTCAGCCTAATTAAATGACCATTTCTAGTAAAATCTAGACAGACAAATCTACTAGCTCATGCTGACCAACCATCATGATTTGGTACAGCACAAAAAACTGATGGTGTTTAATCTAACAGTACGAAGTTATCGCTTCCATTTATTATATCTGAAAGTGCTAGTACGAACACCTAGAGGGGGTGAATAGGTGTAAAAACAGATTCTGCAAAATACAGTGAAAACCTTTACTTTACTTGAGTCTGAATAACAACAGACTTTTGAAACTAAGTCTGAAGAGCAGCAGATTTTGAGCGAAATCGGATTTTAGCAGTTAAATAGAACTACGAACAAAATAAAAAGATTCAGGGAAGGGAATCAAAACACAAGGTTTATAGTGGTTCGGCTTAATTCAAGCCTACGTACACTCTCTCATGCTAACAGCTTTCTTGACTGGATTCCACTATACAATCAACAAGAGATTATAACTTTGAGTGCAAACACTTAGTATATCACACTCACTAAGTCACTCTTTTGGTATTTCTCTCATGATCACAAACGTTTAAGCTCACAAGAGACAAGTGTATGATCGAAGGTCGCTCGAATTTTGGAATTATAAATAATACGCTTCGTCTCTTATTTGCTCATTGGTCCTTGATCTCCTTAAATACTCCTCCATTTCCAAACTAGCCGTTGGACTGTATCTCGAGGATCATCTTCCAATATATCCGTTTGACAAATCTGTATCGAGAAGATTTGATAGCCGTTGAGTGACAAAAGTAGAATCCCAAATTGATTCTAATCGTCCATACAAACATAATCTTTGTTTCCATAAGTAGAGCTTCTTCGTATAGAAAGTCCTTGTCTTCAATATCCAATTGTCAATCAATTAGATTGAGTTAATAAAATCTATATTGATGTAGAATTCAAACCAAATCACTAGCCGTTATATGAATGTGGCTTGTGTTTCGTTCTGTCGAATCTAGATGTAAATTCTAAGAGTAATAGACTTTACAATCTGAGTCTGAGTGCAATAGACTTTAGAATCTGGGTCTGAACATATTCTACTTCCGAACATATTTAACTTTAAGGTCTTAACACAGTCTGAATAACTTCAGCTTCAGCATAGAGTTTGTCTTCTGGTTCAGCTTCAGCATAGAGTTTGTCTTCTGGTTCAGCTTCAGCATAGAGTTTGTCTTCTGGTTCAACTTTAGCATAGAGTCTGTCTTTTGGTTCTTCATTCACGTTCAGTCTGGAATTTGTCAAAGTTGGTAGACTTCTGATGTAGAATAGACTTTGACATTAAAGTCTGGAAGTCTTTAGACTTTGACACATAAGTCTAGAAATCTTCAGAATATACTTTCGACATGTGTTACATTCAGTTTTCTAGTTCTTCCAAGTATAGACTTTGATAATATCATTTACATGTTATATCATCCGCATAGTCTATTACTCAACCAATGAACATGTTAATAGCCTTTGATTTATTTTGTCATTTTCAAAACATCATAAGGGATTTCCCTAACAATATCAATAATTTACATTACAGAAAGGATCAGTTTACATACATGAGTGTTGTTGGTGCTTGTACCTTGCATCACATTATATTAAATTTTCCATGAGGTTGCACTCCAAAGAGTTTAAAAAGTCGAGAAGAACCTAGTCACACATGTACTTTTTACATAATACAGTATAATAGTTCAGACTGCACAAAATTATATCTTTACCCATTCTAGGCCCGATTTCTCATCTAGTGTGTTGCTCTGTTGAAGTTCCAAGTAGTCCTTGTACTTCATCTAGTTGTCCACGGCTCAATTGTTCTTGCCATCCACCAGCTGCTCCATTGGCATGACAACAGTGTCCAGCGACGGTCCACTAGATAGAGAGATTGATAGCCTTGTTCATGACAGCTCGATGCAGAATGCTCTTGTATTTCCCATTGCTCATAGCCTTGCGCGAAAAGTGTTGAGAAAAGAAAAAGTTAGTTGCAAATAAGCTTTATGGTAATGAGAAGAACTATATGTACCATAGTTTAGGTGTAATAATAATTTCCTTCCATAAAGACCACTGTCGTATCTGCATCTATAAACCAAGGCACACTTTACGCTTCACACACCAAAATTTGAAACAAATTGGACCTCTCTTGCAAAATTTATGGGGGAGATTTGAAAGATGAAACATTAATTCCTACCTATGTACCTCGAGGTTACCACCAGTGCTGGCCAAAAAAGGCGTTTGGAATCGGATCGACTTCAACCCACTTCCAGCTGAGGTGCACTTGAATGCCACCAATTCCATTATGCATGAGGATGCTCAACAGGCCATCTTCCAAGTATCAGGCCATGCCCATTGTAACATCCAGGATCTCCACTGTACACATATTGTCCACTTTGGACACCAAGTGATCATGGTTTTGTTCCTCTCGAGGTAGCCCATACTGCCCAAAAAAAAAAACGCGTATGTACAGTTAGAGGGACCCAAGCCTTATAAGCTAGCCCATGACTCCCTCCCTAGGCAATGTGGGACAAGAGGCTGTCACACTCTCCACCTCTTAACAGAATAGTGTTCTCGTTGTGGCCTAACACAAGCAATGTAGGACAAGAGGCTATCACACTCTCCACCTCTTAATAGAAGAGTGTCCTCGCTGTGGCCCAACACGAGATCGGGAGTTAGAACAACATTTTTGCTATGGCCCCACACACGGTCGGGAGTCGGCTCTGATACCACTTGTAACATCCCAGGTCTCCACTGTACACATATTGTTCACTTTGGACACTAAGTCTTCACGGTTTTGTTCCTCTCGGGGCAGCCCATACTACCCTAAGAAAGCGCGTATGTTCAGTTAGTGTTAATCTTTTGTCTGGTGTGTTACTAGTTGTCTTGCTCTACCAAATTGAATCCTTACTTGGTTGATTATCTCTAGTGTACAAAATTGGTGAGATTTTGTGGGACAATTGTTTTAAAAAATTAAGCTGAATGTGAGTTTTACTATTTAAATATTCTAACACTCCCTTTCATGCTTAATTTGGTCTTTTACCTAGTATTAAGTGTGGAAATTAAATTTGGGAAATAAAATGGGGTCTAAAAATATTCAAACTTAGAACCTCTAACTTTGATACTACATAAGTTTTTGTGGGATTATAACCAACTATTCTAAAAGCTTATACTAGTAGATGAATGCATTGTTTATTATTTAAATGTTTTAACAAGGATGATCCAAAATAATGCTATCTTAACATAAGAATCACGTAGTTTCTATTGCTATGTTTCAAGATTACCAGATGTTTGGGTCAATATAGATCTACTATACAAAATTAACAAACCGGAGACAAAGATGCTGAAGAATGACTCAGATGGATAAAAGTTGCTCAAATTCAAACAACGTCATTTTCAAACTCTCTCTTTCTATCTCTTTCTCTTTCTCTCTCTTCTTGTCACTTAAGTGGTCACTTTAAAAAAATTATAAATTTAAAAATTTATGGCTTTGAAACAATCACTCTTGAAGTTATTAGAACTTTTGTTGTCCTTCAACACACGTTTGAGCAATGTTGTTTGCCTTCTCAAGTGTTGACTTCAACTTACTAAAATGCCATGTCGAACGATATATTATAAATTAATGCCACGTTGACTCTTGTCGATGGCACTCAAGTAAACGAAAAAAAAAAAAAAGTTATGGCATTCAAATGAACGCCGTACAAAAGTTATAACACTCTTAGTGTATTTATCCCAGTGCCCCCACCACCTCATGATAGAAGTGATGATGACATTCTGTGGTTGTTGAAAGAGGAAATGACTTTTACATTGTTTATGGTGCGTTGAACTATTCAATCCACTCCTCAAGCCTTGTCCATGCAAGCCCTTTCACTTGCTTTTATGAAGGGTCAGAAAGCTCAAAAATCTCTTGACCAGTTTTGATTGTCTACGTGACGCGATATGGTTATTTGATGCAAACAATTGTTGTGACTCGCCCTTCACAAGCTCATTGGGAGGGACAGTGTTTAGGGATATTTGCTTGGGAGTTTGCACTCAGGGTCATGTCCACCAAAGGCATCATCACTTCGCATTCAATTTCAACTCATTGAGTTTGAGAATCTACACGAACATGAGTTCTCCCAAACCTATACCTTGTGCGGTAGCGGAAAGGTGTTGTGATTCACATACATATACAATACACCTTAAAAAAAAGATCGGGTGTGAAAGGCGATTTTAGGGATCTTGTTGACACTTAAATTTTACCATACTTAATTGTGTAGAAAATTAGGGGTTAATTTTTAAACACTAGATAAACAAATAATTTTCACTAAATTGTCTCGCGTATTAGTATTAGGAATATTTGCATCACTAATAGTAATTTTAAAATTTTTCCAAAAATTTTTTCATCAAAAAGAAAAGAAAAGAAAAGAAAGGGAATAAGAAATTTTTTTATTATTATTGAAAATTATAATCATAAAAAAAGAGAAAAGAAAAAAAAAAAAGAAATCGAATAGGGCCGGGCAAGGGGTTGGGTTTGCCCGGCCCTCCTTTTCCTCCTCCTCTTCTTTCTTCTTTTCTCTTTTTGTGTGGGCCGCCCACCTCTCTTCTTCCTTCTTTCCTTCTTTTCGCACGGACTGGCCCATCTCCTTTCCTGTCGGCCCGGCCCGCGCGTGGGTCTTTTTCCTCCCTCACGCCCTCGCGCTGGCTTTGCTTTTGCAGAAAAGAAACGTACAAACCAAAGAGGGAGGCTGAGGATCGCGAGGGCAGACAGCAGCGTGATCCGCAGATCGGGGCCAGGCCGGCCAGCAAGCTGCCGATGGAAGAAGCCACGGGCGCTGGCCGGTGGCCCTCAAAAGGGAGAGAGGGTGAGCGAGAGAGGTCTGGAGAGACAGAGACGGAGAAGGAGGGATAAGTTTGGGAGAGCAGATGTGGTTGTTTTGGTTTGTCATTTGATGGTTTACGTTGGGTCTATATCCGCGGAATTGAATGCGAAAGATGTTCAATATCTCCCTTTTAGCCGCTGCATACCACTTGCTTGACTACAGATAGGCTGATGCACTACCAATCTGTTTCAAAAGATATAATCCAACAATCGAACATTCAAAAGAGGTAAAAATGTAAAACAATGTCATGCGGGATAAAATTGAAAAGGCTGCCAAAAGGTTGTGGGCTTCACACTTCATCTAAAATAGCCAAGGACAGAGAATGTCAAAGGAATATTAGAAGCCAGGGGAAGAGAGGGAGGGGAGGCCATATAAAATTACTGTCATATTCATTAAGCTAGAATTATGTTACACCATTTAAATTTTTTGTTCCATTAACCCTAAGGACACTCTCAAACCCAGTATATCTGGTAAATTACTTTTATGACAGACCTACAAATGACTGAATTAACTGAACTTATAGATCTCTGTATTTACAAGCGTTAGTAAGAAAAGGACCCCTCTGACGGTAATATTTGCGGTTGCGTAGCAACATACTCGATTTCTTTTTTGAAATCCACATTAGAATTTAGAATATATATCTCCACAGAGAGAAGCGACCATACACCAAAACTTGTACTCCTTTTATGTTCTTTCATCTTCCTGCATCCTTCCATTGACTTCTCATTATTCTAGGCTGTACTTCCATCGCGCTGATGCAAAAGAAAATTGGCTAAATTCAGCATTTATTGAAAGCTCTCATTCTACGTGTGTCTGACAAAGTTTGTCAAGCTTGTGCTAGATTGTGAATACTACAAAATAGAGGTTTCTGTGTCAAGTAATCATTGATGAAGCATAGAAAAATCCATCTCTGGAGTATAGAAAAGCTCACCGAAAGAGGAACAAGAGCAACAGAGTAAATTGGCCACTGGATTGCCCTCCATATCAATGTTGCCATGGAAATATCATCTTCTTTTGCCAATTCAGAACTATGAGCATTCTTCCCAAAAGAAGCTTGGCGAAGCTTAAATCTTCGCTTGACTTTCACTTGCTTAATGTCTAGTCTTTTGAGATATATATGCTGCAAAGAATAGGAACATAGATTTTGGGCATGCGCATGAGACCTACAGAAAGAGCATATGTGACATCATGAAATTGACTAGTATCTGCTCTTCCACCTTTTTTTTCCACACATATCAGGTGGAATCTGAACATCCTTGCTCCCAACAGACACGTATGAAAGGATGAGAAATATAACTGATAATGCAGGGCAAGAATCTCATTTTTTTACAGCAATGGATGTAGAACCTGCTGTAGTGAAGTAACAAAGTGAAAGAACAACGCAATCACAACAGAGGAGCACAGTTTTTCAACATATCAAAGAAACATTTATTTAGTAAGTTGTAGATCACATAAGCTTTACTCAAATATAGAATCGTCAATGTCTATTTGCCGTGGAAGTTTCTTGGTCAATGTGGATATAGATCAAAACTCATCGATACATTATTAGTTCATTCAAACAGTAAAAATGAAGCTTCTGATTCGGTTGCTTTTGTCCTTTCATATAATCAATATGGAAGATTCCAGTCATGGAAGGTCATTCTATTTCCCCCTGTGAAAGTACTACCCTCCTGCAATAGAGATAATACTTAAATATGAGAGTATATAGTGTTGGAGAAATCCTCGTAAAGAGTTTTGAAGTTGACAAAATGTTTCCGTCAGTCTAGTCTGAAGGTCTGCAGACTCTGTTAGTTAAAGTCTGAAGACTTCCGGACAGCCGACTCAAGAGTCAAAGTCTATCCTCATTGATAGTCTCGATCCGTTGAAGAAAGGTTATCCCGAACTGGATGTTTTGTTCAGGATTTAACCTTATCATCCGGAGAAGATCTCGTGGCTGGAGAAGACGTATCGAATCCTTTGATTGATCAAAGATTGATTCAATGACTGAAGATTCGATGATTGTCTAAATATTATTGGAAGGTTCGCTTATGGAAACCGAGATCCCGATTGTATGGGCGAACGGGATTGATGGGCTATCAACACGTTCCTTTAATAGCTCGAATGATCTTCCTAATTGATTCCGTCCAACGGGTAGATTGGAGGAATTCCTTTGGAAAGTGCCAACGGGTATGATGGCATAAAGGAGTATATAAGGAAGACGTTCTTAGTTGTTTAAGATAGAGTGCGCGATAGAAGAATTCCAAAGTCTGAAGCTCCTATTTGTTTAGATAAATCTCTTGAGCGAATACTTGTATACAAAAGAGAGTCTATATTTGTGAGAGACCTCGAGGAGGTGTGATAGAACATCTACACTGTGGAATCAAGGCAAAGCTGTGCTGTAACTTCTCTTTTGATCATAGTGAAATCCAGCCGGTGGCTGTCAGTGCGGAAGAGTGGACGTAGGCTTGGAATAAGCCGAACCACTATAAATCCTGTGTTTGATTTTCTCTTCCTTACTCTCTCTACATCGATCGTATTTCAATCTGTTGCTTCCGTATTTGAGAAAAATTGTTTGTGCGCCTATTCACCCCCCCTCTAGGTGTTTATACTAGCAATATCATATAGTACTCTACCTCTGACGGGTCATGGAGGATTACACTTATACATGATAACAACACTTGGATCGGCCAAAGGATTAGCATCCAACATCCCTCCGCATAAGGTTAGCACCAAATTGTTTCCTTTATGATGAGGATGGTTGGTTATCAGACCGTCACTCACATCCAAAAACTAAGAGATGTCCAACCCCTCCCATGATAATCCATAGACAACATCAAATAGTTCTACGTCCCATGGGAAGCAAAACACATTGACTTTCTTCAAAAGTATAATTCAACAGCCACACGGGGTGTATAGCCAAAATGAAGAGGAAAGGGCACCTTGTCTTCCCATTCCGGGTTGAGTGGAAGTCATGGAGCTTGCGAAGACCACGGCCCAGGTTGACATCACAGAACAAGGCAGCCATCAGCATCATCCACAAGACATTCCTCCAACTGCGACTGCCTACTGAAAACAAACTGTCTTAAGATCAACTATTCGATATAGCAATACGAAGCAGACACGCATTCCCATGAATTCCACATTGAAATTTGCATACCAGGAAAAACGCTTGGCAAACGTGGCCGGATGAAGAAGATGACAAAACAGAGGCACTAGACTTAGAACAAGAACCGAAAGTATGAAAGAGTAGGAAGAGCTCGACTCACCGTTTGGGTTCTTAGTTCTGCCACATGGAATCTCAAAAGATGATGTCCGGGACAGCTTAGACAGGGCAGGGACGAAGAGAGCTCTAAGGCGCGCGCGAGAGAGAGAGAGAGAGAGAGAAACAGAGAGAGGGAGCAGCGTATCCATATCTGCTGTAATCTTAATTCTGCTGATGAGGATAACGTTGGAGCGCTGGTGCACGTGCATAATTGCATTTGCACGTGACTCATTCGTATTCAATTTCAATTGTCATTTATGAGTAAAATTCGTATTATAAAATTGACTATCCATATGCAAAAGAAATAAAACAGGTGTATTTTTTTTTTTTTTGGCAAAATGGAATAAAAACATGATTTTCATTTACATTTACATAAAATTAAGAAATCTTATGAAAGGGGAGAAGGAAAAACACTTCCTTATGAATACAATGCTATTGCTAAATTTTATCATTGTGTTTATGTAATTTGAGAAATTTGGTAAGGGTATTTAGTAAAGAAGAGAGGAGAAATATCCAAAAAGGTAAGGACATAATAATAATAATAATATCGAATTAAGTTCCAAAATTAATATATATATATATATATATATATTTGTCATACTCTATTTTTACTCCAACTCCCATGAAAACTACTTTTTTACAAAGTATAAGAGTCAAAACTCATATTTGATATTAAATCATCCCACCCTAACCCTCCTAAAAAAATATGAATTTGAACCTCCCACCTTCCCTGTCTCATAAGAGAAGGATGGCCACTAGGCCAAACCTCAATGGTTCGCTTAATTGAGTTGATGCAAATTGTACCTAGATCGTTAGTCATATGAGAATTAGTACCAGTGTCCGAATGCCACTATTCATCTTGTCCATGCAAGCCTTTCTTGCTTAAGCCAAGGGGCAGAAGACTTGAACATCTCTTAATTAGTACTCGATTGTCTACATGATGAGATGTGGTTAGTTGATACAGACTAATAGACGAAATGTCCTCATATGTCATGGTTTTTGAATGTGGTTATGATAGTAAATCAACACGAGGGGTGCCAAAACTTTCGTATAATGCTCACTTGAGTGCCATAACTTTTTTTTTTTCGATTACTTGAATATCATATTGATGTAAAATTGATCACTTGATTGTCATCTTCGATAAATCATCCTCCGTGGATTTTTTTCTTAATTTTCCATTCCGGGATAAAACTTTTATAAATATACTAAAGTCTAACGTGGAAATTTTTGTCAAGCATAACAAGAGTATAATAAACGTTGTCATTTCTTGCCGTTTCCTTAAAATCTTCCATGAGAAGACGACATCATTTTAATTTTCAAACCCTCTCTCTTTCCTATCACTTTAAAAAAATTGATAATCCTAAATGTTCGCGACACTGAAACGATCATTCATGATATTATTAGAACTTCTCCTATCTTTCAACCAAACACTCAAGCAAAGTCGTTTACCTTCTCAATTGCTAATTCAACTTTGTGACATGCTATGTTGGATGATAAATTACAAATTAATGCCATGTAAGCTTTTTTGGTGAGACAAATCATCGATGGTACTCAAGTGAGTAAAAAAAAAAAGTTATGATACTCTAGTAAGTGTTGTATAAAAATTATGACTATCCTAGTATACTTATCCCTAGACTCCGTCACCTCGGACAAAAGTGACAATTACATTCTTTGTTTGTACAAAGAGGAAATGACTTTTACATTGTCAATGATGCATTGAACTGTTCAATCTACTCCACGGGTTTGTCCATGCAAGCCCTTTCTCTTGCCTAAGCGAAGGGGAAGAAGATTTGGAAATCTTTTGATGAGTGCCCAATTGTCAACATGATGCGACGTGGTTATTTGTTACAAACGAATAGACGGAATGTCCCTATACATCGTGGGTTTTGAATGTGGTTATAGGCTCGATTCTTTGGGTTATCCGCTGCCGATCCTGAGGGACAGATCGGCAGTGCACTTCCGGCCGAAACCTTGGAATGGCATTTTGTTTAGCGGGTCCCTCAGTTGACGCCTAATCCGGTTTTTATGTTTTCCGACCAAAAAAAAAAAAAATTCTGGTTTTTATGTTTGGCTTCGTCTTCAACCAAATGGAAATCTGCTATTACTTCAACATTTTGAACAGGTTCATCACGTGGATGTTGGTTTTAAAGAACGGGTCCCTCAGCTTTTCCCTTGGATAGACCAGACGCCGTTGGACTCCGCATGCGCCCACACAAACGGATGACTGCGACGCTTAAGCATTCTGTGGTGCGAATGGGAATTGTAACATTGCTAGCAATCCAAAATGCATATGCTTGAAAGGGTTCATGCCCAACTTTTTTACTGACTAATTAATTCAAGTGATATAAATAATTATTTTCAGGAAAATGTTTTCCAAATCATTTACTTTTCATGAAACAAACGGACACTTAAACTTTGACTACGAAAAGTGAGACTAAATGTTATAGACAAGATGTGCTTTATTAGAACAAATAACTTAAATCAAAGGCCCGAAGTGCTAACCTCAGATTTTGGTTAATCTAGTGATTGCTTGAGTGATAAACACTGTTTTCATTATCTTTAATGTCTGTCTTCAAATTGTGTCACAAAAATGTTTGTTTTGTAACTATTTATTTTCTTGATACAGGAGACCATTACCATAAGAATTGTCGCGGAAAGACAAGCTATCCAGCACAATGATGTGACCATTTCCGAGGGAAGAGTAGCGCATGATTCCACTATAAAGTAGGCGATATAGTGGACATTATAACCATATTCAAATCCCTTAGACATTTTCAGTATTTAGTCCCCATAATTCCTTGTTGAAATGTCTCGATCTTACAAATGAATTCACAAATTTTATCATAAATTTTTTGGTTACCAAACACTTACGAATATCACTCTGCACCAACTGCCTAACGACCAAACCCATGATTGGACATAAATGCATATCTCTAGCAAAACTAGAAAACTTATGGCCGACTTTTGTATCCAACGAGAAAAGTGATTTCCTTGTTTGTTAGGAAACTTAATCCAATTGGGACATTCTTTTGATTTTTGGGCAGATATCCGAAATAGGATATCTCTTATGTAAATTTAGACTTTTCCTCGGGGGCTGAAACTCAAGATTTATTTTTACCATCTACGCATTGAATCAACATTTGAATCAAGTCACAATCATTTCACTAAAACCTGGTTATTGCTACTCTCCTATAATCCCCCATGGGTACAATCTCCAAATCCAAGCCACATCAAAACTTTGCCATAATTGTTGACCTCATTAAATTACCAACTCTACTTGCAACTTTAACTGGTCCTAAAGTATTTTCAAACACAAGCTTATGCATATAAAATAAAACAAAAACTCTTGATGTATTATCTATCAAGAGATTGAACGTGCATTTTGTCAAACACAACAGTTATAACAACTATTTGCTCTAGATGTTCTATCTTGCTACATGCACCTTTTGGGTCGATTACCACACAAGCACCCATTATCTCATAAGATTCTAGTTACAAATTCAACTTGTGCACCATCAAGATTCACATAAACACTATCACAACCAATCTTAGAAGTATTGGAAATACGTCAAACGTAACTTTTCTACTAATAACAGTGAGTTTAATTCCTAGCACCACGATAGAAAGTCCCACTAAGCTTGTGCATAGTCTAGAAATATGCACCTTTTTCCCTCCCATCAAACTTACCATCAATTCACTTGAACATATAACGAGCAACAAAATATTCTAAGAAATTATTCATCAGTAATGTTCCTAAATGCACCAAGTACTAAGCACATCTACCAAGAATTTCTTAGGCATACCAACACTTGAAAACATTTTATGGGTCATATCTAATAATGATTTGCTCATTAACTTTGGACCCTATTGTGATTTTACTAGCACTAGTATAGTGTCTTAGTATGCATTCATGCGGTATTTATTCAATAGCTCCATGCAAAATAAATGCTACTAGTAGTCTACACATGCTTGATTATCTTATTAGTTTCATTTTTTATCAAAACTCTCAACTGCCTAATTCTGACAACGGCTTCAAAGTTCTTTCTCAACACAAAGGTCTTGGTGGTCCACGATTGTTGGCATAAATCCAACATTCTTCTTCGAAGGAAATTGTGACAGCTTACAAATATCCCAAGTGAATAAACTCCACAGTCTTTATGGTTTCTCATATACTTGTACCATAGTACACTTTTCATAGTTTGCTTAAGTCATAGCACTTGCATTTATTCAATTTCTTGGCCAGCTAACTTCATAGTTGATTCATTTCACTCAGATACTCGTTGCTTCTTTCCCAATGTGTTCCAAGCATATATGCCGCAATTCAGACCAGAGAATATATGCACCCAACATCTCCAGGAAAAATTTGTGACAACCCGAAATTTCCAACTCTGTTTTCGATTAAATAAATTAGGCATTTCATCGATGCGCCTATAATGCTATTATTTGAGCTGATCACTCTTGAGATAACTAGACTATTTGGGGAAGCCATCAAGGGATTTTAACGCAATAGACTTGAGAATTCGATCAGGAATCGACTACTTGACCGTGCTCATCTGCAAAGATCATTATGACACAGTTAAAAATTGATCAGAGATTAGAGATAGATCATTTCGACTAAGATAGGTGATCAAAGTGTGGGTGATGTCACCAGATTACAAAATTATCGCCGATTTGCATTAGATTGATTTTTCTGTCATTTTAGTACCCTGTATCCGTATTTGAAATCTTGAGATTTTCATGACCATCAAGAGTCACCAATGTGTCGAAGAGGTACATTGTGACTCGAAATAAATCGATCACGGGTCAATTGCACCAAAAATTTCTAAATGCTACTCGGTAGGTTAGGTCACGCTAAAATCGCGCCAAATTGAAATTAACCGCAAATTTGAATCCGATTTTAGAAATTGAAAGTTCTGTTATGTCATGAGTTATTTTAGGAACATCGACTCATCCTCCAAAATTTTTTTCTGCAAACCGAAATTTTTGGCGAAAAGTCGAAATATGGCCGTTTTTGTCTGGAAAATTCAGGAGACCATTTTTTATTGCATTTTTGAGATAAAATTTAGTCCTATTGGCATGGAAAATTTCAATTTGATCGAGGATACCTCGGTGGACTTTATAGGGCCGAAATTGGCTTCAATTGATTAGGATTTGGTCCAATTTTGGGGGAACATGTGTAAATTCGTAGCCCATTGGTCCTCAAGCTTTTGGACCACCTCAATGACTTCCTAAGGAAGCTTGGTGGCTGCAAAGTGTGCTAAGGAAGCCAGCCCAACTTGTGAGGTCATGCCAAAGGGAAAAATGGGTGAGGATGGAGCAAATTGGGTCCCTCCAAGACAGTTGTCCCCTTTATTCTCCATTTCAATATGCTTTCTCCATTGCTGAGGTCACATGAGAGCTTGAGAGACTAGAGAATACGGCCAACAACTCCCCCTCTACCGTCGACGTCCCTTACTGCCCGTTGGATCCGCAGAATGCCGCCGTTGCGCGCCCGAGCACGCCCGTGAGTTGCATGCCTGCTCGTGCATCACTGACGTCCCAGCTTCGTCATTCGCTTCTGCTCACCCGTTTAGCAAGTCGCTTGAGCTGTCGTGGTCACTGTCCAGCCATCTGCCATCGTCAACCACTGCCAAACCCTACAGCAACCTCACCAGCCTGTTCTCACCATTTCCGCACCAACCAGCCTCCATCCGACCCTCTCGGCCCAAGGAGCATAATCAAACCCCCTTAGCCCAGTCGTGCACTGTTTGGCCTACTTTGGATTGCTTACGCGCCTTGAAAGGTGCCACCGCTTTAGAGTTTGTTGCCCGCCTTCATGTCCCCATCATTGTAAACTCATCGAATTTCAAAATTGGTGATTTTACTCACTAAACTCTGCTTATGGAGTTAATTATGCTTAAGGATTGATTAGTTTATGCTAATTAGGGATTAGGTGGTTAGTTAGAACGGATTAGCAATTTAATTATTCGTTTATGCATGTTAGGTGGTTACATTGGCGTAATTAGCAAGTTAATAGGTTGTATTATTTATCTAGACAGGTTCGAAAATTTTCCAAGCCCATTTCGGTATTTAATTAGGTTTTTCCGACCTAAGTTTGTATTTTTGGCATTTATTGGCATTTATTTAATTAATTTTGGTAATTATTAAATTATTTATTATTTTCTGAAAATTATACCAAAATAGTCGGTGACCGAAATTTCGTGCTGATTGCAATGATGTATTTGGTTTATTTATTTAGATGCTAATTTGTGCAAATTGAGTGTTGATTGTAATTTTGGGTATTTATCCCAAAATTTAGTAATTTCAATATTTAATTAGAAAATCATTGGGCGTTGGTTTATAATACCAAAAATATTTTTATAGATTATGTAATTAGTGTGATTTTATAAAGTAAAGATATTTTATTTTTGGCTCAGGCCTACCGTGTATCCACACATGATTATTTTTACTAGGTATTATGGAAACAGTGAATTTGTCAGTTGATAGGTGTGACATATCAATATCGGCTTCAGTAAGCTATAATATGCATATATCGCTTCGATGAGCA